>NC_090442.1:848029763-848348429 GCF_031143425.1 Pleurodeles waltl | reverse complement strand
AAGTGAGGCTTGAGTCTGTTTACATGAAGCACCCTTAGCGGGCTTCTAAGGGTCTGGAGGTCCAATAAAAAAGTGGCTTCTTCCTTATGCTCCTTTACTTCGCATAGGCCAGTCCAATGGTCCTAGAGAGTTCTGGGCTCTTCTGGTTCCATGACCCATCAGGATTAAAACTCCACCAGAGTGGCCTTCAGGTCATACCAGCATTGCATTACCTCTTGACTGTCCTGACGGTTGCTTTTGGTCTTTTTCCAGAAGCGGTGCATCTAATTGTGGAGGGTCTACATGTAGCTGACCACATCCTGGAGGTGGTTTCCTGGGAGCTTTCTCCCACCCCTCTTTGACAATGCTTAGAGGGCTCCTTACATGGTAGCCATAGAAAAGCTCAACAGAACTAAACCCTAACCCCTTCTGGGGCACCTTTCTGTAAGCAAAGAGATGGCACAGCATGAGGACATCCCACTTACGCCTCGTGGCCTCAGGTAGGCCTGCAATCATGCCCTTCATGGTCTTTTTGAATCTCTCAACTAGACCATTGAATTGAGAGTACTATGATGTATTGAACTTGTAAGTTACACCACACGCAGCCCACATGGACTTCATTTATGTAGACATGAAGTTAGTATCTCTATCAGACACTATCTCTTTGGTGAACCCCACATGGGTAAAGATCCCATTCAAAGTTCTGGTCGCCACAGGTGCAGTCACCGTCCTCAGAGGGATTGTCTCTGGGTAGCGTGTGGCATGGTCCACCAAGACCAGGATGAACCTGTTGCTTAAGGCTGTTTTGGTGTTAAATGGACCAATGATGTTGATGCCCTCCCTTTCAAAGGGGGTGCCAACGATGGGAAGTGGGATCAGGGAGCCTTCAGCTTTTACCCTGACATCCCACTGGCCTGGCAGGTGAGACTGGACTTGCAGAATGTACCTGATGCTGCTTTCATTCGGGGTCAATAGCAGTGGGTGAAGAGCCTGGGAAAGGTCTTGTTTTGCCCTAAATGTCCTGCCAGGGGAAGGTCATGAGCCAAACCCATGAGGAAGGCCCAGTAACACTGAGGGACCACCAGCACACATGCTGCCCCAGTACCTTCATCCTTAAGCTCACTATGTAGGAGCTCATTCTCCCAGTAAATCAGATGATCCCCAGAGGCTTCACCTGCTGCATGGGCTGAGGTCTGTCACCTCAAGTCCTCAAAAGTGGGACACTCTTTCTGCACTTTGCAGAATTCCTCCTTGGTTGGCTAGCCACCCTTGTCAGAAGCTACGGAATCAACATCATCTCCTATGCCAACGACATCCAACTCATCCTCTCCCTCTCCAAGGAACCCAACAAAGCCAGACACAACTTCCACAAAGGCATGGAAGCAGTCCCCAACTGGATGAGAAACAGCTGCCTTCAACTCAACGCAAACAAAACAGAATTACTCATCACGGGCCCTCAACCCAACATGTGGAACAACTCCTGGTGGCCACCCACCCCCACCAGCCAAGCTTGCAACCTCAGAATCATCCTGGACTCCAACCTCAGCATGAACCATCAAATCAACTCAGTCACCTCCACCTGCTTCCGCAGCCTCTGCCTCCTACGCAAGTCCTACAAGTGGATCCCCCTCGAACATAGAAAGGCCATCACACACGCCATCATCACCAGCAGACTGGACTATGGCAATGCACACTATGCCGGAATCAACAAGAAACTCACCTGCAAACTACAAAACATTAGAACGCCGCCGCCAGACTGGTCCTCGACCTACCTCGACACTGCCACATCTCGCAACACCTGTGTACACTGCACTGGCTTCCCATAGAGAAAAGAATCACTTTCATGATCCTCACCCACGCACACAAAGCCCTCCACAACACCGGACCAGCCTACCTGAACCAGCGACTCAACCTCCACATACCCCACAGGACCCCATGCTCAGCCCAGCTCTCTCTCACGGAAGTACCCTGCATCAGGGAAACCAAAACAGGAGGACGTTCCTTTTCCTACCTTGCAGCTACCACCTGGAACGCCCTCCCTCTCCACATAAGACAAACCACCTCGCTCCTCAGCTTCACAAAGGTAGTGAAGACATGGCTTTTTTAAGAACCACCTCACCGGTATACGCTACACTTCCCCCCCCCCACACCTTGAAACCCTAATGAGTGAGTAGTTGTGCTATACAAGCACTGATTGATTGATTGGCCCACCCTCAACTTGCTAAACAGCAAGTTCAGGTAGATCACTTAGGTTGGCAATGTCCTCCCCGGTTGGCTCAGGGGCCTCTTCTCCAGGGACCCCGTCAACCTCCACTGTGGGAACTTATGGGATCGGTTTCACATGCCCCACGCCCCTCTCCTTGGCAGCGGTCTGGCCATTATTCCAGGCTCCAGACGCCCTTGACCCCCTCCCAGGCATCCATGGACTGTGTGGTCATACAGACTCACTCAGGCAATCCCGTCATCTTCAAGTGAGACCTGAGCTCTGCCTCCCTGTAGATACTGTGTTCTATGTCATTGCCTAACATACAATCTACACGCATGGCAGGAGACACAGCTGCTTTCAAAGTACCAGAGACCCCCCCACTCAAATGGAACCATGGCCACTGGTAGATGGCTCTCATGATTGTCACCGACTATGACTTGATGGAATGTGTTCGGTAGGACCTGCTCTGCTGACACCAGCTGACCCTTGAAAGTAGTCATGCTGGCTTCTGTGTCACGCAGAGCCTCCACCCGTTGCCCATTAATGATGACCCACTGCCTATACTTAGAAGTATTGGCAGGCATTTGGGCTTTTGGCACCATATCTGCATCCCCCAGGGATACTAGGGTTACCTCTGTCTGTTCCCTAAAGCTATCTGGGACAACCTTTTCCCCGTATTCTACACTTGCCAACCTAGGTGTTTGCACACCAATGGGGGGCTTTGCCCTCTTCGGACATTTGGAGTGGCCCTTAAAGTGATCATACTTGGAGCACTCTGTACATTCGAGAACACACTTCCCTGTCTTGTGATCAAATAACCCTTTCTTCTTAGGAGCAGACTGGGACTGGTTACCACTACTCTCTTGTGAATTATTTTAGGGACCTTTAGAGAACTCCTTATTTTTAAGTTTTCCTCCCCTCTCTTTCTTCCGTTGGGAACCCTAACTCCCTTTGTGGGTGATCCCCCCCAGTTACCTTTTTGAACACTCTGGTGATAGCCCAGAAGTCTGCCTCCTCAGCAAGCTTCCTGGGATGAGTCAGCTTACTGTCAACTAGATGCTGGCACAACTCTACAAAACAAATACTGAGCATATGTCCTCTCAGGATTACATTGTACAACCCAACATAATCACTGACTTTGCTGCTCCGCACCCAGCCTTTCAGTGCCTTAATGGAGTAATCAATGACTTCTACCCAGGATTCGTTGGGGAACTTGTTACTGTCCCTGAATCTTTGGTGATACTTCTCAGGGGTGAGTCCAAATTTGCCAATTAAAATGGCTTTCATGTGAGTGTTTTTGTTTTGGTCCCTGACCTCTAATGTCAGAAGTGTGTCCGTACCAAGTGTAGGCATGTGTTTCCACAGACCCACCCCCCATTGCTCCTCAGGAACCCCATGTGCCTTCAGTGCAATTTCATAACCACAAAACCACTTGTCAATGTCATCTCCCACCACATTACTGGGCATCAAATCCTTGGGTATACAAACCTTCTTGTCTCCAGCAGGTTCTGTATGTATGCTGCCACCATCACTGCTGAATTCAGACTACCTAGGCTTAAGCTCCAGTTCTTTTAGACTCAGTTCATGAGCCAAGGTAAGTTTCTTTTCAGTTAAGGCTCCGTCAGCAGCAACCTGCCTTCCAGCTCTCCTCCTCTCTGCCTCTATTTTTAATCTTGCCAACTGCAGCTGGAATTCTCTCTCCTCCCTCCTTTCCTCTGCAGTCAGGCCATGACTGGAAACACTGCTTCCAGGTCTTGCAGGAGGAACAAATCCAGAGGTGTCATCCTTTACTGTTGTTGGCAGCTCCTCAGAATAGCCCTTTCTCAGGCTCCCCCAACTCATTCCCTTGGTTGCGGCACTCCGCCCAGGCCCTCAATGCCTTTTGAAACTCTCCCTTCTTGGAAGCTCCACGGGCAGGTACCCCCATATCTTTGCAGAAGCCTTTTGGATGGGTAACTGTGTACTCCTCCAGTTTAGCCAGGTCAAGCTCCCCAGCTCCACTTGTGGACCCAGACAGAGACATGATGTATAGGATTTAAAAGATGTGAAGCAAAGAAAGTTGCAGAAAAGAAACAAATCAAATCGACCTTTGTCAGTGGGTGGGTAGTGTACACATTACTATTGTATGGCACTGCACAAGCACAAGTCCTGTCCCACCTTTGTCACCAATGTTAGAAATTGGGTCTCTAGTTGGCAGAGGTATACACCCTTGTCCAAGTAGGGACCACAATCCTAGTCTGGCCAAGTCACAACAATCCAAATTATCCTGTGCTCCCCCTCTGGAAGGCAATTTGTAAAGTTTTGTGCAATAACTCATACAGTAAAACAGTAAAAATACCACAAAAATACATCACACAGGTTTAGGAAAAAAGATAGTCTTTATCTGAATAAAATAAGGTAAAAATGTCAAAAATCTGATGTATACAAGCCAAAATATGTTTTTTTAAAGATCAAGGGCCAGATGTAGCAAAGTGTTGCGAGTCGCAAATGGCCTGATTCGCTATTTGCGACCTCGCAAAATCCGAAATGGAATGCAAAAATCCCATTTCCGAAATGCAAATAGCGATGCGACACAGCACCGACTCGCAAAAATTGCGACCTGATTTTGTGACCTGCCAATAGGAAGTCGCAAATTGCGAGCCGCAAACCATATGCAAAAGCCAGTCGCAAATTGCAACCAGTCGCAAAAAGGCCATTTTGCACATCCAGATTACCACTGATTCAGAGCAGGTGGTAACCAGAACCAAAGTATAAAAGGAGACCCAGAAGTCATCTGGGTGACTCAAAATGGCTGAACTGAACATGATAGCATGGAGGAGGAGAGCCCAGGCCGCCCAGCAGAGGAGAAGGAGGCAGAGACAGGAGAGGATATACCGAACCAGGCAGACACTATTTCAACAAACTGAGGAGGAGATATGTGACAAATCTAGACTGAGCAGTGCTGTAATCTTAGAATTAATTGAACTACTGAATCCTCAGCTTGAACGACAGACAATGCGCGGCAGCGCCATCCCTACACATGTGCAGGTGCTATGCTCACTGCACCTCTTGGCCTCGGGTAGCTATCAGGGGGTGATTGCTGTGGCAGGTGGGGTATCCTAAAGTGCACTCTCACGATTCTTCAGATGTTTCATAGATGCCATACTCACACACATGTCCAGATATTTATACCTACCCGGGAATGATGCAGAAATGAACAGCACCAAATTGGACTTCTACAGAATTGTCAACTTCCCCCATGTAATAGGGTGTGTGGACAGGACACATATACAAATTTGACCTCCTGCAAATCTGGAATGTGTTCCGCAATAGGAAATGTACCCACTCACTAAACATCCAGGTGGTATGTAACGCCCATAATGTCATTACTGATATTGTAGCTAAATATCCAGGGCGTACACATGACTCATACATATTCAGGCACAGTGGGATACACTAACGCCTAGAACGTGGGGAGTTTGGAGACGGATATCTATTAGGTATTGCTGACTACACCCTGAAGCCATACATACAGGTCACTGTCTAACCCATTGATGCCCTGCTAAATTTGCCTTTTTTGTCAATCAGGTGACAGTGCATATGCCCTGAGACCATGGATACTCACCCGTACCTCACACCTGGCAATCAGAGCATGAGGCGATATAACAGTGCACATCGGCGGACCAGAACTGTAGTGGAGAGGACCTTTGGCTTGTTAAAGGCAAGATTCAGATGCCTCCACAAAAGTGGAGGTGCACTCCAGTATGCCCCGGAAACAGCATGCAGGATAGTTGCCGCCTGTGCCATCCTACACATTGCCACCAGACGTGGGCTACATCTCACCCCTGAAGACACAGACACGGAGGATGAGGAGCAAGAGCTACCGCACCAACGGCCTGGGGATAGAAGCATCGCAAATGAGGGCAGACAGAGACGGAACCACATTGCAACCCAATACTTTGGCAGGTACGTGGCAACCGTGACCACACTCACTAATGTCAGACACACATAGCCCAGTTATGTAGTGACACAAACAAAACCTTTTTATTTCTAAACTATGAAAAATATAGAATAGTGTTGTATGCCACAGCCTTGAATTGTCAATTGTCATTTAAGACACATTAAATGGAAGTGCCTTATTCAGAGTACAGTTTGGTGGCTCACAACCTCCTCCTACTGCAGCCACCATGGCTCATTCCTGGTGGGTCCCCTGACCCCTGCCGTGCACTGCTACTCCGAGGTACACGGGAATCGCTGGCAGGCACACTGCTTATGGTCGACCCCTCCTCACTGTCCTGTGGGGTATTCGCTATGCCCCTTGCAGCCTGTCTGCTCTCCATTAGGTCTACTGCATGGCTGATGCGGCCAAGTCCCCGTGCCACTTCCCGTGACAAATGCCCAGGTTTAACCTGCAGGCTGACTGTACGCCTTGACAGGCATGTGGTATTAGTAGCAAGGCGCCCAATGGATGCTGCCAGTCTGTCAAAGCAGGCGGCAGTGTTGCGCTCCCTGCGCCTTGCCTGTGCCCTGTCTGCCACAAGTTCAGTGACCAAATGTTCAATGGCCTGTGTCAAGTTCCCCAGATGTTGGTTCATGTGTTGGAACTGACAATCCACATTTGCCATCCCATGGGTCATTGTGGTCTGCAGTCTATTCAGGTTTCTGTATACTGACCGCAATTGTCTGTTTTGCAGGCGCTGACCCTGAATCAGTGATGCCTCCAGTCCCGCAAACTCTACGTCTGCTACATCATCCTGGGGAACAGACTGCACTCTGCACCAGCGTCTGCGCACTGCTCCAGCTGCTGGCTCTGTGTGCCTCTCTGTGGGGCTGGGCCCTGGTGCTACCCCTGCTGCCTCCATGTCCTATGTGGGTTCTTCCATGGACTCTGGTGGTGTTCTGCTAGGCCCTGCTGTGTCACTGGCAGCCTTGTGCTGTGGGTCTGGCCCATGTTCCTCTCCCTGCCTTTGTTCACTGCTGGGGGTGTCTTGTGGGAGACCTGTGGACATAGGGGATACACTGTCAGTCTCGCACATCTGTTTTATGCCTCATAACAAACATTTGCCTATAGTTGAACCACTGTACTACATTGCCCATAATGCACTATTCTAGAGGTTTCTAGACTGGAATGGAGCTGGTCTGGTAGTGCCTGCTGCTGTGTACTGGGATAGTGTGTATACTGCATTTGTGGGTGTCAAAGTATATCTCATGGCACTCACTTTTTTATGTCCCAGGCGCTGAACTGTCCAATTCTCCCATGCCCAGTATGGCCTCTGGCTCCAGTGTCTGCTTCACCATGCTTTCCAGGGCTGTAGGTGGTGGTACGGTGGATGGGCCTCCTCTGGTGCCCTTCATCTCCCTCATGCACTCCGCAACCCTCTCCTTGGTCCTGGAGCGTAGGTCATACCACCTTTTGCGGATTTCCTCTAGGGTACGGTGGCTTACCCCTATGGCATTTATTTTCTCTTGCATTTGTTGCCATAATCTTTTCTTCTGAGTGTCAGGGACACTCATTGCTGCCTTTACGAAGAGTTTGTCATGGTGCAGGCAGCATTCTTCTCTAAGGACCTCCAACTCCTTGTCTGAGAATTTCATTTTTCTCCTTCTGCCAGCACTGCCTGTCTCCTCCATGGTTGCTGCAGCTCCTCTCCCCTGGGTGTGGCTCAGCAGTTTGGGATGGGTGTGGTCCTCCCTCCTCCCAGTTCTATTTGGTGACTTCCTGGTTCTGATGTCATCACCAAGAGCCAGGAAGTGGGTTTCCCAACTGTTATGTTGCACCTGCAGGCAATTTGCGAGTCAGTCGCAATTTGCGACACCCTTCTCGCAAATTGCGATCTCGCTAAAAACGGAGGTCGCAAAATGCAGTGCGACACCTCTGCGACTTGCAATTTGGTATCGCAAGTCTTTCTTGCATTTGGTTTTGCGAGTCGGAAATAGCGGTTCGCATGGAGGCGCTATTTCAAATTCGCAAAATTTTACCTACCTACATCTGGCCCTAAATCCCAATAAAGCACTTAGAAACACAATAGCTACAACTAGGGCTTTCACAACATTGTTGATGAAGTTGTTCCCAATAGTCCGACGCCCCTGGTGCCGGTCACGGAGTCGCGCGGACCAACAGGCACAGTACCTTTGAAAGCGAAGAAACAAAGATGTCGCACGGAATCGTGGAGGTGATGCGTCGCTGGAGCTGGTGGGGCATTAGTCCCTTATGGCATCCAGGGAGGTGAGGTGTCCATTCCATACTGTGAGGCAGGGGAGGCGAGGCATCCATTCCATCCAGGTGCAGAGGAGCTGATGCGGCGTCGGTGGTAAAGCATTGGTTCATTGTGAATTAGCGTGGTTGATGAATCCAGGCGGTCAAGACGTGATGAGTTGACTTCAAAGTGATGCAGTCACACTGCGGGACATCAGCGGTGTCGGGCTGCATTGGACTTGCATTGCAGGCCGCGGTCATTGCGTGCAGTGAGGACCACGGAGTTAGAGCAGGCTGCGTGCGGCGTCGGGCAGCCGTGCAGGTGCTGGAGTCACTGAAGTCGGTGAACTAGCTAGAAGCTAGAAGATGAAGTCTTTGTTGGCCCTGAGAATTCAGAACAAGAGGCAAGCTCAATCCAAGCCCTTGGAGAGCACTTGTTGGGAAGTCAGATTCCTTACAGCAGAGACAGGGGTCAGCAAGCAGCAGGGCAACAAGCAGGGCTGCAGTCCTTCTCTGCAAAGCAGTCCAGATGACTCCTTTGGGCAGCCAGGCAGTCCCACTGACAGAGTCCAGGTGTAGATCCTGAAGTGTCTACTTTGGTGGGGTCAGAGACCCAGTATATATACCCAAAAGTGCCTTTGAAGTGGGGGAAACTTCAAAGAGTGGTTTTGAGGTGCACAAGTTCCCATTTCGGCCCAGCCCTGTCTGCCATGATCCCTGTGGGGGGATTATGAATACTTTGTGTAAGGGCTGGCCATCGGCCTTTGAAGTGTAAGAGAGAGCCTCCACCCTTCCTGCCTAGGGAGATCCATTCAGTATGCAAATGAATGCAGATTTGACTGAGTGTCCTGTATTAATGGCTGTCTGGGTGGAATGCACAAGGGGACATGGTTTGGAGACAGGCTTTAAAGCACAGATGGCAGTAAGTTCAGAGAAATACCCACTTCCTAAAAGTGGCATTCATAAAATAGTAATATTAAATCCAACTTCACCAGTAAGCAGGATTTTCTATTACCATTCTGGCCACACTAAACATGATAGGGCTACTCCTTCCAGATCACAATCTCCCACTTAAAAGTATATGAGGGCAGTTCTAATGCTAGTCTATGAGAGGAGCAGGCCTCACAGTAGTGGAAAACAAATGTGTGAGTTTTTATCTACCAGGACATGTAAAACACAAGAGCATGTCCTGCCTTTTACTTACTTAGCCCCTGCCCTATTTGTTACCTAGGGCCTAACTTAAGGGTGACTTATATGTAGAAAAAGGGGAGTTTATGGCTTGGCAAGTAGTTTTAAATGTCAAGTCAAAGTGGAAGTAAAACTGGACACACAGGTCTTGCAATGACAATCCTGAGACACGGTTAACGGGCTACTAATCTGGGTGACACAATCAGTGCTGCAGGCCCACTAGTAGCATTTAATTTACAGGCCCTGGGTTCATGTAGTGCACTTTACTGGGGACTTGAGGCAAATTAAATATGCCATTCTGGGTAGGATCCAATGTTACCATGCTTAGGGGACAGAGCACAGGCACTTTAGCACTGGTCAACAGTGGTCAAGTTCGCAAAGCCAAAAAAACAGGAAAAACAGGGTCAGAAAAATGGAGGGAAGCAGGCAGAAAGTTGGGAGATGACCACCCTAAGGCTGTCAGGTCTGACAGCCTCCTTATGCAAATCTGTTCTGACCCTGCTCTTAACAGGAACAGTCCATCCCGAACTGCCAGGCTAGGCTGCCTCCAGAAGGAACCACAAGCAACCCGAGATTGGTTTTGCCTATGTGGGGCTCATCAGTAGGACGTAGCTTGCAACCTATTACAGAGTGAGCAATAGACCTGTATCTGGTCATGCCTGCAGCACTTAAGTGCACCAACTGCATCTAAAAAAGGGCTTGATGGGATGCTTAAATTAATCTCAGGCACTGGTGATCACTCGGAACTGCATTCCAGTCATCATTTTTAGCCCATCACTCCATTCTAGACAAAGACCCGACTTACGCAAATCATTACCAGCTCTGCTTCTATTAGGAACAGTCTCCGAAACTGCCAGAAGGGACCACAAGCAACTAGGAACATTCTCCTCCGTACTTGGGGCTCATCAGGTGGGTGTAGCTTGACTGGTATACGGCCAGAGTATTTGCCAATGGCTGAGATTAATTCAAGCATTCCATCCATCATGTTGTTTTTGTAGCAGTAATGTAGAACACCAGCAGCATAAGAGCAGGTCTGGTTGTTTTATCCTGTCTGCATTCGCTTCTGCCCATGAAGACATTACTGACTTGATTAAAGAAAGGCATACCTCCTCTCCCCCATTTACTCTGCTTGAGGTAATGAGTAACAGAAGTTGGTATGTTTGAATGTTCTGCCTTAATGGTCGCCGCATCTGTGCTAAAAAATGCCCGCTCTTTGTTCATTTTCACGCACACCGCTGTTTCATTACAAAGTACTCCCTAGGCCCGGCAGTCAGTATTCTGAAGCAGCCGCGAGTCTCCTCTGAGTAAAAACCGAAGTGATCTAACTCAGGGAAACGGATGTTGGAACACGCAGCTCATTCAAATAGCAAGTCCACTAGCATTTGAAATCAGTTTAAACCTTTACTACATTTAAACGGTATTTTGTATATTTGCAGGGCCACACTTTGAAACATTTCCAGTTTTTATTTACACCTGTAAAATCCGCTCACATTACAGCACTCGAGCGCTACAGTAACACACCATTGTAATAGAAGAGTGAAATGGTATATCAAAGGCTCTATAGCTCATTTTAGTGTTCGATATGTGTGACATTCTAAATGAGTATTAAAGAGGTATCATTCATCAAGTCCCTCACCTCCCCCGGTTCCCTACACACACTCTTGGCGCCCCTGGTTTCAGGCTCCTGGGGTTGGGCAGCCCAAACACCAGCCGGTCTGATGGGACAATCGTTAAATAGTTTCTAGATAGACATTAAACGTCACTAGTCGAGTGAAACGTTTACATTTTAACTTGACAACATACATCACTGCGAATATTTTCATTTAAATCCTTAGAGTAGAAACCGCCTCTACTCATCCACCCTGGTTAATCCTAGCATTTTATAAGGAAACCCTGAAATACACATTTGAAACTAAAAGTTGCGATTTTTAGGTGAGTCAATGATTTGAAACCAAACGTAATAGTAAATGAACACATGCACAGGCTGTGATGACGTCCATCTGATCTAACTTTGTACTGCACCATTACTTAATTGCAATAGTATGACACACACACTACCTCTGTCTTTCCCACACACTTTGTCACGCTCCCTTTCTCTGTCACTCTCGCCTTCTCTGTGCCATACCCAGTCCATGGAGAATTTTCAGCAGATGCCGTCAAACAAGTTATATGCTTGTCACAGACAAGCTGTGTTGCACGGAGAGCACACAGTATTTTAAAAACTGGGCACAAAATAAGACGTCCTTCAGCATATAACTAGCATAATACAAAATACTAGATTTGTCATATTTGAGAAGTGAAGTGATAGGTGCGGATTATTGCCATAAATCAAACAGAAAACACAATTCTCGTGACTTGCGCTAAAGAGAATGACCTGCCATTGGTGTAATGCTTGAACTGCCATAATTTCAGTAATTGCATAAGCATACTCATTGCATTTTTAAAGAAGCGACCTTCTTTCTTCAATACAGTGCCATTTTTGTAGCTTTGTTATTCACTGTGTCTTTAATGTAGAAATGTTTTCAAAACACTACTCTATCATTTGCCATTAATTCATGCTGCGTCCTTGTTTGTTGGATCATCGCTTGCATGTTACATTGGAGAGTATTTACTCATTTTTAACAAAGTGGAGCAATGCAATGTGCTCTGCTGCGTTGGGCTATGGGCAAACACAGAGCAGAGTCATATCTGCTGAGAGTGGCCTGTTGTTGCTGTCATTCACTGACGAGGAGCTCTAATTAATCTGCCTTGAGTGACACAAGGGCTGGAACCAGGGAGAAGAGGAGAGGTATTTTTAATGGAAGTATACGTTTCCAATACAAATTTCCATGCTGAGAAAAACTCAGAAGGATCCTTCACAAGTGCTCTGTATCATCATCATCATCGCTTTATTTCGGTAAAAATATACCATAAAAGCACAAATACAAAATGTTTAAAATAGTAAAAATAAAGCATAAAAACATTAACATTTGAGATAATACCCTAAAAAATCCTTAAAACAGCAAAATACAATATCTAAAATGCACATAAATATGCAGATATAGTGAGGGCATGCAACGTTAAATATACATAGTCTAGAATATAATGCTAACAATACATTATGTTTCACTACTATAGGCAGCATTGCCTACTACTAATATCTGTAACTGAATTAAATCTTTTTAAAATTCCCAACTCTAAAATACCAAATAGATTCAGAAATTTTTGCCAAGGAACACACCAATAACACAGATGGATCCGATTTGAATATTCTCAAGGCCGGTTAACAATTCCTAAAACCCATTCGTTTACATAAAGGAATGATCCAAAGAGCCCTCTGTTTGCGATATGCAGGACATTGAAAGAGGACATGGATCATGGATTCTTCATTCTTGCAACCCATTAAACATAACTTAGACCTATTGATTGTATTAGACCATTTAAAGGTTAGGGTACGCAAAGGAAAGGAACCTATTCTAAATCTAATATACAGAGCACGTGCAAGTGTAGAAAGTAGTGTGTCCCTGTTAAGAGTGGCCTGTTGTTGCTGTCATTCACTGACGAGTAGTTCTAATTAATCTGCCTTGAGTGACACAAGGGCTGGCACCAGGGAGAAGAGGAGAGGTTTTTTTAATGGAAGTACACATTTCCAAGCCGGGAAAAACTCAGAAGGATCCTTCACAAGTGCTCTGTACTTCAACACACATGCAATGCTTGGCCTTTTTTAGATATTATAAGGAGGCATTAGTATTTCATGCAAAGGCAAGTCTGACTATTTTAGTGGATTTGGCTTTGGTGAAAACCTGTCCACCGATCTAACCGAGTAACACTCCAGAAACGTCCCCCTCGACACAAAGCAAGAGAAAGAAGCGCAAAGCGCTGTTTTGTTTGCTGAGAATAGGGCATTGTTGCAGCAGTAAATACGTTTTGCGCTGGAATGGTAATAGTAATGTGCTGCTTTGTGTCAATTTGCAACAGCTCAAAGGCTTAGTAAATCTTGGCCATTGTTTCCATAATCGGTTCCACACTGAAGTTATCACAAATATATTGTATAGTTATTTAAATTCTTGGGGTAATGGAATAATTCGGTATAAAAAGAAACAAGCATTTGCAATGCAACGGGTCTCGTATTACGTCGAGTTAGAGCTAATAGCGTTGTAAACTCCTTACCGGACTTTTCTTGCCACATTAAATGAAAAAAAACGAGCCCGATCACACTGCGAAATAAAGAGAAAAAGCAGTCCAGAAATCACACGGAAAACATGGAGCCTCATATGTTTCCAGTAGTTTACCGTTGCTCTCGAGGAGGGATAAACATTGGAAAAGGCATGACCTATGCATGCCTTTCACGAATGAAAACAAGTGGATTTTGAAAGGCAAGCCCACAAACCAATGAAAGTGACTGCCATAACATGGGCATGGTTAAAATTCCCCTAAAGAGAGATTAGAAGAGGGGCAGAGCGTTTTACCCTCGCCCCTAAAAATCCATTTACAGAAAGGAGTGCCATGCTTAGGTCAAATTATGTTCTTTTCGCATTTGTTTGTGTTAATTGCATAAATTATTCATTTTACCTTAAGCAAAATCTTGATAGAGCCTGAGAGATGAGGTGGCTACAATGCATATTTTCCTTCCGGTTATATTGCAACCCTCAAAATATTCATTCAATCAGTCTCTAAACCTAGGACAGACATTCACCAATGATCTACACATGAAGTGTGACAGAATTTTGTAGAAGGTCTGTAGCAGTTGACAAAGGGAGAAAAATTATACCTTGTCTGGTACACTCTGAAATCCTGTTTATATTCATGCTGCAAACTATTCTTGAGGAATGACAGTGGCTTGATACCTTGAGGTGAGGGCTTTTCTAATACGAATCACAATGGCCTGTATTATTTAAGAGGTTGCTACCATCACATCACAGGAGAATCAGAAGTAGTTTTAGATGTGCTATTGTAGCTCTTCCGTAACATACATTGTTTGCACAAAAAGACCTCCCTGGGAAGAGAAGGGCAGTGGACACCTCATTTGAGGGTCAGAAACATGTTAGAGAAGAGGCAGGTTCCTTACAATCCCCTTCCCCCAGTGCCAGTTTTTAATCTTGTAAATTATGAAAAATGAACAATCCATCTTGACACAGCTTTATTTTTGGTGACCCCCACCGGGTGGCCAATTACCACATATATAGAACTCCTTTTACATATTTATATCAGAATACTGAAAAATAGTCAATTGGTCAAAAACAGAGCTCATGGTGAGCCTACTTCCTGGCTTGTTACATGTGAGGAGTGATTACTATGATGAAGCATGCCCAGTGGGAGGAAAAAGGTGGAGGGGCCCTAAAATGGGTGTGGCTTTAGAAGCCTTTGCATGAGGCATGGTTGGTGTACTTAATGCATGTGAAACAGGATTCTGTGTTTGACAGATTCTTAACTGACAAGGTATAATCGAAATCAGCAGGGTACTTTATTTACCAGCTTATATAGCACCTTTATCCATAATCAAAAGTAATAAGAAGTCTTGACAAGGTAAATTTTTAGACGCATGTGGTAATATAGTAGGTAATCTTTTAAGATAAAATAATGCTGCAGGCCTGGAACACCAACAGTAATAAACAGTAGCCACTCGTCACTTAGTCCGTGGATTGCAAAATTGACTTCTGGTGGAATGGTGTTGTAACACTAGCATGTGACAGGCAGGAAGTCAGAGTTTTGTTTCCTCTGCCAGTGAATGACATAAAAAAGAGGGCCATGTAGTGTTCTGGTTCAATGCCCGGCACCAGAAGGCCCTGGTTCAAGGTCCATTTTTTGGCTTTGCTTGAGCCCTGCACTGGCAGGCCTGGCCCACTTAGAGCATTGAAGATGTCATATAGTGTAGATAGGGGCCTGGGTCGTCTTTTATCTTAACCTAGATCAGATTACCATTAAAAGAATGCCATCCACTCAACTCCAGAAAATCTCTAGATTTCCTAAATTCCATAGTCCTTTGAGTACATACTATAATTATATACGAGAGCAAATCCAATATATCCAAGAGTGCTGATCACGTGTTTGTGGATGCACCTTTTTATATTAACACATTACTCATGTCAAATGATTTACAAAGAACGGAGGCATATATCAAATCGCACCTGTCACTGTAGGAAAAGTGTGTAATTACTGTAGGTGCACTGGGATAAGAGGTCAGTCCTTTTCACCCCTTAGCTTGGGCATCAGCCCTAACACAAAAATAAACAAGCACCCAACCACCAATTAGAACAAGCAACTAATTAAATTCCAAAGTCCAAAGCATGTGTACCCATGGGACAATCCCTCCCTTGCATATGTCCATTTCCATATTGAGACAGATTCCAAATTGTAAGGATAAGAAATTCTTTAAGGAAACTCAATTCTTTAATTGAAAATTCTTTATTTCCGTATTCATATTTTCATCATGAAAGATTCTTCAAATCATTTGGTCCATCTCAAGTTGGAAACAGCAGTATTGGGGAAAGGGATGAATACAGAACAGCACAATACATATTGCCTTTACTAATGGATAACAGATAGGTAGAGACGAGGGATGTAATGATTTTGGGAAGAGTTAAAGAAATGAACTGATCAAGGACATACATATGGGAGCCCTGAAGAAGTCATTGAATAGGATGAAATGCGTTGGCTACTTGTTGAAGGTACTTGTTTATTGAACATGTATTCAATGTTCCTCTAACATGATGTGCAATGTGCACGCCTTTAATGAATGCTCAATTATTTCAGAGCTTTACTCAATATACCAGCCTATCATCAGTGATCGCTAACGCTAAAATACATAGGGCTGCTCGTATTCACTTAGAAACTTAGGGCCAGATGTAGGTAGGAAAGATTTAGCGAGTCGGAAATTGCGAGTTGTTGCGACTCACTGGGGATGGCGCAGCCGCACACAGTCTGGCGTTGTAGCTGTGGTTTGAGTAACTCTAATAAATCTAGTATTGCTGCACTGCTGAGTCTATATTTATCATAAATCTCCTCCTCAGCTTGTTGGAAAAGTGTCTGCCTGGTTCTGTATATCTTCTCCTGTCTCTGCCTCCTCCTCCTCCTCTGCTGTGCGGCGTGGGCTCTCCTCCTCATTCCTATCACATATATCTCCGCCATCTTGATGCCTTCTGGGTCTCCTTTTATACTTTGGTAATGGTTACCACCTGCTCTGAGTTAGTGGTAAATTGGAAGTGCAAAATGGGCTTTTTGCGACTAGTCGCAATTTGCGAGTGGCTCTTGCATATGGTTTGCGCCTCGCAAATTGCAACTTTCTATTTGCGGGTCGCAAAATGGGGTCGCTATTTTTGCGAGTCGGTAACGGCTCGCATCGCATTTTGCGAGTCGGAAGTGGGATTTCTGCATCCCATTTCCGATTTTGCGGGGTCGCAAATTGCGAATCGGGCCATTT
Source organism: Pleurodeles waltl (assembly GCF_031143425.1). Classification (NCBI taxonomy): domain Eukaryota; kingdom Metazoa; phylum Chordata; class Amphibia; order Caudata; family Salamandridae; genus Pleurodeles; species Pleurodeles waltl. The sequence goes on along the minus strand of NC_090442.1, from coordinate 848,331,482 downwards.
GCGACTCACAAAAGTTTCCTACATCTTGCCCAAAGCTTCTCTATATCTTAGGCTCAAGGTGGTATGCAGAGACGATTTATGGCATTGGGAAAGTGGACTCTGGCCAAGGCTTGCAGCCTTTCACGGGGCCCCTTGATACAGCCAGCTCTGTTCTGCTGAAAGTCTTGCCCTAATGACCTTAATAATTTTTAAAGATTGTCTTAAATACAGTTTTTTAAAAAACTATTATTAATGGGGGTGATGTGTAAGAGCCAATTACGGAAATTTTGCAGTGATGTTTCTTACAACATCCATTAAAAAATATTTTAGATCAAAACAGGACCTCACATATAAGAAATGGGAGGGTGTCGCACAAATTAATTGCAGTCATATTAGTTACCTGCTTCTCTGTTACAATATTGATAACTCACCTCACTATCCATGAATATTAGATGTAAACACATTTAGAATTTGGAGGAGTGCACCTGTCTGCTCTCAGTGACCTGGTCAAAGAGGGCTTTAAATAGCTGAAATTGGATCATAAATTCAAGGCTGTCAAAAACTGGGGGCCCCAAAATACATTTGACCCAGGGCCCCCATAATCCTTAAGATGTTCCTGGTGATATGGCCAGAGTGAATTTCCTTTCACCCTCCAGTAGCTTAACACCGATACTCAGTCCATCAGGTTAGGAACTGCCATGATGTCAGTGTTTGCAGTGCCCCACCATAAAAAAGAAAACATTAAAGTTGTTTCTGTGTTGTCTCTCAGTTCGAAAAGGCACAATTACCAAACCACTTACATCTCCTCCTGTGTAAGTTCCCACTGTGATCGCTGTTTTCATCCCAGCATGCAGAGCACCATTGTCTAACAGTTTCCACCTTCTCCCAATGTATAAAGAATCACCATTGTCACATTAACACCCCCACACACACCCCAGTCTGTTCAACACCATTGTCGTGCCAGTATGACAATGCAAAATTGCCAAGCCAACTTTTACCCCTCAGATGAAAAGCATGGTTTGCGTACTTTTCAGCACATTGTAACTATGTATAGTAGATTGCCATGTCAGTTTTCATTCAACCCCTCACATATAAACAGATTTTATTGGTATGTTCGTGTTCATCCTATTGAGGATTCTGAAGCTGCTTAAACTATGCGCACAGGTTCTGAATGTTAAATTATACAGCTGTTTATTGTAGACTAGTTAGAATAAAAAACGACCCAAAGGAAAAAAAATAAATCATGAAATATGTTGTTAGGAAAGATGAATCATCAGTAAAATATGATCACCTATTCGCATGATAGTTAATGATTTGACTAAAACTCTATAAAGAGTTGCGATTACTTCCTATGGTATAAATGAAAAGTGTTGCTATAATATCAAATAATCTATCCTAAGGTCTTACAAAGACAATTTCGTGAAATATGTATGCAAATTCACTCTACAGTAAAACTTTAGGTATACTTGCATATAACTAACAGTGCTGTATACTGGAAGCTAAAACAGGGGTCGTTTGACTACTTCAATTACTAAGTGAGCTACTGGCAACTCAGCCTTCAAACAACTTCCCTCTATGTATTTTCCCTGGTTTAATCCGAGTTATGTCTCTGTGCTCTTCTTACATGTGAACATTTTTAGTCACTCCTTTAACACAGTATGAGACAAACACAATTTGGTATTCCACTGAGACAACAATAGTTCTGTTTCTCACCACCACATTTCAAGTCTGCATTTCACAGTGTGCCATGCTGGTCCAAGGTCACAGAGAGCCAGTGCTTGAAGGGGGAGACAAAATTTAATGCATAGAAAGGATCCAGCTTTACACACTACATTACAGTATGTTTTGTAAAGCTCACATCTGCTTCAAGGGAAGTGTCCCGGCACTAGCAGCAGAGTTCCGACCTAGAACAGAGAAAAAAGCTCAAGACAAAGAACCTAAACGCTAAAAAGAAATGTCTTCGAGTTTTTACTAAATGTAGATTCAAAGGGTGCGATATGAAGAGCAACCAGAAGGGGGTCCCAAAGCTTTGCAAGAAGATGCACAATAGATTCTCCGCTCTTCTAGCCTTGTGAACCCTAGGAATTTGAGTAGCTTTAGAGCATTAAGGGCCAGATGTAGCAAAGTGTTTGCGCCTCGCAAACGGCGAAAATCGCCGTTTGCGAGGCGCAAAAGCCACTTTGCCATTCAGAAATGCATTTTGCGAGTCGGCTCCGACTCGCAAAATGCATTTCCGACTCGCAAATAGGAAGGGGTGTTCCCTTCCTATTTGCGACTCGCAGTGGGATGCAATTCCATTTGCGACCGCGTACGCGGTCGCAAATGGAGTCGCAGTTACCATCCACTTCAAGTGGATGGTAACCCACTCGCAAATTGGAAGGGGTCCCCATGGGACCCCTTCCAGTTTGTGACTGGACCCCAAATTATTTTTTCAGGGCAGGGAGTGGTCCAAGGGACCACTCCCTGCCCTGAAAAAAAACCGAAACTAAAGGTTTCGGTTTTTTTGAAGTGCAGCTCGTTTTCCTGTTAGGAAAACGGGCTACACTTAAAAAAACAAAAAAAAATGCTTTATTGAAAAGCAGGTCGCGAACATGGAGGTCTGCTGACGACAGCAGGCCTCCATGTTAGCGAGTGCCTATACTCGCAATGGGGCCGCAATTTGCGACCCACCTCATGAATATTCATGAGGTGGGTCATTGCGACCCCATTGCGAGTCGCAGTCGGTGTCTGAGACACCGTACTGCATAGCAATTTGCGACTTGCAAATTGCGAGTCGCAGGGACTCGCAATTTGCAAGTCGCAAATTGCCGACTTGCCACATCTGGCCCTAGATCTCCAGGACCTAGACTGGCAGTAGACTTTAAGGCTCCTTCTAGGTGCAAAGGGGCTTTCTGCTCAAATTAGTGCCTTTAATTTGATTCAGTTAACAATGGGCAGCCAGTGGAGTTGGCACTGATAAGCAGACAGTGCTAAGCTTGCTGGCACCCGAGGGACTTGGGGCCAGATGTACGTAATTACTGAATTGCGACTTGCAAATTGCGAGTCAGAGAGTTTTTTTTGTTGTAATGCAGCCCGTTTTCCTTAAAGGATAAACGAGATGTATTACAAAACGAAAAAATGAAACGTTTTTGTTTCATTTTTTCTGAGCAGGCAGTGGTCCATAGGACCACTGCCTGCTCTGAATTTTTTTTTTCCATGCCATTCACAAAGGGGAAGGGGTCCCATGGGGACCCCTTCCCTTTTGCGAATGGCTTACCACCAGTGTGACACTGGTGGTAACTGTGATTGCTTTGCGACCGCGTTCGCGGTCACAAAGCAATGCAGCATTACGCTGCGACTCACAATTAGGAAGGGAAACACCCCTTCCTAATTGTGACTCGCAGTCCCGTTTTGCGAGTCGATAACCAGGTTACTGACTCGCAAAACGGGAATTGGGCATCGCAATGTGGTTTTTGCATGTCGCAAACAGCAAAATTTGCTGTTTGCGACGTGCAAAAACTTTGTTACATCTGGCCCTAGATGAGCTGCAGCATTTTGCATAATCTGAGGTTGATGCATCAAGCAGGACGGCAAGCCCGGATATAAGCTGTTAGCATAGCCTAAATTGGAAGTCACCAAAGTGGGTCTGTCTTTAATCAGGATAGAAGGTTCACGTCAGAGCCAGGAAAGGGTACCCTAGAGACCATTCGCACTGATTATGTAATGTATGTAGACTAAACTACCATCAAGGCTGTTTTTTCCAGAAAGCATACCAGAGGTTTTCACTAGTTCCTTGGCATAGGTAAATTGATGCTTAGGAGGCCGTGTTTCTTATCTTCACTGTACTCTTTTGTGACCAGATTTTACAGGAATGCAGGAGAGATGGCACCATGACAATTGGGCATCTTGATCGAGACCATGGGTTTTCAGTGTTGCCTGGAGAATCTTCAAGTATTTTGTTGACACATTGTGCATGTCCTAAATTGCTGACTGAACTGTCATGCCTTGGCCATGGGAAAATGCTTTATTCTCTTTCTCATGTTTGTGGACCTGCTGCAAGACTCTAGCTCTATTGTCCCTCTGTGGCTCTGTAGAGGTATTGTGGATTCTCACTCCCTCCTAAAGGGCTAGTTCCATTCCAGGTCCTGTAAGTCTCAGACTTCCTCTTCCTCTTCAATGTGTGTTTAGGGATGTTCAGGCATAATTACCGATCCATGTGTCCGCAGTGCTAATAATACACCCATGGAAGTCGGATGGATTGAATAGCGTTTGTCTGGTTGTCCGGGTGAGACACTCAAGCCCATGTTAGTTTATCTAATAGAAGTCCATATGAAGGTGACCCAAGTACTTGTTCTCAGTCAGCGCATATGTCGCCCTGGCACTCAGCAGATTAATGCAAATGCATTTGTGCACTGGAAGATCAGTGCAAAACTGCTCGGTCAGTCATGCAGTGCATTTAATCCGCCCTTGGGTCAACTAAAAAGTTTCGATTGGTTACCCGCAGATCGGACATGTTTTATTTAAACGATTTAAAAAGAGATGGATTGTTCTTGTATTTCCCTTCTTAGTTTATACAGCCATTTGTCATGAGGGAGGCACTTATTTTGGCCTCCCCTCAATGATGTAATGTACACTCGAGAATAAACAGTACGTTCAATGGTTTACAGATGCTATGTTGAAATTTACTCACATGGGAAGATTTACATGAATTGCCTTGCTCTGCAGGATCTGTGGTTTGTTTTTTAAGTAGTTGCTTCATCAAACGTGCTACTTTGAGGCCCACGTTTTGCTTTAAAACCATTTTGTAATTGAACAAAAGGTACTATGTGTTTGAATATTGATTTCAGTTCCTTTAAAAAGACACGCAGAAACTCGTGGGTTCTCCTAGTTAGAAAAGGGCGGTAGGGAAAAAGTAGACCACTGCTGTATTCTATTTCAAACTTCTATATTGCGTTTACTTTAAAACTCATGAACTGCGACAGTCAGTCACTGATGAGAAAGACAAAACTGGAAGTTTTTAGGGGTAGCAAAAAAATCTAACATTACGCAATTTAAGTTAGATGTGCTAAGGCTATAATGGGAAGTCGGGTCAGAAAGGAGTAAGTTACATTGTTTACACTGGTTAAGTGTTAAGTGAAGTGCTGTAGGACAAAGATTTATTTACCGGGACTTTCTCTGGCTAATGTATACTATGGACTTGTGAAACCCTCCGTTTAAATAAAGCTATGATGATTGTGTTGGATTTATAAAGTTCTGTTTCCCCTCTGTGTATCAGCATAAATAAGGTACAAGTGAGTTCCTAAAGAAAGGCTTTTAGTTTGAACAGCCCATCAGCTGCACATCTTAAACTAGTTCTTTTAAAATGGAAATTACCAAAGATGATGGGAAAATGTAACTAGCTGGAGCATGCCAACCACTCAACTCCACTCAAAGCTGTCGTTTTATTGCCTTGAAGTATTATATATTTAAAATAATAATGTGTTGAACGATCTGCTGTCTAACCTTTCTGTTTACATAGGCAAAGTATACATTCTCATCTCATGGTACGTTTTAGTTATTATGCAATTGCTTATTTGGAATGTTTTAGTTATTATGCAATTACTGATTTATTATTGTGGACTTTGAAACAGGATTTCGGTGGCATATCTGCTGCATAAGTCAATTAAATTATATGATAGTGCGAGTGTTTACATGCTTCATTGGAAGACGTGTTGTGTGTCTTGGAGTGTGTATGATGTATTATGGAGAACTCTATGATTGATGTATAAAATGGTGATTATGCATCCCTTTGCTTCTTGATCATGTGCCCTGCAATAATACATAAGCGTCCTCTCTTGATGTGGCTTTAGGGCTATCATTGAGCAGGGACAAAGCTCATATGGAGTCTCTAACCAACCATGCAGTGGAATATATAAACTGACAATATGGTGCCTTCCCACTTCCCTGCCTTGCAAAGGTCTAAGAAGACGGCTGGTGAGGGTGCACTCATTAGGAGTTGACTGAGATTTGAAATTTTAAATGGAGCGAGAACTTTGATTATCCCTCACTTCCATGCATTACACCAAAGTAGGGCAAATACAGGACCTGCTGAATCTGTAGTTCAAACTTTATCTGCTCTTCAAGGAGAAGGTATGTTGCACCAACACAGAACGGTCTTGGCCAGGTACAGGGGTCTTTGCATTAGCTTTCCCCCCTCAGGCTGGGTGCAATCCTAGTATCTGGGGAACGCTGTTGTAACCTGAGTTGAAGGAGTTGGATCTGAATAAGAACTATTTACTGTGGAGAGGAACACATTCTTATCAGGAATACAAAGAGTAAGTCCTAGGAGGCTGAACAGTGCATGGCATGGAGGCTTTCTCAAGGAAATGAACCATCGAGGAGTAACGAGGGTCTTGTAGTCCAGCAAGCCAGCATGCTGAACAACTTTGGGTCAAGAGGATTTACGACCCACAAAAAGCATTTTAGGACTGTGAGTGATGAACCTACACCATTGTCACTTACTGCACACCATTGCTGACTTTGAGGGCGTCATTATCATCTCATTTTAAACCTGAGATTTCTCCTTTTCCAGGGATCCCAGGGTAGATTTCTTTTCACTGAGGTCTGTCTCCTATTTCAGGACCATTTAAACCACAGCTCTAGCCCGTATAGCTCTGGAGACAATGAGGTCAGAAATTAATCTTAACACTGAATCTGACAATTATTGTCCCAGCTCATGATCAGGTCGGTCCGCTACATGTCCCAAGTTGCGTCAGAGTCCCATTCCACCCACACCAAATATTTAAAACAAATTAGCTATTTTCCAGACACAAGCCTATTATGTTAAATACATTAAGTGGCTCACTTTCAGTGCTAATACGACTTCAGCAAAGTAGTCCGTATTCAGAACATTAACTGTTGAAATCACTTTGAATAAGAAGTAACGTATCCCCTTTGTGTTTAATACTCCAGCCCTGCTAACCAGACAGCTAGATTTTTAGGTGGAGTCCCTTCTCACCATAAATCTGACCTTTTTAGTTAGATGTGATCCCCTGTTGATTTTGAGCGATGGGTTTTGGGTGAATAGCAGATGTATTATAACCAACTTGATAAACTGTAGACCTTTGGCAGGCACCGTTGTCCTACGGACCTGACAAACAAGCAGACTGAAGAGCCAAGGAATACCAGTCTTAGCTAGTAACTGTGCATTCTTCCCTGTGGAAAAAGTGTCCTAAACACTAGTGTTATGTGAACGGCAGTGTCATGTAGCATGTCGCTATAATTGTGTTTGGAGTCATATTTCAGTCCTAGAAGGCTCTAGGACTTTCTAATATTACACTATTCTTCCTCTACCTCTGTATGCACGCAAAGGACCCATTTGTTTAGAAGGAAATTGCTCAACCTGGGTATTGAATTATTAGGTGTAATAACTTTTGTCATTCGAGTTTCAAGCTCTCTTCCACCTCAAGTAGCACATTTTGAATGCTGACCCTTGTTACCACTGTAAAATCAAATATACAAAGTGAGAAATATGGTTACCCAAATAGGGGCACATTATATGGAGTGCTGTGGCATCCATGGTAAATATCAGTAGCAAAGACTAATAATTCCCATTCCAGTAACTACTGACTGACCCCAGTAACCTATGCACCAGAAAGGCACCTAACGGACAGTTTATCACTAGCAAAATTACCTATACCAAACTCCTAAGAGCATTGAAGTCATGAATAAAATCATAACACTGTAGTGGTGTTCAATATTGGTCTATGCCGGAAATTCAGGACATCCCCTAGAGATAAAACTAAATCAAATACATCTACATTTAAATAATTTATGTGGTAAGTGAGTACCCATAAATGTAGCATACATCCAGGCTTCCAATGCATACTTTGTACACCCTTGTATTAGAAGGAAAAGTACTTGGACAGCCTACAAGACTAGTTCAGTTTCCCCTGCCTCATGTTTACAACTTACTTTCAGGTCATGGCATAAGGATTAAGGATGTTCCAAAGCCGCAAAGCCTTGTGACATCCCATATATTTTTTTTATATGAGCAAGCACGCAGTACCCATAGCTATTCATAGTTTAAATAAATAAAGGAAAGATTAGGACAATTGGGTAGGATACAGCCTGGCAGCTGTGGTCCTGTCTGCCCGACTTCCTGTTTTTCTAGTCTAGGCCTGGAGGACCACCCTTAAGACTGACAAACTCTGTCACAACTGCCCTCTGTGGCACACACCAGTGTTTCTTGCAAGTGTGGAGCCTGGATCCCCATTATTATTACTGTCCTACCAGAAGCAGAAACAGGAAATGGTTCACAAGAAGGTGCCCTAACTCCACAGCCATCATTTCCAGTGCAGACATAGCTTCAATCATTTCATAGAGGCAAGGTACACAGTGGCTCCTTGCTCGCTATCAAAGAAGCATTCGATGTCGAAGAAACTTGGGCATTTAACATAAAGGTAGCCACACCAAAGCATAACTAGACATGGAATTACATTGAATCTTTTGCCTAACACTGGTAACTGAATTCAGAAACTGAAATCCCAAATGACGATGTCTACTTAATACTCAGAGGGCCATACTTAAGGGGCTTTGGCTTAGGGAAGTGCCACAAATCGTCTCGGTGCACTACCAAACACCAAAGTGAAAAAGCAGGAATGTGCTGTATTTGTGCAATATTGTGCAATCCTGTCTTTTCCCTCTGCACTGGTGCACAATGGGCTGCGTAGCACTAATGCAGAATGCAGCACCCATAGAAAAAAACATGGAAAAAATACAAATATTTCTTCTCATAATGCTTCACCTTGGTATGCGCAAGGTTTTGGCATTTTCCCAGGTATAGGTGATTTTGTAAACCTGTGGATGGGTCATAATCCATGGCTGTTGTGTGGGAAAAACCACTGCAATGCCCATGGAATGCCTCCCTGGCACAGAGTAAGGCAACGCCGTGACTTTTGCAGCTTTGTCTTGCTCCATTTCTAGGAAGCCATGAAAAGGAATGCAAAGTGGCTTTGTGTGGCCTCATAGATGTAGTTCTGCATTCTGTGTTGCCGGAGCTTAAAAAAAAGTGGCACTCCTGCGGTGCATGGGGCTTGTAAATATGCCCGAGTCCTCAGTCAAGCTTTCCTGAGAAGGTTCTCTCCAGTTGTAGAAATTCCTGATTTACCACCTTCTTGGCATCATTTGCCTTCACAGCTGACTGAGCCGATGGGCACTTCATTCCAATACCATCCTCTCCCACCACTCCCTCTCTGTGAACACCTCATAGGCTACTGTTCATTCTGACAAATAGCAAGCACTTTGATTCTGTGTGAAGGAACGTTTTGCACATCAGGAACATTGCTAAAAATTAAAAACTGCCAGTCCTACTGTCTCCCTGGACAGATATGAAAGGTCCCTTGGGCGTACTTTTCAACAATTTGCTGATGCCTTGTCTCAGGAGAGACAAGAGAATTTCTTGTTGAAATTAAATCAAGGCATCATATTCTCTAGTCAACTTTTTAGTACTGCTGTTGATGCTTTTGATCTAGCCGCTCATGGCTATTGCCAGGGCCTGGCATTACAGTGACAATTTTACAGGATTCAAGTCAAAGACTCAAATAAAACTGGAAAATCTTGCTTTTTCTGGGAATACTAGGTTCAGTTCACTTACAAATGAAGAAATAAATCACATGAAGACTGAGATGAAAACGCCAAGGACTCTGGCTTAGAAATAAAGAACAAACACAAAAAGCATGACTGCAAGTCCTATGACCACTGGTACTCCCACGGAGCATTAAAGCCTCTCAGTGGGCTCAGATGCAAAGATAGCCAATTCGCCAGCTTAGATATAGGTCAAGAGGTAAAAGCAGTCATCAGCCTCTGGCAGCTGCAGGAAAACCTCCCACAGGAGGCACACAGTGACTCCTCTCTCTTTGTTACTCACTGTGGTGTGGAGGAAGCATTTCAAACCAACTGGGAGGCAGGATGCACAGCTCAAAACAAACAAGTGGTGAGTGGTATGCAGAACGGGTTTTTATCACAGGTTCAATGTGCTGCCACTGGTACTGCCTCTAGAAAAGTTGAAACAATACCACCTAGACTGATTTCAACTTGACGTCTTCACCAGCATGCCCTCAAAAGGGTTTCTTTTTGACCAGCAAAGATTGGGATTTATTCCTGGTACTTTCTGGTGAAAAGGAAATGCCCTAAATGCCAGTTAAGACAAATTTGGGATATCAGGATGGTAAATAAATGGACATTGTAGAAAATCCACTTTTTTTGCATGGTCATACGAGATCTTTCTCCTTTTGCTGGACCCTATATTTGTGCTGGCTTTAGAACTCTGTGCACCTTACCCTAGCTAACCAGTAGTAAACTGCCTATGCCTTAAACATGGATGAAAAATGCTGCTGCAAAGCTTCTTCTCTGTCTTCACCCAAGAGAACACATAATCCAGTACTGCAGTCACTCCATTGGATACCTAGAAGGGCAATGTTCAAGGCATGCTGTATTGTCCACAGAGCCTCCAAAGGAAAAGGACCACTATATTTACAAGTTAAATTCAAGCAATAGAAAAAACTAAACAGAGCACCGCGCCCCAGGCTTGCAACAATTTTCATCATACCACCTTACCATAATAAATCTGTAGGAGACACTGCTTTGTCAGTACAAGCTGCCAAGTGCTGGTACTCACTACCACCTATCATTAGAAGCACACAGGAGACAGTCCGAAGACAGTTGAAAATTTGACTTTTTCTTAGATAACTGCACCACCTGCATTCCAGCATCAGAGCCCAGAAGACAGTCACATCCTCAAGAGCAACTGTCAGCTTACAACCCATGAATTCCAAAAAGGCAGCCAGCAAATCACTTTTATTATGCAGGTTAGCCATGGCATTTTATAGTTATGCACTTCCATATATAAGAGTTTTTGTCCACAATAATACTATTACCATAATATGCAGCGGTCAATAACAAATTGTAACTTATACCTATTAAATTCACATAATGCATATTTGCTACAAAGGTTGTCCATTACTAGCACTGTACAGCCAAAAACAAGCAACACGAAATGAACAGGTATGGAGTAACAGTAACTGAAAAGATCTGTTACACATTTCCGGACAATTTTTTAGGACTTTCATATAGTCCGTTCACTGCAGATCCCAAACATCTATACAATCTGACCGCTTGCTTACATCTAACATAGACACTCAGATATAGGATGAGAATAAAAATGCCCGTTCCAACAGATCCCTCCACTTCTCTCTCCCTCCAACCATGCCAGCACAGGTCCACAACTATACACAAAATCTCAGCTTGAACAACCCAGTGTAATCAGTTAAGCAGACATATCATAGGAATTACTATAAAGGTACCTGCAGAGCTGTTAAAAGTTAACAGCATTCTAAAAACATAAAACTGAACATCTGTCTCTTAAACTTCATCTTCCAATACCCTGCTACGAGCTGCTTCCCATAATATGATAACTGCACCTCCGTGGTCATTACACATGACAAGGAAACACTTCCCACATAGGATCAAAACAAAAACAAAATCCTTCCAACCACACATCCTACATGGTGTAGCATGCTCCTCATCTAGGCAAGTGCTTCAGTGCTATATCAATGCTGTGATACAATACATTACAATTAGTAAATTAAAATGTAGGCTAATAGAAAGGGCTGGCTGGATGGCTTTTAACTACACCCATGTAGTTGAAGGAAAACTGGGAATCTCTACTGTTAGACCTGGCATCCATGGGGTGGTCTCCCCTATATTTTGTGCCTCTGCTTCCCATATTGACTGTGTGCTGGACTCTGTTTTTGCTGTTTTTAGTACTCTTAGCACTTTACCACTGCTGTCTAGTGCTAAGTGCAAGTGATCCTGTGTAAAGTGTATGTGTAATTTGCTTTTCCCTGATTGGCCTATTTGATTTACTACTAAGTCCCTAGTGAAGTGCACTAGAAGTGCCTGGGGCCTGTAAATCAAATACTACTAGTGGGCCTGTAGCACCAGTTGTGCTACTCACCTTAGTAGCCCTGTAAACATGGCTCAGACCTGCCACTGCAGTGACTGTGGGTGCAGTTTAAGACTGCCAATTCGACCTGGCAAGTGTACCAACTTGCCAGGCCCAAATCTTCCCTTTTTATACATGTAAGGCACCCCTAAAGTAGGCCATAGGTTTCCCCATGGGCAGGGTGTGGTGTATGTTAAAGGTGGGACGTGTACTGATGTGATTTGCATGTCCTAACAGTGAAATACTGCCACATTCGGTTTTCACTGTTGCAAGGCCTATCTCTCACATAGGTTAACATGGGGGGCTGCCTTTAAATATTCTTAAAGTGCAGTTTCCCTTTTAGAGCAGATGGAAACTTGGGGTTTGGGGTCTCTGAACTCACAATTTAAAAACACATCTTTTAATGAAGTTGGTTTTTAGACTGTTACTTTGAAAATGTTACTTTTAGAAAACAGGGATTTTCTTGCTTTAACCATTCTGTGACTCTGCCTGTCTGTGGATTCCCTGTCTGGGTAAGACTGACAGTTGGGCTATTTGTGAATCTCCTCTAGACAGTGACTTACACAGTTACTTACACCTGAATGCTCTGTGTCTGTCCTCACGCAATGCAGTCTCCAACCCCCTGGTGTGTGTCTGGGGCCTGGCCTGGGCAAGGCAGGATCTTGTGAAAAATAGAGACTTTCCTTTGAAGTTTGCCTACTTCAAAGGCAGAAAGGGGTATAAGTAGTGGACCAAAACCCCTAGACTTTTAGATGACTTCTGGAACCAAGAGGAATCTCTACCAAGGAGAAGCTGATAAGTGCTGTCCTTGCCTGTGACTGTGCTTTGTTTGGCTATCCTGCAGTTGCTGCTTCCGCCTTTGAAAGGGGACAAAGACTGGACTTCGTTGTGCATTTGATTCTCAGGGCCATCAAAGACTTCCTCTGCCAGCACCTGGACTCTCTGCTGAGATTCCTGCCCTGCCAAGTGGTGCCCTGGGCCTTTGAAAGGTGAAGTTGGCAGAACAAGAGCTGAAATCCATGCACAGAATGCTGTGTGGGGAAATTTGTGTTGCACCATCTGCAACGCAGCTGATAAACTACGCACCACTCACTTCAAGGCTAAAATCGACGCTCTACCTGCATCGCAGCTGGGAGATTGATGCATTGCGGCTGGAGAAACGATGCAACATCGCCTTCTGATAACAACTCATACCCCACACAATGCAGTTTTCAAACACGGTGCAACCGGATTTTTCATGCATCCTCCCTGGGCATCAGTCATTGTGAATCGGCCCAGATCCAAGGTGCCTTGTCCGGAAATCGATGCATTGCCTACCCTACCGGAGAAGAAATGATGCATGGCTTCACTTGCAAGTAAGGAATTGACGCATCGCTAAATTTTCCGTTGCAATCCTCGCCTGTGTAGCTTTATTTTTGATTCATACCAGGTACTTTGTGTAAAATCAACATTTCCATTATTTTCTATGGAGTAAGACTGTCAGGGCCTGATTTATACATTTTTTAGTGCCGCATATGCATCATTTTTTTACGCAAAAGTGGCGCAAACTTACAAAATTAAATTATATTTTGTAAGTTTGTTCCACTTTTGCGTCAAAAAATGACACAAATGTGGCACTAAGAAGTATAAATCAGGCCTTTATTCTTTTGAAAATTCATATCTTGACTTATGTATGTTGGATTTTTGTCATTTTGGTCTTGTTTGATTTAAATAAATATTACCTATTTTTTAAAGTGGCATGGCGTCTATTGTGTAGTGTTTTCACTGTATTACTGTGTGTGTTGGTACAAATACTTTACACATTTCTTCTGAGATAAGCCTGATTACTTGTGCCAAGCTGCCAAGGGGTTAAGCAAGGGTGATCTAAGTGTGATTATCCATTGCCCTAACTAGAGTGAGGGTCCCTGCTTGGACAGAGTGCAAGCTGACTGCCAACCAGAGACCCAATTTCTAACATCTATCTACACCCATTGGTAGGAATTTACTATTTGTTGTCTATGCGTACAAAACTAAAGTTCATGCAGCTCTATGAATAAGCTGCTAAGTATCCATTAATTTAATGCTTTGATCTTTAAGTATTTGGCATTTCTGCTAAATATGAAAAAATATCAGTATAATTTCACTTCTAGTTATTGTAATCTACCTCAGTCCCTCACCAGCCAGCTGTTTGTGCTTCTTTTGTGATTATTTGTGCTGACCCCGTGGTACTAACATTAACATCTGTATAATGAGCAGCTGTTAATTAGTTAGTGCTACCTCATTGTTATGTTTAGAAAATACATTTAACTATAACTAAATATCCTCAAATGCCCCACTTATTTGACTGAAAAAATAATAGGGGTTGGGAAGCCTGTGTTTTGCTACCAGTGTGTAACATGCTTTCTTTTCTTCTATGGTCAATAGAAAGGAATGCTACAATATTTAGCTTCAGTGCTGCTCACAAGTTTCTGTTGCTACAACTCTCACCACAACAATAGTTATAATAACACTTCGATGTATAACAACACCAGCTGGAGATTTAAATAGCTGTTAGACCTGGCAGCTTTTGGTGTGGTCTTCTCCCAAACATTTTTCCTTCTCCCCCTCCTGTATACTGAAATTCATTTTTGTTCATCTTAGGACTCTGTGCAATTTACCATTGCTAACCAGTGCTATAGGGCTTGTGTTACCTCTCTAAACCATGGTAACACTGGCTTACTCCTAATGACACATTTATTTTAATTATATGTCAATATAAAGATGTACTACATTTACCCATGGCCTGTGCTTTGAATGTTAGTAGTGAGTCTACAACACTTATTATTCCAGCCACGTAAGTAGCCCTTTAACACGTCTCAAGTCTGCCATTGCAGCCAGTTGTGCAAGTTAAATCTGCCATTTTGACCAGCTAAAATAAATCTTTTGTCAGGTCTAACCTTACCTTTCTAATCCATATAAATCACTACTAAGGGAGGCCCTGAACAGCTCATAGGGCAGGGTGATTTGTATTCATAAAGTAAGATATGTATTTTTACGTTTTACATGTCCTGGTTGTGAACAACTCCTGATTTTGTTTTCACTACTGTAAGGTCTACCTCTCACATATGATAACAGTGAGTTCTTGTTACATGTAATACGTGCTAACTTTCAATTGGAAACAGGTAGAAATGTCAAGTTTGGTCTCAAATGAATTGTAATTTAAAATCCTCTTTAATTGTAAAGTTATAATTCAGAAACTGCCACTTTTAGAAAGTTGACATTTTCTTGTCCTAACCATTTGCTACCTGCAGCCTGTATCCTGGGTCACATGACAGGATGTAGTTGTCAGTTGACCTTTGTGTATTCCTCCCAGATAGTGAGACAACAGAGGACTATGTGTTGTCTGGGTGCACGATCCTGCCAGGATGGGAGAAGTGTAGCTGTTCAGTGTCCCAATTATATTTCAAAAGGGCTGCCCTCAGCACACTCACAAATAACTTGACACCAGCCTATTCTCACCCTAAGACCCATTGGAGTCTGGGAAGCAGAAGGAAGGAAATTCCAGAACCAGGTGTAAGGGGGAAGTCTAGAAGTTTCTCCCACTTCAAAACTTGCACCAAGTAGAAATATTGGACTCTCAAACCAACCCTCCTGAGCCTGTAGACACTCCAGAAAAAGGACAGCCCTGCTGCCAGAGGACTGCTCTGCTCTTCAAGCCTGCCCTTCTTTCTGGGAAAGAAGACTGGACCTGCTCCCTTCATTACAGGCTACCCTCAGTGATTCCAAGGTCAGCTGGCTGACCTCCTGTCCTGAGCTACAGAGTCCCAACAAGGACCAGCACACCCCCTGCAACTAACCAGCTGATCTTCTACAACTGGATCTACCTGGACCTGCAATTGGACCTGCCTAATCCCTGCTGGCCTCTTCTAGAGTGGGTCCCTGAACTCCAAGATGTGCTTCCCCAGGTCCCTTAGCTGTCATTAGAGTGCATTCTTCTGAAGAAAAGGGAGAGATAATGAAGTATGGGCTCTTAGCGACTGGGAATTCGCCCGTTTGTGCTGAAATCATGCTGCCCAAGCTGACCGCCAACGTGAAGCTCTGGTTTACCCGACTCTTTGTGCTACTCGACTGCCAATTACAATCAGCGGGATCTACACTTTGTGCTACAACATTGACAGCCCACCATGACTGCCAATGAAAAGCTCAAGCAATGACCATCTGCGACGCCTGACAGGATTTTCACACTATATCGACGACCGCCTGTGACACTCCTCCTTGCTCCTGACAGCCTCCTCCACCTTGAACTGGACTCTTCATGCCAGACTTTGTGAGAAGGTAATTTTTTCAGCACAACTAACCTTGTCACTGTATCCAGTCAGAGCGCCATTGCACTCAGCCTGAGCTTGTGACTTTCACATGGTCTAGCACAACCAGATGGCCATCAGTGGTTGTGCTTTTCAGGGCGATTCTTACCTAAATTGTTGAAATTGCATATCTCTGGTTTTACTGCTTGGCTTTTTGTCATTTGGGGCTCACCTTATTTTTTCAAATTTAGTTTTTCTAAAATTGTGTGGGATTTTCCTGTGTTGTTTTTTTCACTTTATTGCAGTTTTTGTGCTCCATGAACACAGTACACATTGCCTCTCAGTTATGGCTGCTGGAGGGTTAAACACAGGTTGATTTAGTGACTATTGTGGTTCACCCTGACCAGGATTGTGGTTGTTACTTGGAAGGGTTACATCTCCCAAGCCAATAACCCAGTTTCTCGCAGTAGTAATTTTCACCTCCTGATCAATCTGGAAAGCAGGTATTAGTGTGCTACTGCAAGCAATAATGCATTTATATCACAACAAGACCCACAGTGATGGTACGTAGAACACTGATGCTGAGGTGGTTACCATGTTAACATAAAATCTAAAAAGATGTTGATTCAATAATTAGACCAGATGTGGAGTTATGACTGGTAGAACAGAAGACATTTGTTCTACCTGCATATCTACATTTAATTAAGCATGCAGGTATGAACTAAATAAATTGACAATGTTAAAAATTGGGTCTTTGGTTGGCAGTCAGGTTACCCCCGTCCAAACAAGGACCCTCACTCTAGTCAGGGTAAGTCACACACAATCCAAATTATCCTGAGCCCACCTTCTGGTAGCTTGGCACTAAGCAGTCAGGCTTAACTTAGAAGGCAATGTGTAAAGTATTTGTGCAATGAATCATACAATAACACCATATAGCCCCACAAAAAAACACCACACAGTGTTTAGAAAAATATATAATATTCATCTGGATAAATGCAGGTCAAAACGATTAAAATACAATAAGTATATGTTGAGATATCACTGAAATGTGATATAAAGTGTCTTAATTATTTTTAAAAGCAAACAAAGTTTCTTTCAAGTACAAAGTATCTGGTTTGCGTGAAAAATCTCCGTAAAGAACCGCAGAGGTGGAGATGTGTGAAAACAAAGGGGTGTGCATCTATTTCTAGGGCCTCACACAGGGATGCGTCATTTAGTTTTCACGCAGGGATGCTGTGCATCAATTTCCAGCGCTCAGTCTTGGATCCTCTTCGGGTTGTGGGGTTTTCAGAAGCCCTGGGGACAGTGCATAGATTTCCTGCACTGGCAGGATGAAGTCACAGGAGCTGTGTCGATTCGGTGGGCATTGCCTTGAATTTTCTACCGCATGGCAGGCATTGCGTCGATTCCTCTGTGAAAGTCGGGCTGCGTTGTTTTCCGGATCGGCTGTGCATCGATCCAGTGGGCCGTGCGTCAAATTTCCGGTTGCTATGCTGGCGCTGAGGCGATCTTCTTGTTGCAAAGTCGGGCAGCGTCGTTCCGGTTCGGCGTGCAGTGAATTTTTCACCACAGTGCGGGCTGTGCATCCTTTCTGTCAGGCTGTGAGTCGAATTTTGCCACACAAGTCCTTCTTGAAGAGATGAAGTCTTTTTGGTCATGAGACTTCAGGGAACAGGAGGCAAGCTCTATCCAAGCCCTTGGAGAGCACTTCTTCACCACAGCCAGAGAGCAGCAAGGCAGCAGGGCAACAGCAAGGTAGCAGTTCTTCACAGAAAGCAGTCAGGTGAGTCCTTTGGGCAGCCAGGCAGGTCTTCTTGGCAGGATGCAGGTTCTGGCTCCAGTTTCTTCTCCAGGAAGTATCTGAGTTGGTAGGGGCAGAGGCCCTGTTTATCTACCCAATTGTGCCTTTGAAGTGGGGTAGACTTCAAAGAGTGGCTTCGAGGTGCACCAGGTCCCCTTTCAGTGCAATCCTGTCTGCCAGGTTCCCAGTAGGGCCTGTGGCAGTCCTTTGTGTGAAGGCAGGCCCTCCACCCTCCCAGCCCAGGAAGACCCTTTAGGGGGCTGGCCTGACTTATAGTGGGTACCTGATGGTACTTACACCTTGTTCCAGATCCAGTTATCCCTTATTAGTAGATTAGTAATGTACTAGCAGCTTAGGCTGATATAGGCAGCTAAAGCAGAGCGGCTTAGGCTGAACTAGGAGACTTGCAAAGCTCCTGCTATACCACTTATACCATATAGGTACAACATCATGAGAAACACAATACTCAGAGTTACTAAAAATAAAGGTACTTTATTTTAGTGACAATGGGCCAGATGTAGGAAAGCATTTGCGAGTCGCAAACGGCAAAAATTGCCATTTGCGACTCGCAAATCGCATTTTCCTATTCAGAAATGCATATTGCGAGTCGGGACCGACTCGCAAAATGCATTTCAGAATCGCAAATAGGAAGGGGTGTTCCCTTCCTATTTGCGATTCGGAGTGGTATGCAATACCATTTACGATCGCATATGCGGTCGCAAATGGTGTCGCAGATACCATCCACTTGAAGTGGATGGTAACCCACTCGCAAATTGGAAGGGGTCCCCATGGGACCCCTTCCCCTTTGTGAATGGACACAAAACAATTTTTTCAGGGCAGGTAGTGGTCCAAGGGACCACTACCTGCCCTGAAAAAATACCGAAACTAAAGGTTTCGGTTTTTTTTTTTAAGTGCAGCTCGTTTTCCTTTAAGGAAAACGGGCTACACTTAAAAAAAAAAAAATTGCTTTATTTAAAAGCAGTCACGAACATGGAGGTCTGCTGACTACAGCAGGCCTCCATGTTTGCGAGTGCCTATAGTCGGTATGGGGCCGCAATTTGCGACCCACCTCATTAATATTAATGAGGTGGGTCATTGCGACCCCATCCCGACTCACAGACGGTGTCTAAGACACCGTTATGCATTGCAAATTGCGACTTGCAATTTGCGAGTCGAAGGACTCGCAAATTGCAAGTCGCAATTTGCAATTTTCCTACATCTGGCCCAATGTGCCAAAAATATCTTAGAGGATATACTCCCTTAGGAGGTAAGTAAAATACACAAAATATACACACAAACCAAAATCAGGTTAGTAAAACAGTCAGAATGTAGTGAAAACACTGTATAATACAATAGGATGCAATAGGCCTAGGGGTAACACAAACCATATACTACGAAAGTGGAATGCGAACCACAAATGCACCCCTAGGCTAGTGTATGGTGTAGAAGGTCACTGGGAGTGTAAGAAAACACTAAGGATGTCCAAGATACCCCACTTCAAGATCCTGAAAAGTAGGAGTAAAGTGCTGCTACTTCCCCAGAAACACACTTTACTCGTGATAGAAGATTCTACAAAGACCACAACAGACTGCAAAGCACTGAAGACGGATTCCTGGACCTGAGGACCCTCAAAGGAAGGGGACCAAGTCAAAGAGTCACGAAAGTGTCCAGGGGGGGCAGGAGCCCACTAAACCCCAGATGAAGGTGCAAAATGGCTGCCTCAGGGTGGAAGAAGCTGAAGATTCTGCAACAACAAAAGGTGCTAGGAACTTCTCCTTTGTGCAGAAGAGGTCCCATGGAGTGCTGGATGCAGAGTTGTTTCCTTGGAGAAAGACTGCAAACAAGCCTTGCTAGCTGCAAGAGTTGCAGTAGGATAAAAGGGTGCTGCCCGGGCCCACGAAGGATCAGGATGTCGCCACTTGGGAGAGGAGACAGTGGGAGCCCTCAGCAATACTGAGTTCCCACGCACAAGAAAGTAGCACCCGCAGAAGTCCTAGAACATGGGTTCAAGAAGACTGAACCTAGCAAGCAGTCATCTCAATACTGCAAAAGAGGGTCCCACGAAGCCGGAGGTCAACTCAGGGAAATGAGCAAAGCAGGACGGAGTGCTGAGGAGCTGAGCTAGGCTGTGCACAAAGGATTCCTTGCAAAAGTGCACAGAAGCCCTAGCAGCTGCAGTTCACATGGTGCACAGGATTACTGCCTGGAGAGGGGAGGCAAGGAATTACCTCCTCCAAATTTGGACAGTTGGACCACTGGACAGTCTGGGTCACTTGGGTCTACCACCTGTATTCCAGGGGCCACGCTCGTCAGGATCAGAGGGGTCCCAGAAGACCGGTGATGCTGAAGTTTGGTTCCTGCTGGAGCAGGGGGAAGATTCTGTCAACCCACAGGAGATTTCTTTGTGGCTTCCAGTGCAGGGTGAAGGCAGACAGGCCTCAGGGCATGCACCACCAGGAAACAGTCGAGAAAGCCGACAGGATTAGGCACTACAATGTCGCTGGTAGTCTTCTTGCTACTTTGTTGCAGTTTTGCAGGCGTCCTGGAGCAGTCAGCAGTCGATCCTTGGCAGAAGTCAAAAAGAGAGGTGCACAGAAACTCTGGTGAATTCTTGCAAGTCACTATCTGAGGAAAAGCCCACAGGAGAGACCCTAAATAGCCCTCAGAGGAGGATTGGCCGCCTAGTGAGGTAAGCACCTACCAGAAGGGGTCTCTGACGTCACCTGCTGGCACTGACCACTCAAAGGCCCCCATTGTGCCCTCACACCTCTGGATTCAAGATGGCAGGGGTCTGGGACACACTGGAGGAGCTCTGGGCACCACCCCTGGGGTGATGATGGACAGGGGAGTGGTCACTCCCCTTTCCTTTGTCTAGCTTCGTGCCAGAGCAGGCACTGGGGGTTCCCTGAACCGGTGTAGACCGGCTCATGCAAGGAGGGCACCATCTGTGCCCTTCAAAGCATTTCCAGAGGCTGGGGGAGGCTACTCCTCCCCAGCCCTTAACACCTATTTCCAAAGGGAGAGGGTGTAACACCCTCTCTCAGAGGAAATCCTTTGTTCTGCCTTCCTGGGACTGGGCTGTCCAGACCCCAGAAGGGCAGAACCCTGTCTGTGGGGTGGCAGCAGCGGTAGCTGCAGAGAAACCCCCAGAGAGATGGTTTGGCAGTACCCGGGGTCCACAGAGAAGCCCCAGGGATGCATGGGATTGGCACCCCAATACCAGATTTGGTATGGGGGACAGTTCCATGATCTTAGACATGTTACATGGCCATATTCGGAGTTACCATTGTGAAGCAACATATAGGTATTGACCTATATGTAGAGCACGCGAAATTGCCCTGAACTATATGGGGGCACCTTTGCTAGTGCAAGGGTGCCCTCACACTTAGTAACTTTGCACCTAACCTTCACTAAGTGAGGGTTAGACATATAGGTGACTTATAAGATACTTAAGTGCAGTGTAAAATAGTTGTTAAATAACGTATGTGTTATTTCACTCAGGCTGCAGTGGCAGTCCTGTGTAAAATTAGTTTGAGCTCCCTATGGGTGCCAAAAGAAATGCTGCAGCCCATAGGGATCTCCTGGAACCCCAATAGCCTGGGTACCTAGGTACCATATACTAGGGAATTATAAGGGTGTTCCAGTGTGCCAATTAGAATTGGTTTAAATGGTCACTAGCCTATAGTGACAATTTTAAAGGCAGAGAGTGCATAAGCACTGAGGTTCAGGTTAGCAGAGTCTCAGTGACATAGTTAGTCACCACACAGGTACACACATTCAGGCCACAAACTATGAGCACTGAGGTTCTGGCTAGCAGGATCCCAGTGAGACAGGCAAAAACAAACTGACATACAACTAAACCCAGATAGACGTGGGTTGTAAGGCACAGTAAGATTTAAGTGCAGAGAAATGCTCACTTTCTAAAAGTAGCATTTCTAAAATAGTAATAATAAATCCCACTTCACCAGTCAGCAGGATTTTTATATCACCATTCTGGCCATACTAAATATGACCTGACCTTCCTACTCCTTTCAGATCAGCAGCTACCACTCAAACAATGTATGAGGGCAGCCCCAATGCTAGCCTATAAACTGAGCAGGCCTCACAACAGTGTAAAAATGAATTTAGGGGTTTTACACTACCAGGACATGTAAACTACATAAGCACATGTCCTGCCTTTTGTCTACACAGCACCCTGCCCTATGGGTTACCTAGGCATACCTTAGGAGTGTCATAGATGTAGAAAAAGGGGAGCTTTAAGCTTGGAAAGTACTTTTAAATGCCAAGTCGAATTGGAAGTGAAACTGCACACACAGGCCTTGCAATGGCAGGCCTGAGACAAGGGTAAGGGGCTACTTAAGTGGGTGGCACAATCCGTGCTGCAGGCCCACTAGTAGCATTTAATCTACAGGCCCTAGGCACAGATAGTGCACTCTACTAGGGACTTATAACTAAATTAAATGATCCAACTGGGTATGATCCAATGTTACCATGTTTAAAGGGAGCGAGCATATGCACTTTAGCACTGGTTAGCAGTGGTAAAGTGCACAGTGTCTTAAAGCCAGCAAAAATAGAATCTAAAAAGTGGAGGGAGGCAGGCAAAAAGTTAGGGGTGACCACCCTAAGGCTGTCAGGTATAACAGACAACACCATGAGAGGACAATACTCATTTGCATCCTTCAAGGTGCATTAAATGACCTTTTAATGCCATTTTAAACTACTGGGCCCATTTTAGTGGTAGGGGCACTGTCTTTGTATGTGCCAATGCTCACCTTTAAACAGCTGCATAGGGCTCAGATAGGGACACTGCATCCTTTTACAATAAATGTGCTCTTCCTGAAGGAGCTGCAAACTCGCACTGTCCCCAGGCCAGTGCATTCAGTGACAATACAGAGCAGCTGCATCAAAGTTGTTCTGTGTTTCACAGTGCAGGCGGCAACCCACCTGCATTTTGAGGAGGAGAGAGGAATTCCTATGCTAGAGGGTGTTGTGAGTGACTGCACCCATTTGAAGAGGGATGTCTGGCTGGTCCATGTGACTCACTTTTCCCTTGCTAGATGGCTGCCCTCTGACACAACCTTTTGTTGCACAGTCTCAGTATGCCTACTAAGGGCATGTTTGTCCCTGGGACAATATTCAAAATGCAGCACGGGTGCCAGATCAAAGTGATTTCTTCATTTTCATGGGGCCATGGTGGCATCCAAATAAGGGAACACCCCCTGAAGATACCAGTGGCCAGTTATTTAGTATTTCAGAAGTGGCTGCAAAAGTATTTGCGTCCCCTTCAGTGATACCATAGTGCACCGGGCGTGCAAAAAGCAGGTGCACTTGCCCGTTGCTTCTCTGGGGCACCGTCTGTAATGCAGCTCTTTGAGTGATTGACTTCCCCAAATATCTGGTAGATTATATTTCAGTGAGAGGTCATAGTAGGTGGAAGGACCAGAAGCTGTGGGAGGTGCAGGGTGGTTTAGGGATGAAAAGGAGTTTCTAGATAGTAGTTCACAGATTCAGGACCAGTGTGTAGTGAAATAGGATGTTGGTAAAGTAAATAGGTGCCATGCCATGCAATGTATTACCCTTAATACAACTATCAACCGCTTATAATATCTCCCTATTTTTGATGGCGAGCCAAACAAAGCTACACTAAGATGAAATGGGAGTATGCCTGTGTAGATTTTCCATAGATCTTGTGACAAAGTTTATGGTTTTGCCAAGTGATGGAAAAGACTAGTGGCTGGCATCCTTTGCAGACCATTGCATTAGTCATGTTTGCTAGCTAGTTCTGAGTCAAGTGTTTTGGATTGTTTCAGTGATATGTGATGGTGCATGTTAGTACGTTCAGTAACTGGCATTCAGCTGCTGTTGCTGCATCTGTTATGTGTGGATTTAAATGTTGCTGTTTGTCTGAACAGCACTAAGATGTTTATGGATGAAGGGACATATTATATACTGTTTGTAGGAAAGACGATCAGGCAAAGAGATGGGTGCTGATGAGGTGGGGAAGTGTAAGGTATCAGTGTTTAAGTAGTTACAAAAGTGATCGAACAGCAATCCAAGGCCAGATGACAATGAGACAGTCGAGGCACATGGCTGAACATGGGATGCAAAAGTAGAAAGGGAAAAAATATTTGAGTGTTTGAGAACATAAATGAGGAAATCTCTCTCCGTGAGAGCTGATGTAGAGTGATTAAAGCAAATGGTGTGGGGCACAGTTTTGTTGTACAACCACTTACACCAAGTATGCGGTGATGTCTTGGAGTCCCAGGAAACTGCAAAGGGACGTCCTAAAATATTGATATGTGACCATTTGTGAGTTAAATTCGTCACGGGAATACTTCACACATGCTGCAGAATCCTCCGTGTGATGTATGATATGCACCAAGTGTCTCTAAAGTATCATGTTTATTACACAAGTCGTTGGCATTTCCTGAAAATTAACTAGTCACATTTTAACTCTTGATTGACTATTCAGACTGTTGAAAGGTGACAAGACTCCCAATGTGTTAATAACATCCCTTATTGATGCACTGTAGAAGGCCTTTTGCCTGGACTATGAAACAAAAGCTTTAAATACTTACATGTAATTCAGATAGAGCATGAAGCATGACTCCTTAGTTATGAAGACGTTTTAATTGCCTTGCCGCTGTTAAAATAGACATTAATTTTAAAATGGCACTTTAGTAGAATTCTCAATATGTGCCAGCTTTACTATTTTTATAGCACAGGTGCCTCGTTCGCATTAGTTTAAAAACCTAGATAGCAATACCAAATAGTTATCGTGTGCTTTTGATTATATAACATGCCAAACAATTTGGATTTCTTGTCTACATGATCTGCCTTCCCTGACATAATTCACTCAACTAATCTGCATAATTCCAGTGACTCTGACTGTAGGTGACCATACCGGTATTAAAAAGAGAAACACGTGTTCAGGTCTTCAAATACACAAATAGATTACGACTATAATTGTTGCTAAATATTTTTCGTTCTTACATTTAGATGTTTATTATTTGGAGAAACAGCATTGAGAAATGCTTCGTAATCTTTCTTTTCACCTACTGTAATTGTTTTGTTTTGCACTTAAAGAAAAGTAGCATTGATAAAATGTCTCGTAAGTAATTAATCAAGATTGTCAGGAGACAATGAATATCTAATCACTAGGCTAGTGCATTTAAGCATCCTGAGAAACTGTTATGTGCAACAGCATCACACAACCTCTCGGCCTGATAATACACAGAGGACTTCCATGGGAAAGAAATGGCACAACGTTTGCAAACAGATACTTCCTGAAGTCGAAGGATTTGGAATGGTATTACATATTTCAAGTAAACAGACTTCTTATTGCTTCATCTGGATTGTGAATTTCGCTGGGAATCCTATTGCTTCGGGCACCTTTTTTTAAAATATATATTTACTTTATTTTAGTATTTTAACTTTTTACATTTGCAGTTTTTTCAGTTGACTAATTTTTTGGTCGGTCGCACTACGTCTCAGGATGTAGATGGTGCAGTTTTTGCTCTAAATGCTGTACAGCAGCTGGTGTTGTGACAAGAGTTTTTGGCGAGTTATAGAATATCAGGGACCCGGTGCAAACATATGCTGGGAGCCCTTGTTTGGAAAAACTTTGAATTCATTATACATTTTTATGTGATTCTCACCGTCATGATGCCAAGCCATATTGAATTCAGTTTTAAAGTGTCAGAAATCATAAAGGAAGGAAGTCAACGGAAAATCCATTACTTCAGTACTTACATAGAATGCTGCAGCGATTAAATTGGTATACTACACAGCCTGTGACAAGGGAAGATCGGAAGCTGCATCCCAGGTACAAATGATGGTTGGGCCCCTGGATAATAGTGTTTCTGGAACTTTCTGGAACTAGAGAAAACTTTACTTCCAGGCACCGAGGATTGCAGCACTATAGACAGAAATGAAAGGCTTGCGGTTCAAAGTATGTTAGGGGTCATGAGCACTAAAAGTGCACCACAGATACTAGCATTCTAAGGTGCAAGATAGCTGTGCCTCGAGACCTAAGCATGGCAGAAATTGCTGGCACTTCATATGCAGTACAATTAAGAACTACAGATGACTCCAATCTCAGACAGTACTGAAGGCAGAAATCCTGAGTACCGTAGATGCAGGTGCTGTTTGTCTCTACAGATGGCTGTTTTCACAGGCACTGAAGATGGTTACATCCAGGTCAGTTGAGGCCTTAATTTAATTGTTGTTCCTGTTGTTGGTCATACATCAAAAGGGTTCTGTGAAAGATTAACAGATTCAGAAAAAACATACAATCACTGATGTAATCCCGTTTGAATTATTCTGAGGCTGGGGTCACTGAAATTCCAGCACCTAAAGTGCAACTGTCCAACCAGAAACTCACTCAAAATAAACTTAAGTATTCTGACAATGGGGCTCCTGACAAATAGTTTGAGTTTTTGTAAATGTTATTAGTGGATTCGTAATGATAATTTTAGAAAGTGCATCAGAATAACGACGAGTGCTAAAATGACATAACATGAGTGCTATGGTTCCCCGTTTGTAGGGACGGGGCAACAGTACACTCACTGTAAAATGCCTAGAGGTGTATTTTAGACACATTATGGATTAGGTAGAGGTTTATGTCAGTACCAAAACAGATCACTTTGCCCTAAGACCTACTTTCTTATCTGATGAACCACAAGAGCTCAGTTGCATAGTGCCAATCCCACGGCTGACATATGATTTGCTGAGATTAAAAGCCCCGACCATATTTTAATAAATACTACTCGTGGCAGCTCCTCGCAGGACAGGTATGCAGACGTGCCACTTTTATATTCATTCATGTTACCTATCCATTTCCCTCAGCCTCTGAGGTGTGCATGTTTCTCTTGGAAAACAGCAATACTTTATGGTTCTTGTCATGGACAAGTGTTAATCGTCTAGTTAGGTGGCTACCCCTGTTTTCCTGAACATAAATGTGTTTACGTCATGCAGCAACAGTTTAAAAAGAAAACAATATCTATACTGTTTCCTAATAATACAGTGAGGAGTATGGCACTGTTCATAGTTCTGTACGAGGGCAATTCTATTAGTAGAGTTGCCAACGTGTTACATATGCATACATCAGAGACATGCTTAATCATATCTTGAATTAAGCAAATGCATTTGTGGGAACTTCAAACTTTTGAAAAAATCATATTTGAGTGCCCAACATCTCTGTTCTCCCGGGAGCACCCATCACAGCGGGGTTCTCTTGAAAGCCTCATGCAGGGCACAGAACATGTGGCACTAACTGGCAGAAGCAGCTCTAGCACGGACCCTTGGAACAAAAGTATTTCCGGTGTATTGTGTTGTAGCTTCATTCATTTAACAAAAATTGTATTTTATTGTTACCTATTTGTTGACCTCAGAAAGAGCAAAGGCTAAGGAATTAAACTTTTGATCATGATGGGTTCACGGAGTGCATTCATTCATACACTGAACCACAAGGTCATCTGGAGTCCCTTAGTGCAAGAGCGCTTCGTTCTATTACCACTAGAGTTACATTAGAAACAAACTGCAAAAACCCTGGTGTGCAGTTCTTTTAACCATAACCAATTCGCAAAATAGGTTTGTGAGTCGCAATTAGGAAGGGGCATTCCCTTCCTAATTGCAAGTCGCAGTGTGATGTTGCATTGTTTTGTGACCGTGAATGAGGTCACAAAACAATCGCAGTTAGCACCAATTTCAAATTGGTGCTAACCCATTTGCAAACAGGAAGGGGTCCCCATGGGACCCCTTTCCCTTAGTGAATGGTAGCAAAAATACTTTTTTAGAGCAGGCAGTGGTCCGTGGACCACTGCCTGCTCAGAAAAAAATGAAAAGAAAACTTTTAATTTTTGCTTTTGAAATGAATGTTTTCTTTAACGAAAACGTGCTACATTTTTTTCAAAAACAGCTTTATTTCAAAGCAGTCAAAGACAAGGTGGTCTGCTGTCCCCAGCAGGCCACCATCCCTGTGAGGGCAGCCATTCCCAATGGGGTCGCAAATTGCGACCTACCTCATGAATATTTATGAGGTAGGTCATTTGCGACACCATTGGGAATTGCAGTGTCATTGACACAGTTGTACATCAGGTTTTGCTACTTACAAATTGCGAGTCTCTAACGCTCGCAATTTGCGAGTCACAAAACCTAATATTCGAACATGTGGCCCTTAGTCTTTTGAGGAGCGTATTTCACTCAGAACAGTTTTTGCTGTGGTTTTGGTTAACAGACCCAAGGCCTCAAACTTGCAGTTGATAGAGTGAGTTTACAAGGACATATCACTGATTTCTTGATTGCATTACACATTTTAAGAATCTCTGCGTCAGTCTGGGGTTTTGTAGATCTTTTCTTAATCTAATTTAGGAGAGGTTACAATTACAGGCTCTCATTAATTGGACACTGCTCTCATTTGCCATGCTATGTGAGCATTGGGGAACCTAAAGCAACTTCTTTATGTTTCTATTCTCTAGTGAAGTTTTGCCATAAGAATATATTTTCTTTTAGGTAAATATTCTATTTGTTGTGCCTGCATATCAGCTGCTAGCAAACTAAAATCTTGATGCACCAAAGAGGTTTCCCCATCTTGGGCTTATAGAGAAATGGGTGAAACATAAGGACACTAGTTGCTGACAAAGCTGTTTCGCTACGTTGCTACATTTCCCCAACTTCAGATGGAACTAGCCATGCTCTTGAAATAACAATGGTATCTAACGGTATAACAAGCCATTGGGCAAAATAAAAGGACTTATTTTAACTTGTTTCCAATAATCATTTTTGCATCGAATTCTTAATGGCTAATTTCCTACAAGACCTCAAAGAGAAGAGCAAGGTTCTGAAGCACATAAGACATTTTGAACTAGAAGTGTTTTACGTACTTGTAGCGGGATGGGTAGGTTTTGTGCAGTTGCCAGCAGACAGTTGTAAACACTGAATACAAAGGTGTGCTGACCTATCTCTGTTAGCCAAAAAAGTTGGAGATTCTCCCACAGACCAGGTTCTCTACAAAGACATTTAGGAATGGTGAATAGGCAGTTGTCACAAGCAAACCTTGATGTGCAACTTGCTTCCCCCCAACCCTAAGCATATGCTTTAATGTGGATTTAAAAATGCAGAACACTGCACCTGGTAAGAATGTACAAGAAACATGTGTTTGCTGTATTATATAGTACCACACAGAATGTTTCCAGGCACCCTGAGATGCCAATCATATGGAATACATAGCAAAAGGTGGGATTAGAAAATGCAATTAGTCTCAGTGAACGTACACCATGGAATGGAGTGTGGTGAACATAAGAGGTGTTAAGTGTGCCTAAGTGTTGTGCATGATGCATAAATATTCTTCAATAGCATCACCACTCAAAGCGCAAACTGATGATGAGTGTTGTTGGCCTTCCAGAGGACAGATTTTGTGTGCATCAGAGTAGGCTTAGAGTGACACACGCACACTGCAGCCAGTTTGAGCTACAGACAGTCTATGCTGCAACTCACCCACCTCCATGAACACAGAACATAAAATCTACCTCAGTTTATAGATCTTTGATGGTGCCATTAGAGCATTGCATCCTGAAAAGTCCACTGTGCAAGCAGCATTCACTGGCATCTGATTTGGAGTAACAGTTCACTCGGAACACAAAGGGCAACATTTTTTACTTTTCACGAGTCCTTCCTGAAAATATAAAACAATGCCCATAAAAAGCTTATTCTTTAACATTCCCCATCTGGTCCTTATTTTAAATAGCGCAATGGAGCAGTAAGAGGTTTTGCAAGAAGAGCCACAACCTGAAAAGCAGCAGAAATCTGATAGCCCCGCGCTCGCAAGCCACATGCTGTCTCACTTTCTGAGGCCGACATTATGTACCCTTGAGAGACTGTGATTGCACTGGCATGGTGATGGATAGTGCAACAATGTATTGCACATTCACCGGAAGCTCAATGCGCTTTCCCAGCCCAACCAGACATGAATATCAGTGTCTCAACGCCATCTTTAGCCCATGCTCTCTGCAAGTTTGGAAGGATAGGTCAGGACTGGGCTGATGAGCTGACGAAATGATATAAAGCAAGAAGTACACTGTTTTACATGATTGTTAGGGCTGTATGGCTGCTAACATAGTTACCATACAGTATTATTTTCCTCTGTTTCAGAAACCAGATGCCATTTGTTGCTTGCAAGACACAGAAGGGAAGGGAATGTTTTTAAATTACATGAAAATGAACATGCAAAAATAGCATTTCTCGAACATTAAATGCTATGCTTAATTTTATTTCATTTCCGTATTATAATTCAGTTTCTAATAGGGTGTCCACGTAATCGAACACGGCCAAACAGGCACAGATTGGCAGCTGCTGGAGCACTGGGGAAATGTACAAATACATTTTTGTTTGAGCATTTAGAAAATAAAATTACAAAATGAAACAGGGTAAGAAATGTTGACACAGAATGCTCCTAGGTTTCCAGCAACATGCACTGCATGCCTTTCTATAGCGATCCATTGAACGCCAACACCTCACTACGCGCACAGACGATAAAATAACACCACACCTCTAGTACTTTGCATGAGTTCGTGAGACAGCCATAGTTGTCTCGGTATTTCATGTTAAACAAGTGCAGAGAAAGGAGCATGCATACACACCAAGTTATCAATGCACCTTCGCACTGAATGTCACTACTAACTTTCAAGATGATGATCCATCTCACCGGGTAATGTAGGGCCAGCACGAAGTTGTAATACTCTGAATTTCATGGCCACGTGAGTTCTTCATTTTAGAGGCGACCACAAGGAGCGCAGAGCATGGGTGCCGCTTGGATGGCGGCTTCGAGGTTGCCACACCCACGCTACTCGAAGCACGCAACAGATCTCAGGTGATCTACAATTCTCAAGATGCCACTGGACTCTCTTGAGACTTGCAGCCGCAGTGGCCATCTTGATCCTTTGGGTATAAGTTGCTCATGTTGCTGCAGTCAGAGTCAGATTGCTTCACGTCTCTACCTCAAAGTGACTCACGATCTTTTACACAGAGAAGCATAACAGATAACATTGTAGATATGAACTATATACTAAGGGGCATATTTACAAGCTCCTAGCGCCACTGGAGCATCATTTTTTGTGACGCTCTTTTGGCGCTGTGCACTGCGCCATATTTACAAGGCAGCGCTAAGCCACTTTTTGTGGCTTAACGCCACTAGTAAATATGGGCCCCTCCGACACACTTTTCTGCTGCAGAGGGGTGTGCAATGGGTGTTGCTGTGTGCATTCCACCTCAACACCCATCGCTTTTGATGCTGCCCCAGATTTACAAGGAATCGTACATCTGAAGCAGCGCCAAAAACTAACGCTACCCCAGGGCTGGCTTTAGCATGGCACAATGAGGAGAAATACTTTTACTTCTTCTTGTTTTTGCTTTTTCTGTGTGCTGCAGAATGCAGCACACATAGAGCAAAAAGCCATTAATGTTTGTTGATCTGCAGGAAGGTGATCTTTCCTGCACATAAATAATCATTCAATGATGATGATTTGCTACTTCTATGTGTGCTGCATTCTGAAGTGTCGAATTGCCATTGTAGATTGTTTATGTGCAGGAAGGGACACCTTTCTGCACAAAAACAGTCATTCACTTCAACACAGATACCCTTGCACTATGGTGCAAAGATGCCTGCATTGGCAGCTAAATTTAGCACCAGCGCTGCGGAAAACAAGGGTGTGCTGTATTTGTGTTAATTTCAGAACTGACGCAGCACGGCACTGCCAATTTTGGCACCGTGCTGCGATGCACCAGTTTCTTGGAAAAAATGCCCCTTAGCTCATCTGCTTTTGTGTTATGAACTCTTTAGTAGAGTGTTCTGGTTTTGTGCCATGCTTTCTATCCTGGATTCATCTGGTGTGATGTTTTGAACTCTATTCTAAAGTCAGTTTGTTTTGTTTCATGAAATTTATACTGGAGTTGTATTGTCCAATTCTAAGAACTCAGTACTGCAACCATTCTTAGTTCTACAAACATTTGTACTGACTTTGTTAGTTCGCTTGACCCATATGTGATAATGAGGAATTATTAATAGTGGGGAACTGATTGCATTTGATCTGAAGTGAAACGTAAAATACACATGTATAACTATTATATTGCAGATGATGGACTCTGGGAATTTAAGAGTATTCAAATCACAGATTTAAGTGCTAATCTCCTGGAGATAGTTACAGAGACCTGAACAAATACTGCAGTCAAGTTTTCAAAGATTCTTACTTTCTTTCAACTATAGGAAATCATAGCGTTATCCTCAACGTCAGGAAGTTGGTAATGCAGATATTATCACCACTAAGATGCATTCTGCAAACGACAAATAAGGCAGTCTATCTTTTCTATTGAAAAACCCTCTTTGTACAAGAAGGAAACAGGTTTTTTGGATTGTTGAAGGCATCAGAACATCTCTGCTGGAAGGTTGCAGGAAGAGCATGGTGCCAAAATATCGTCTGACAGAATTATTATTTCAGTCGTTCTGCCTGGCTGCATTCACTAGGCTGTGTAGGAAGCAGCGATTGTCCCAGTATGTGGTGCAAGCATAATGCTGATAACAGCGCATCTACATTTAAGTATTTGAAAGATATACTCTCAATGCACTGTAATGGAAGCTATTGATAGGTGGGCTCACACTTCTAACGCCTTTGAAAGGGTATAGGAGTTGGTGAAGAAGAAATATTACATTTCCACAGGTATTCAATGGAATTAGAAAGTTTCCCCGGTAATAAAAGTGAAGTGAAATATCTGAAAGCTTGTTAACAATCAAGAAACCTATATGAATTCAGGTCCTTTGTCGAAGCCAGGGCTAACAGATATATATTTAAAGGTATTTTGGGCGATTCTTTTTAGGACTTATCACATTCATTACGCTTTTCCCAATTCTTTGAGAGCACATATAATAAGAAAATCATTTACAGACCTGGGACCCTCTCAGATTTCCAAGGAATCTCATATTTGCTATCCTGTGTCTTAATTTATCCTAGACTGATTTCTTAGCTTGGCCTATGGTCAGTTAAATAAAAAGTGGAACTAAAAGGGCAGACAGAGAGGCCATTTTTACTTCAGATGAGGTTTGCTGTGCCATTATGACTGCCAAGACAAGTTAGTGGATGGGGATGATTTGAAAAAAATGTACAGACCTATAGCGACACAGAATCGTGACCATTCAAGAAAGGTTTTACCACTATCCCAACTCATGGTCGATCTTTGTTGGTGGAAATAATTTTAACTAATTTTTAATTCTCATATTCAGCTGAGCAAAAGTCAGTATAAGTTTTGCACCTCACTATTAATTTTATTTATATAACAGTGACCCTTTTGCTCTCTTCTTTGCCCACAGATCGTGTGATTGGTGAAAAGGGCTGGTATCTTACTACTGGGCACCATCTCTCAGGTTATTTTTCTAGCTCTCTGAATGTTTTTTGAGCATGTGCAGGCCCGCAAACACTTATTTAAGGGATGGAGCAGCACATCTGCACAATGGACATGTGGAGCAGGTGCGTTTCTGGAGCGTCAAAGGCATGTCTAAGGTAAAGCCCTTCTGTGCCTGGCAGCTATCAATCAATCAATCAATCACTGCATTTGTAAAGCGCGCTACATACCCGCGAGGGTCTCAAGGCGCTGGGGAGGGGGGGTGCTACTGGTCGAAGAGCCAGGTCTTGAGGAGTCTTCTGAAGGCCAGCAGGTACTGGGTCTGTCGTAGGATCGTGGGGAGAGTGTTCCAGGTCTTGGTGGCGAGGTAGGAGAAGGATCTGCCGCCGGCGGTGGTTTTTTGGATGCGGGGGACTGTGGCGAGTGCGAGGTTGGCTGAGCGGAGGCTTCGGATGGGGGTGTGGAAGCTGAGTCGGTTGTTGAGGTAGGTGGGTCCGGTGTTGTGCAGTGCTTTGTGTGCGTGGATCAGGAGCTTGAAGGTGATCCTTTTGTTGACGGGGAGCCAGTGCAGGCCTCTCAGGTGGAGTGTGATGTGGCTGCGGCGGGGGACATCGAGGATGAGTCGGGCCGAAGCGTTCTGGATGCGTTGGAGTCGTCTCAGGAGCTTGTTTGTAATTCCTGAGTAGAGGGCGTTCCCGTAGTCGAGTCTGTTGGTGATGAGGTCCTGGGTAACAGTTTTTCTCGTGTCGAGGGGGATCCATTTGAAGATCCTGCGGAGCATACGGAGGGTATTGAAGCAGGACGCTGAGACGGCGTTGACTTGCCTGGTCATGGAGAGAGTGGAGTCGAGGATGACCCCCAGGTTGCGTGCATGGTCCGTGGGTTCCGGGGCTGTGCCTAGTGACGTGGGCCACCAAGAGTCGTCCCAGGCTGATGGGGTGCGTCCGAGAATGAGGACCTCTGTCTTGTCTGAGTTCAGCTTCAGTCTGCTGCCCTTCATCCAGTCCGCTACGGCCTTCATTCCTCGGTGGAGGTTAGCTTTGGCGGTGTGGGGATCTTCGGTGAGGGATATGATCAGCTGGGTGTCGTCGGCGTAGGAGATGATGTTGAGGTTGTGTTGTCGTGCGACGTGGGCGAGGGGGGCCATGTAGATATTGAACAGTGTCGGACTGAGGGAGGATCCCTGTGGGACGCCGCAGATGATCTCAGTGGTTTTAGAGCGGAAGGGTGGGAGGCGGATGCTCTGGATTCTGCCGGAGAGGAAGGATGTGGTCCAGGCCAGGGCCTTCTCTTGGATACCGGCATCATGGAGGCGTGCTGATAGGGTGCGGTGGCAGACCGTGTCAAAGGCTGCTGATAGGTCCAGGAGGATGAGGGCGGCTGTTTCTCCTTTGTCCATCAGGGTCCGGATGTCATCAGTGGCGGTGATGAGGGCGGTCTCGGTGCTGTGGTTACTGCGAAAACCGGATTGGGAAGGGTCCAGGATGTTGTTAACTTCGAGGTAGCGGGTCAGCTGTTTGTTGACAATCTTCTCGGTCACTTTTGCCGGGAAAGGGAGCAGGGAGATGGGCCGGAAGTTCTTGAGGTCCTTGGGGTCCGCCTTAGGCTTCTTCAGAAGGGCGTTGATCTCAGCGTGCTTCCAGCTTTCTGGGAAGGTTGCTGTCTCGAAGGAACAGTTGATTGTTTTCCGGAGGTGGGGCGCGATGGCTGCGCTGGCTTTGTTGAAGACGTGGTGAGGGCAGGGGTCCGATGGGGATCCAGAGTGGATGGAGTTCATGGTTTTGATGGTGTCTTCGTCGCTGACGCTGGACCAGGTGGTCAGGCGACTGGTGCGAGTGGTAGTCGCAGGGGTGGTGGACTCGGTGGTGGGTGCGGGGGGGGGTCGGGGTTGAAGCTGTCATGGATGTCGGTGATCTTGCGGTGGAAGAAGGTAGCCAGGGAGTCGCACAGGTCTTGAGATGGCGGGATGTCGTTGGTGATGGAGCTGGGGTTGGAGAGTTCTTTCACGATGCTGAAGAGCTCTTTGGTGTTGTGTGCGTTGTTGTCTAGGCGGTCCTTGAAGTCAGTCTTCTTGGCGGTCCTGATGAGTTGGTGATGTCTGCGGATGGCGCTCTTGAGGGCTGTGTGGTTGTCTGGTGTTCGGTCGTGGAGCCATTTCTTCTCCAGCTTCCATAAGGTGTGCTTGGAGATCCGGAGGTCCTCGGTGAACCAGGCGGCTTTCTTGTTGGTGTGGTTGGTTGTAAAGGTCTTGAGAGGGGCGAGGGTGTTGGCGCAGTCATTGATCCACTGTGTGAGGTTGGTTGTGGCGGTGTCTGGGTCGGTGGGGTCGGTGGGTGGTCTCAGGGCGAGGGCGGTAGTCAGTTGGTCCTCGGTGACCTTGCCCCAGCAGCGGCGTGGTAACTGGTGGGTGCGGTGGTGTGTGGTGGGTTTTCTGAAGGTGAAGTGGACGCATCTGTGGTCGGTCCAGTGTGGTTCGGTGGTGTGGTTGAAGGAGACGTGGGGGCTTGCGGAGAAGATGGGGTCGAGCGTGTGTCCAGCGGCGTGAGTGGGTGTCGAAGTGAGGGCGTGGGTGCTGATGAGGTCGGCGATGGTGTCACTGAACTGTGGGCGGGGTCTGGGAGGTCTGTAGATGAGAGTTCCTCTGAGGGTGGTGTTGGGGTCGGTGTGGATCTGGAAGTGCATGTGCTCGGCGGTGGTGAGGGTGTCATCGGTGTTCGTTGAGATTTTGATGGAGCCTTTGTGGATGATGGCGATTCCTCCTCCCACTCCGTTGGTGCGGTCTCTGCGGGAGATCTTGTAGCCCTGTGGGATGGCTATGGCGATGTCTGGTGCTGAGGTGGCGTTCAGCCAGGTCTCTGTCAGGAAGGCGACGTCGGGGGCAATGGAGTCTAGGAGGTCCCAAAGTTCGATGGCGTGCTTGCGAGCGGAGCGGGTGTTGAGGAGGATGCAGCGGAGGTGGTTGGGTTCTCTGGCTGGTGGTGTTGAGGGTTGGATGCTGGTGAATCTGCAGTTCCGGCAGGTGAAAGGCCCCTGGGTGTGTTTTGGGGTGGCAGTCTGGCATTGCGGGGGGTGCGGGTTCCAGGGGTTCTGGTGCTGGGTGCGGTCCAGGTGCGGGCGGGCGCAGACGGGCTTGCCTTAGGCGCGCCTTTGACGCGCCAGCGGCGCGCCCGCTTCGCGGCCTCCATATGAGGGCAGAGGGAGGGAGGAGCAGCTGGGAGATGGGAGCGGGGCGGGCAATGGGAGTGAAGGGGGCGGGGCAGCAGGGGCTCAGCAGCAAGGGAAAAACCCGGGGGAAAACCCGGGGAAAAAATAGCGGGAAAAGACGTCGGGAGAGCACAGGGGTACAGAAAGCAAAACGCAGGGGCGCAGAATGAAAAAACGAAGTGACACAGAAGCCAAGCGCAGGGGTATAGAAAAAAGGGAGCGAGTAATCAGGTGGCAAAAGCGGCAATGGAGGTTCAACCCACAGGGGGCTGCGTGGCAGATGGGGGGAGCGACCTGCCTGGTGACAGGGTCAAAGGTAGCTCAAAGCTAAAAGTTGGAGCGGTCCACACAGGATGCTACCCCTTTGAAAACGAGAAATCAAGTCTGGTAAGTTTTCATATAAGTGTCAAATTAATTAACTTGGCAACATGCAAAGGTGACCTGACAAAATTAGTTATGCAAGCAGGTGATGAGCCTGGGATTAAGCATATAAAGTGTTCAAATTTTAGTTCGATGTGTTGTCATTCCTTTATGAACCCAAGTCCACATTTCACAGTTTACAATCATAGGGGGCAATAGACTAAACAGTGCTTTATCAAAGCTGGTTTACTTATTGTTCTCTCGTTACTGGCACATTCAACTGCTGGACATCCTTCGTGACAAGGAATGGGATACATTATTCTTAACTGAAACTTGGATATCTTAGTCATCAATTCCTGATTTACTTCTAGCTATTCCTGAGGGTTATCCGTGTGAACAGACCACTGCAGAGGGGAGGTGGTGTGACCTTGTTTTAAGAGAAGGAATAGATTGTACTCTGCTGGAGGGTAATTATAAGGCCTTAATAGCCAAGTTTGTGCTAGTCGCTGATGTTTCCCTGTACGTCCTAATAGCCTATCCCCTCCAACTTAAGAGGTTACATTCATAAACACATTTTATGAACGGGTTGGCCAAATTTTGTTGATGCATCAAAACCTCATACTCTTGGGAGATTTCACATACCTATGGACAATGGAAGGTATGGATTCCTATGATCATTAACAGAATATTTTTTACACCACCCGCTTACAAGGCTATAGTGTAGACCAAAATATGGCTCTTCTTAGGTTTGTTAGTGCTTGCTCTCATTACTTTACAGTGGACTAATCACTTAATAATTCACTTTTGAATCCTTTTCAACTGTTGCTCGAATGAGAATTTACCCTAAAAAACAAAATACAAGTGGCGTCTGGAAAAACAGGAAACGGTTTGTTTAAGTGAACATTACGTCTGGGAGAGCAGTTACAGAACCGGGGTATATGGACTGTCTCTCGTTGTACATCAAATTGAAGCAAGTTTTATACATTTCCCTGGAGGCAATAAAACCATAAAATGCAAACTATTGTCACAGGTCAAAGATACAATTCCAAATAAAGAATGTGGGTGGGCCTTGAAGTAGCATGGACACTGTGTGGGCCAGTGAGTACGTGTCCAGGTGTCCGGCCTGATGGATGCATGGTCACTTCTTGCGCTGTGTGCGCTGTGTCCTGATGGGCTAAGTGTACCTAACTAAATGCAGCATCTAACTGTATGGTGTTTGGGTAATGTACGCATCCCTCTGGCCATGTGTGCTTTATTGGGGCCAACCTCCTGCAACCATTGCTGTGTTGCTGCTTATCTGTGGGATCTGACGTAAGTTTTCATTTTTGTGCATTTGGCTGCAGTGTTACCCCACCTATGACCTATCAGTCATTAACCTCCAGACCTGGGTCTCAGAGCCTGCCTGACCGCGTACCTACGTGCTGGGGTTGCTGGAGAGCTCACGATGGGAGAATCTAATAGTGGTGATGCGACTTCATTCATGTATGAAAATGTATTATTTGCATATAAAATGCCTTGTTGTCGTGCGTATTGTCATTGATCAACCCAATATCAACAAAATTGTAACACAGCACCTTCTATTCCCCAGAGAACAGTTCAAGCATGTGCCTGGAAGAGATATCATATTGATAGAATTTAGACAAGCGTGGTTGATTCCCTGAAGGAATTAAATAATTATAATTTTATTACAAAAGCCTGCCAATATTATAAGATAAGATTTGTAACTCATGTAGTAATTTGAAAAAAGCAGGACTTGGGGTTAGGCAACTTGAAAGTGGGTGGATGAAAACTTGCAAGGATTGTGCTGCAACTAATTAAAGATGTCAGCTAAAGGGCTATACAAAGAATTATTTCATAGCAGCCCATTTACTTGTGCAATTTTTATGAGCTCAAAATGTAAGATAGTATGGAACTTTTTCATAATTTAAGATTGCTTACATAGCCTGGCTGTATTTCTCTTTCTTTCCAATCCTTCTTAATTACAATCAGGAAGTGTACTTAGGACACCAGGTCGGGAGTGGCCAAGTGGCACCCCTACAGCCTAAGATTGACACGATTCTGGCTTGGGCGCCTCCCAAGAACCAGACTGAAGTGAGAGCCTTTTTAGGTCTCACAGGATACTACAGGAGGTTTTTAAGGGATATGTGACCATTGTTACCCCCTTAACTGAGTTGACTTCTAAGAAGCAACCCAGGAAAGTGATCTGGACAGGTGCTTGCCAGAACACTTTTGAGGCACTGAAGGCTGCCATGTGCACAGCACATGTGCTGAAGGCACCTGACTACTCCAAGGAGTTTGTTGTGCAAACAGATGCCTCAGAGCATGGTATTGGATCAGTACTCTCACAGCTTAATGAAGAGGGCCTAGATCAACCCGTAACCTTCATTATAAGAAGGTTACTGCCCAGGGAACGTAGGTGGAGTGCCATAGAACGTGAATCGTTTGCTGTGGTCTGGACACTGAAGAACTAAGACCTTACTTGTTTGGGACTCACTTCCGAGTTCAGAGCGCCCACAGCCCCTTCAGATGGATAATGCAGATGAGGGGTCAGAATCCAAAACTGTTGAGGTGGTCCATTACCCTACAGGGGATGGACTTTACAGTGGAACACAGTCCTGGTACAGAGCACGCCAATGCTGATGGTCTGTCCAGGTTCTTCGGCCTTAGTGATGAGAACTCTCATGAGGTTGGGTAGTTGCTCCCCACTTTCAGCTGGGGGGGAAACGTGTTAGATTTTTCATCCTTGGCGTGGTCTCCCTTAACTTTTTGCCTCTGTTCCCCAGGTTGTTGATGTGTGCTGGACTCTGATTTTACTGTTTTTGTTATTCTGGGCACTTTACCACTGCTAACCAGTGTTAAAGTGCAAGTGCTCCTATACAAAATGTGTATGTAATTGGCTTATCCATGATTGGCATATTTGATTTACTAGTTCGTCCCTAGTAAAGTGCACTGGAGGTGCCAGGGCTTGTAAATCAAATGCTACTAGTGGGCCTGTAGCACTGGTTGTGCCACCCTCATAAGTAGCTCTGTAATCATGTCTCAGACCTGCCACTGTAGTGTCTGTGTGTGCAGTTTTAACTGTAAATTCGACTTGGCAAGTATACCCACTTCCTAGGCCTAAACCTTCCCTTTTCTGACATGTCAGACATCCCTAAGGTAGGCCCTACGTAGCCCCAACAGCAGGTTGCAGTGTATGGTTAAGGTAGGACATATAGTAATGTGTTTTAGATGTCCTGACAGTGAAATACTGCTAAATTTGTTTTTTCACTGTTGCAAGGCATGTCCCTGATAGGTTAATATGGGGGCTACCTTTAAATCTGATTAAAGTGTAGATTCCCTTTGGGAGTGGATGGACATGTGGAGTTTGGGGTCTCTCAGCTCACAATTTAAAAATACATCTTTTAGTAAAGTTGATTTTAAGATTGTGAAAATGCCACTTTTAGAAAGTGGTCATTTCCTTGCTTATACCGTTTCTGTGACTCTGCCTGTTTGTGGATTTCTCATCTGGGGTCAGTTTGACAGTTGGGCTAGTTGCACCTCACACTAGACAATGACACAAAGGGAGCTGGGGTGTAGTCTGCATTTCCTGATGAGCCATCTGTGCTAGGAAGGAGGGGACGAGTGGTCACTCACACCTGAAAAGGCTGTGCCTGCCCTCACACAATGCAGTCTCCAACCCCCTGGTGAGTGTCTGGGGCCTGGCCTGGGCAAGGCAGGATTTCACATTCAAAAGAGACTTTACTTTGAAGTAGGCCTACTTCAAAGGAGAAATTGGGTATAAAGGGCACCCAAAACCACAGACTTTAGAAACACTTCTGGAAACAAGAGGAACCTCTGCCTGTAGAAGAACTTAAGAAGCTGAGGAAGAAGAGCTGCCCTGCCTGTGACTGTGCTTTGTGGAGCTATCCTGCAGCTGCTACTTCTGCCAGAGTAAGAGGGCAAAGACTGGACTTTGTGTGCCTTCCATCTTGAGAAGAAATCTCCAAGGGCTTGATTTAGAACTTGCCTCCTGTTGTTTGAAGTCTCGGGGACAGCAAAGACTTCTCTCTGCCAGCACCTGGAGTCTCTGGAGAGACTCCTACTCTGCCCTGTGGTGCCCATCCAGTTCCGGGATCCCTGAAAGGAGAAGCTGGCAGCCTAAAGAAAGGGAAAACCACACACAGAGCGCTGTGCGGGGAAAAGATAGATGCAACTTCCATCTGCGAATGAAGAAATGCGCGCCGCTGGCTCCGCAGCCGAAAATTGATGCTTGCCGGAATCACAAATGAAGAATCGACGCATGGAGCAGGAGAAACGATGCGCAGCATCGCTGACAGAGGCTGGGAGATCACAACCAGCGCTGCTTGGTTTTTGGATCATCGTGCGGCTGGATTTCTGACTCAAGTACTGCTGGGCATGTAAAAACAACGCAAGGCCTGCCCGGACCCGAGAGTGCTGACCGGATCGACGCATTGCTCTCCTGCAGAGAGAAGAAACGATGTGCCCGACCCGGTGAAAGGAGAAACGACACCAGGTCCCGCTCGTGAGTGGAATCAATGCATCGCAAGCCCTTTTTGATGCGCACTTGCCCGTGCGGGGTTATTTTTGACGCACCCAAGGTACTTTTTCACGCTAACAGTGTAAGTGTGTGTTTAAAACTACTTAAAGACACTTTTTGCATTTTTATTGATCATTTGACTTGTGGATTGTGGATTTTTGTTGTTTTGGTCTTGTTTTGTAAAGATAAATATTTTCTATTTTTCTAAAATGGTGTTGTGTCATTTTGTAGAGTTTTCATTAAGTTACTGTGTGTGTTGGTACAAATACTTTACACCTAGCACTCTGAAGTTAAGCCTACTGCTCTGCCAAGTTACCAAGGGGATAAGCAGGGTGATTCTCTTTTACCCTGACTAGAGTGAGGGTCCTTGCTTGAACAGGGGGTAACCTGTCGGTCAACCAAAGACCCCATTTCTACCAGTAAGATTTAAGATTGTATTAAGTTAAGATGGCACTTTTAGATACTTTGAGCTATGAAGACCCCTCCCTTTGTCAAGTATAGGCTGGACCTCGAAGGGTCAGCAGTGTTCATTCTTAACTAAATTGATAGACATATAATCAGAAACAGGTTTTCTTCCAAATGACTGTAAAAAGGGTATAGAAAGTCACTTTTAAAGAAAAGTAATCAAGATAGTAGCAACTTAAGTAAGTGAAGACCTATTATACTTTTTCTGGTAAGGGGACAACTTGTAGAAAGGATTTTTGCTAAGCAGCACTAAAGATACATTATGAAGGTAACTACGGTGGTGATTGGCAAGTTGGTTTTCAACCAAAGAGAGTTACAGTGACCGATCTGGCATTGGCATTAGGAGACCTATATCTCTTTGTAGACTGGAGGATAAGTCTGCAATTGTCCTCCTAGACCTGTTCACAGAGTTTGACACAGTTGATCATCACATTCTAGAGTCTTGTGGAACTGTCACTGCGTGTACCCAACTGGCTTGGCTCTTCTCTATTTTTAAAGGATCAGTCTCAGACAGTAATGCTTCCACCTTT
The DNA here is from genome assembly GCF_031143425.1 of Pleurodeles waltl. Lineage (NCBI taxonomy): Eukaryota > Metazoa > Chordata > Amphibia > Caudata > Salamandridae > Pleurodeles > Pleurodeles waltl. The sequence continues at coordinate 848,288,992 of NC_090442.1, read as the reverse complement.
TCGCTCAGCTCCTCAAGAGATTGTCTGTAGAGTACCACAGGACTGATCTTTTTTTATCTTCTACTTTCTTTCAAATCTAAATGAGTCTTGTGGGTTTAGTGTTGTATAGTATGCTGATGATACTCTGTTGATCTTAAGATTAGAACAATATGTCCCAGGGGCAGTACAGAGCTTCACATTCTGTATTACACCTTTACAAGCATATATTTTGGTCAGTTTTACAAAGCTTAATGCTGATAAGACGGTACTAGTGTGGGTAGGCAATAATCCATTTGGCCCAGCTCCATGGAGCCTCCTGTTTTACCCACTGAGGAAGTTAAATTCCTTGGTTTTATCTTGACAATAACTATCCATGTATCATGAATATGCCTGCTTCTTTAAACTTAAAAGGATAAAGAAAGTTCTATCTTTTACACCTATACCTATGCACACCCAGGTAGTATTATCAATGGTCTTATCTAGACTTAATTATTGTAACCTATTCTACATAGACCTAGCTCACTCATTATTATACATCTTTGCAGAAAATCCAAGTTCTGGCAGTGAGAATGCTATCTGAAATGAAACTGGAACGTATATCACAGGCTAGGATTGCTTTACACTGGCTACTGCCGGGTGCACACACATTAAAGAAGCACCATCTCAGTTTTAAATGAGCAACTACTTTTCCTTGCTACCACTTACTCATCATCATCTGGACCCTGAGAATAGATCTTTCTTTGAGGTGGCTCTTAGGTATTAATAAGCTGCAATAAAAGCAATTATAAATTACAATTTGTAATTAAAGTCTGAATTTTAGATTCACTAAAGATAATTTTGGAGAGTTTTAATATATTTGTTATACAAATCAATTAATAATAATCTTTTTTCTTCAATTTGTAAATAAAGTCTGTATTTTAGAGTCAATAAAGATTTTGGAGAGTTTTAATATATTTGTTATAAGAATCAATTAGTAATAATCTTTAATACTCAATAAAGTTTTAAAGAAACACACTTAATGTGTGTCCTGAATCTGTCCCTACTCTGTTCGTCTTTGTTTTACAGAATGAAAGAATACTTGTAAAAGCCAATTCTCATTGTCAGTGCAGTCTGGGAATACTTCCCAAATAGGTTAAAAAGGATTCACTTTCCTTCTCTAACACAGTTTCTCACGTCTATCGTTTCCAAGTGCTTAATACTATCATTCTAGTCTGCAACCCTTTATCAATTTCTTTCTGTGTCAGTACAATGCTTAAGTCTTTTCTGCAGCGGAATGAACAACTATCTCATATCCAGATGACCCAAGAGCCAGGCAGCTTACAAGGTGGGAGTTGCTAGCCGATGGTGTCTTCTATAGTTTGCAAATGATCATCTGCTTTTGTCAGCTCTCTGCTGTCAGCTCTGCTTGGTCTCGCTACGGTTCAGCTACGGTTCTAGTCTTTGGGGTCTCTCGACTCAATTTCCTCCTCAACAACAACTTCTTTCCCTTGGACACTATTTTATACATTTTTGATAGTTACAAATATTAACGTTTGTAAACATTTTCTTGAGGTGTTGCAGATTTACACAAGTGTCTTGACAAACGGTAGGGTTTGGTTACATGTCCTTCTTTTCCCATACATATTTCGCTTCTGCAAAAATACTACTGCATACAAAAGTATAATTTCTAATTTCCATTCCCATCGTTCTCATAATGTTAAGTCAGTCATACAAAGTAAATTGGTTATTTTTCTATGCACGGCAGCACATTCTAAAGCAGGTTAGTAGGCTGAAAAGGATACAATTAATACTGGATGCGTTGTTTTAGGGCAACATTTAGTATTATCTTAAGGAAATAAGGGTTATGAAGCAAATGTTTAATTACATAAAACTGCCAACCTATTGAGTTTGTGTTTTAGGCTGCAAAAGGGTTATATAAAATTCAGAATTTGCTTTTAAAGGAGTGGAAGCAATCACAGTTTGTGGCTTAACCACTCTCTCACTTGTTAGTAATTATTATTAGATTTAAATTTTCTATTGGGAGCGTTATCAGTGGCTACCCATACAGAGAGTGTGATCTTTAATGACCTAAAAAAATCTCCTCTAGTCACCCATTTTTGGCATCTTCATTCAAATACTTAGTGACTATTTTCAGAAGCATCTATCAAAAATTCTAGGATAGGAGGCAGATTCTTGTCCTCTCTAGGACATTGACTGTAGAATAATCTACCCTTTGGCATTCAATCAATCAGCTCTTATCAATGTTTCAGTAAAGAATTAAAAATGCATGTTTTCTGTCAAGTAAAGGTGTACAATTCTGCGTTTGTGCCTATTTTAGATTGTTTGTCTCTGTATGGTACTTTCAATGTCACAATGCTCTTTTTGGGTGAATATGCACTATATACTTTCATTCCAATTAATTCCATATCTAATCATACTACACAAGCATAATATCATGAAGATTGTGAATCTTCAAAATGAATGTCTGTTGTTAAGAAGTATGATTTGTAAATTGTAAGGAGTACAAAGTATACACTGCAAATGATCATCATGTAATTGTGGATTCCAGCATTTGAACCATGATTTGTTTTCTGTCTAGCATTGCTATATACTTGCAGAAAGTATTGTCACCCTAGCTTCTTGCAAAAGAATGTCAGCTAAACAATCTCTGGCCTTTGGTAGGATTCCTCCCATATCTCAGACTGTTACCACGCATATATATTTTTATTTTATGTTTAAAAATTAAATAGGCTTTAGTTATTGTATATATTGTTGTATGTTACAAATATAATATACTAAATAAGTTGAACTGAATGGAACACAAAAAAATACTACTCTGGGCAAAATCATGAAAGGAACAGCACATGCAGAGATCACTGTACACATAGATTTCCTCTTTACCTTGGTGGCAATGTCTGCCTGCATGGTATTGACTGTTTCTTTGTGGAAATACCTACCCAGTGGTAGTGTTTAAGAACGTCCTTCCCCTTACATGAGGGTTTGCAACTGAATTCACAAATGTAAATTTACCACTTGTAGCATTACAACTAAAATTCAGATCTACACCTATAGTCTGAGATCTCCACAGTGGAAGCTGAGATCTCTCCCGCAACTATGAAACACTCAAAACAGAAAAGTGTAGGGAAACACCCAGCCTAAATCAAACACACTTAACAAACATTAATCCTGCTAGAACATAAATACAGCCTTCACCCTAGGAGTTGCTGTCTTCCCCTTGGACTCTGTCACTGAGCTTGTAGATAGACACCCAGACACCTCCTACAGTCTCCAAGATACAGAAAACGCCATTCAAAAGGAAAGGTAACCTCATTTACAAGTAGACAGATTATTTAGTAACCTTTTTTGTTTATCTTTACAAGGAACTATATGGTCTCCTCTTTATACCCTCAGCGGAGCAGAGAAGATGGCTTTGTGCAGGAGGTGACATACTTTGTGAGTGTAGTAGAGCTGGAGGTATGCACCATGGGAGAGCTAAAAAAGGTGGCAGGATGAGAAAAGGTGAGTGAAATAAAAGTTCTCCTGGATTCAGGGAACAAAGCATCTGGACCTTTTTTCTCTCACACCCTTCCTCCATAAATGTGCCCTCTCCAACATATGCAATGAAGTGCTTTATGGCCTGCTTGTTGCATGGAATCTTAGTGTTAGGCCAGATAAGAAATTAAACCCCTCTTACTAGCTGTTAGACATTGAGTAATTAGTTGGGACTGATGTGAGTCCTTTACAAGTAATAAACCTGCAATTGTCTTTTTATTGGGAGCCAAGTACCCCCATTGTAACACTTGACTCCCTCTGGTTAATGAAGCAGAGCAGTCCAAGCCAACAGAGGGGACATGATTTGGGCTAGAAACCCCAATTTGTTGGTATGCAACAACAACTCTCAATAAATCATTGTCTATTCAGTGCTTTTTCTTTCAAAAAGGGAAAGTAATTTTATTACACACACATAAAATGCATTAAAGTATAAATATGTGGACCATGTAGATGGAGATACCTTTGGTGACACCAATGGTGTTGTAGCACTCTAGAGCCGAAGAGCAAAAGCCCCAGTTCTGGGGAATGCTTAAAATCAATTGAAACCCCTCCTAGAATTATAATTTCAAGGTCCCATGAGATATAGGATGAATAATAACAAAACTATTCAAAGTGGGCTGTTACACCACATGCATCCCCCTTAAAACACTGGGAAAGTCATTAGCGGTGTCTCTGCTCCTCCTTGGGGCACCACAAGGTAAGTAATCTGCAAATTGATGTTGTTGTGGGACACTGTAGGGTGTTCCAAACCAGGGCTCTGAATATGAAATGAATGGGTCGCCCGGCCTTCATTTTGCAAGCAGCTTAGTGCCTGGGACATTGGTTTTATTTCCTTTTTCGTGGGTGACCTGTTTTCCCATGGATACCCACATGGTGAGGATGGAGCTCTATGCATGTATTTTTACAATTCTTTCTCCTGGGAAGAAATCTTTCCAGGCCAGATCTTTACCCCCATTCGGCCACTTTTCATCATCTTGGGCTTATGTTGCTCTGGAGTGCAAGCCCTAGCCACCAGGAACACTTTCTTCAAGTCTTCTGGGTTCTAAAATTGCTTTTGGTCAGAAGCTAGGTTTTAAAGGGCTCTGCGTGCCAGCCCTGTTCCCTGCTTAGCTCCTGATGTTCTTCCCATGCTGATGGGGACATCTTGCTCATACCTCTACCATCAGTCAGCAAACACTTTCCTTAAAGCACTCCACCAGCCCCAGATCCTCCTGGCTTCATGAAGGGCACAGGTGGATCAAGGGTGTCTAGGATCAGTCCACAGAAGCCTTGGGGAAGGCATCTAGGCAGAAGCACCACTGACCCTGCAGAGATCATCCTTGTCCTAGTGGTCAGCTACAGTCAAAGTCCTTCAGTCTTTCCTTGCTGAGCATCAAGTAGCTTCTTCTTTCAAATGGGTATTCTTTTGCCATTGTCTCTCCTAAGTACAGGGTTTTCTCCTTGTCTCTCCCATGTGCAGGATCTGTTAAGAGGGGGTGGAAATGTTCTAGGAACCAGGCACCCCCGGCCTATCCTCAGATGCCACATCATTTCTCCATATCTTTTCCAACACTCTTGCCTAGCATTCTGAGACAAACCAATATAGTGACTGCAATTTGTTTGTGGAAAGAACACCCCTGAGAGCCTCAGCTCTTCCCCATTATGACACAGCTGCCAGATCTCTTCTACCAAAACATCGAAGACTAACCCCTCCTATGTTGGTTCCAGAGGTCTGGCTCTCCTAAATTATTTGAGTGGGCATTGACTGTCCCAGCCCAGGTGCAGCATGACAACCTAATTATTGGGTTATCTACCCTATTGTGTGGAGAGGCCTTTGATCCTCCATCTGCAGACAATGGTACTTAACTTGGCCCACTGGGCGGGGGGAGCAAGGGCCTGGAATCTGATTCTGACCGAGCCAGGGAAATATGATAAATCTTAAAGTGGCATGAGGTGCTTATATGACAGCTGGGAAATGACACATGGGCTGCTTGTTTTACCCTGGTTTGGTACCTTGCAGAATTCTGTAGGCGTAAGTGAATCAAAACTGTACTTTATTGCAGATTCCCTCCATAATGTGTACAGTGTAAGCACCACAAACCTTCAGTAAGCACTACAGGCTTACACTATGAATGTCCGCTCACAATAGAAGGTCTACCCCAGGTCAGAATCAATTCCTGAAGAGTCCCTTCTGCAAGAGGTTACCTATGAGAAGATACTGGTTGCACAAAATGGTAGTCTCACATGTGCTGTTGGCGCACATGCACACAGACGTGGGCACATGCTCATGTGTAATCAGACAAGAACCTCTCACCCTCCCTGCGCAGCATTCACCTTATCTTAAAAAAGCAGACCCTGGAGGTTAACACTCCCAGTCTAATTAATATGAATTTACCATGTGTGAAAATAAAAGTCAGGAAGTCAAAATTGAAAATCCTAGGGGTCTTAGTGGAGGAAACCCATTTGCTACGCTTATTATTACATTACTAATCCTCACTCATGTCATATGTTCCTGCTCCCCAAAGATAGGCAGATATATGTCATAGCTCACTCAATATCACTCACATTCTGCTCTCTCCCCTTTATAGATTACCTGTGATATATTAATCATATTACACTCTAACTCCTTTCTATAGAGTCACCATATCAAGAGCATTGGTAGCAAAAACAGAAGCAGGACTAATCTCTATTATGGCAGGGTGACAACCAGGCCCCAAGTCTAAACACATTCCTACCACCCACACAGATATGACACATGTATATCAATTTCACTAACACTCTCAAGCAAATTATGGGGGTCATTACAACCCTGGCGGATGGTGTTAAAGCTGCGTTTATACCGCAAACAGGCCGGCGGAGAAAAAAAGGGAATTATGACCGTGGTGGAAACCGTCAACATAGACAGCCACTTTAACACTCCGACCGCCACGGTGGTACAGACAAGCAGCGCTGCGGTCACCGCCAACAGACAGGCGGGAGACAAAGTACCACCCACAGTATCACAACCTACCAATCCGCCACCTTTTCCGGGGCAGATTCACCGTGGATAAAAACATGGCGGAAACAGCTTTTGCAATGGGAAAACGCTCACCTTAACACACTCCACGAGGAAGGAGGGCACCATGTAGCCCGAACTCCAAATACTCCCTGCGCTTGTTTTCCTGCTCCTCTACGAAAATCAGCAACGGGGCGCAGAAGACAATGGTGAGTACTGCACCTACGACATAGGGGAGGGCGGAGGCAAAAGTCAGGGACACACACGCAACACCCCCACCCCGAACCTCACCCACTACAACACACATACCAATGCATATCAAAACATCACAGTAACAACCCACAACCCCCCCAGAAGAATGCAAAGACAAAAGGGAATCAGTATAACTATTGTAATGAATAAAAATACAGTAAGCTCATATATACAGAAATATATACACATTCCAAATATATACATCACGATTAGTAGTGCAGGTATGCACAATTCAATGTCCGTGGACCACTGGACCCAAAATGCATGGGCGAGGCCCACACACTATACCTGTCCAGAAACAGAGAGAACACTGCAGGGGCATCAGATAGAAATACAACAGGCACCTCAGGGGGAACGGAAGGGGGGGCACCTCAGCCAGATGTGTGCAAAGACAGATCCACGACGGGGCTCCATGCCCATTAATGTATCCTGGGGAGTGCAAAGCCACAGTCTCTCAAGTCTCTACAGTGGGTGGTTTGCCCACTGTACCACCCTGGGGAGTGCAAAGCCACAGTATCTCAAGTGGATAACAGTCTCCACTGGTTCTGGAGGGGGACTGGTGCCCAGAGTGCTTCATCCTGTGAAGGACAGAGGTAGTGGATGCAGTTCTCCACTGGTTCTGGAGGGGGACTGGTGCCCAGAGTGCTTCATCCTGTGAAGAACAGAGGTAGTGGATGCAGTTCTCCACTGGTTCTGGAGGGGGACTGGTGCCCAGAGTGCTTCATCCTGTGAAGGATTCAGGTAGTTGATGCAGTTCTCCACTGGTTCTGGAGGGGGACTGGTGCCCAGAGTGCTTCATCCTGTGAAGGACAGAGGTAGTGGATGCAGTTCTCCACTGGTTCTGGAGGGGGACTGGTGCCCAGAGTGCATCACGCTCCTCGTGATGGTCCCAGTTCAGTCACTGTCCCAGCCGCACATGGGCTAACGATGCTTGAGTTGGCGGTGCTTGTCCTGTTCAGCGGTGCTTGCCATGGCGGTCTTTGCCCTGTTCAGCGGTGCTTGTCATGGCGGTCTTTGCCCTGTTCAGCGGTGCTTGACTTTGCTGTTTCTGACCTGTTCAGCAGTGCTTGCCCTGTTCAGCGGTGCTTGCCATGGCGGTCTTTGCCCTGTTCAGCGGTGCTTGCCATGGTGCTCTTTGCCCTGTTCAGCGGTGCTTGACTTTGCCGTTTCTGACCTGTTCAGCGGTGCTTGCCATGGCAGTCTTTGCCCTGTTCAGCGGTGCTTGTCATGGCGGACTTTGCCCTGTTCAGCGGTGCTTGCCATGGCGCTCTTTGCCCTGTTCAGCAGTGCTTGCCATGGCGGTCTTTGCCCTGTTCAGCGGTGCTTGACTTTGCTGTCTGTGACCTGTGCAGCGGTGTGTGGCATGACGGTCCCTCAGTGCCCAGCAGGGCTGTGGGTGCCGGGGCCCTCCAGGGCACTGACGCTGGTGGTGGTCTCCGGACCAGTGAAGAGAGTGCTGCCCTCCAGGGCACTGACTCTGGCGGTGGTCTCCGGACCAGTGACGATAGTGCTGCCCTTCAGGGCACTGACTCTGGCGGTGGTTTCCGGACCAGTGACGATGGGGCTGGCGGTGGTGTCCTGGCCAGCGGGGAGGATGGCGGCCTTCTCCGCCGTGCTGCTCTTACCAGACTTTGGAGACTTCTTCTGCCCCTTCACCACCTTGGGAGGGGTCACAGCTGACTCGACACTCCCCCCGGGACCCTTGTGGGCGGCTTTGCCGGCAGGAGTCTTCACCTTCTCCCGTCGGGCACTGTCCAACTTCTGGTGCTTTACAGGGGGTCGACTGGCAGTGCTTTGGCTCCGTGTCACACTGGCTGCACTGGTGGCCGGTGCACTCCACATACCTCTAACACGCACCACTGGTACCGGACTTTTTTTTGCTGAGGTGCTAGTACGGGACCTATGAATTGGAGGGGTGGGGGTGGTGGGACATAGATCAAGGTTGCTCAGGAAAGGTTTCTGACGAACACTGGGACGGGTAGCTGGAGGGGGTCTGGGAGTGGAGGAAGAGGAGGTGGTTGTAGGAGGTGTAACTTTAGATGATTTGGGTGCAGGTGCAGGTTCTGGAGGCTGTCGTGAGGTGGATGGATGTTGGGTGTGTGGGTGTCCGGGTTTGTGTACTTTGGGAGGGGGCATCACAGACACACTGGGAGAGGACACAGGGGACGTGTAAATGGTAGTGGGGGTGGTGAGTGCAGGTGAGCGGGGTGTGGTGCTGGGTGTTCTGTTGCGAGTCCTAGTGGCTGTAGTGGTAGTGCTTGCAGGTGAAAGTGTAGACAACACTGGGAGGGAGGAGGGAGACGACGAGGAGGGGGCACAGTGGAGGCAGTGGATGTTGCTGTGTCTGTATGTGGTTGATGCTTGTGTGAGTGCCTTTGGGATGTGTGGTGCCTATGTTTGCCTGAGCTGCCCTTGTGTGTTGAGGTGTGTGCAGGGTGGTCTGATGGTGTGCTTGGGATAGGCTGGGGTACAGGGGATTGGGTCTGGGTGGAGGAAGTTGGAGGGAGGAGGCTAGACACAGGGACAATGGCTGCCATCAGTGCTGAGGCCAGAGATTGCAGGGTTCGATGATGGGCAGCCTGACCAGAATGAATGCCCTCCAGGAATGCATTAGTGTGTTGCAACTCCCTTTCTACACCCTGGATGGCATTCACAATGGTAGACTGCCCAACAGTGAGTGACCTGAGGAGGTCAATGGCCTCCTCACTGAGGGCAGCAGGGGCGACTGGGGCAGGGCCTGAGGTACCTGGGGCGAAGGTGATGCCCACCCTCCTGGAAGAGCGGGCACGGAGCGAAGGCTGAGGGGCTGTTGGGAGGGCAGTGCTGGTAGGGGGGTGGCGGCTGTACCTGTAGAAGTGGGGGGCACAGATGGTGCCGCCACCACAAGGGAGCTCCCATCAGAGGACGAGTCCGTGTCGCTGTTTGCTGATCCGGTGACCGACGTGAAGCTCCCCTCGCCCTCCGTCCCACTAGTGTACTCAGTCCTTGGCGATGGCACGCCAAATATCCTTCTTCTGGTGGGCGCTGACCTACATGACATGGACAGGGGAAGAAGCAACAGCACCGTCGAAGTGAGTGGCCCACATCCCTGCCCTTGCCATGTGGCACATGCAATCACACTTCTACATGCTCGCAGGACTGTTCCCCCATCCTACTGACATCCAGGCTTCTCCACCCAGGCATAGCCCATACAACGTGCTCCCTGTGTACTTACCTGTTGGTCTGGAGGACCGGAGAGTAGCGTGTACTGGGGAGGACCCCGTCCACGAGCCTCTCCAACTCCTGTGCAGTGAAGGCAGGGGCCCTTTCCCCAGACGCACGAGCCATTGCCTCTTTCAGACCGAGGTTACAGCAGCACTTGCAGTGTAGGTCCTCTCCTGTCGAAGATCAGGTATCGAGTGATTGAACAGCTAGAAAATGAGGTCACGTCGGCGGTGGGTATCATCACCGTGGGCGCACTTCGTCATTGGCTCCTGGGACCCATAGGGTCCAATGTTAACCAATGCTGCATTGCGCCGCGGTCTTTGACCGCCTACCGCGACGGTGTACAACGCCAGCGCAGTCACCTCACATCCCATTGTCCAACTTTAGAGGTCAGGCAGCCGCCATTTCAGGGGCCCACTTGGCTTCATTTACAACTGCGTCACACACGCCTAGGCCTACACGCAACACAGATACTGGAAGGATATTGTATTTAGTGTTGTTTTCTGTGTAGCAGTGGGTATATACCTCAGAATTTGTTGACTCTGTGGTCGCTGTTGTCCTTCCTAGGCACCGTCAGCTGGGACATGTGAGGAGATTGCGGAATCCTCCATTGTACCGACCGCTGGTGGACCTGTTGACAATGGAGGAGCGACATTTAATCATCACCTACAGGTTTGACCGTGCCACAATCCAGGAACTGTGTACCCAATTGGAGCCAGACCTGATGTCACCAATCCGCCATCCCACAGGAATCCCCCCTCAAGTGCAGGTGCTATCAGTGCTCTATTTCCTGGCAAGTGGGTAATTTCAGACAACAGTGGCCATGGCATCAGGGATGTCCCAGCCTATGTTTTTCAACGTGTTGTCCAGAGTGTTGTCTGCCCTGCTGAAACATGTGAGGAGCTACATCGTTTTCCCTCAGGTGGAGGATTTGGCTACAGTTAAAGGTGACTTCTATGCCCTGGGACATATCCCTAACATCATAGGTGTCATTGATGGGACCCATGTGGCTTTGGTCCCCCCCCACAGGAGTGAACAGGTGTACAGGAACCGGAAGAGTTATCATTCGATTAATGTACAGATGGTATGTTTGGCAGACCAGTACATCTCGCAGGTAAATGCTATGTTCCCTGGCTCAGTGCATGACGCCTACATGCTGCGGAATAGCAGCATCCCGTATGTGATGGGTCAACTCCAGAGGCACCGTGTGTGGCTATTAGGGGACTCTGGTTACCCCAACCTGTCATGGCTATTGACCCCAGTGAGGAATCCCAGGACCAGGGCGGAGGAACGCTACAATGAGGCCCATGGGCGGACTAGGAGGGTGATCGAACGCACCTTCGGCCTCCTTAAGGCCAGGTTCAGGTGCCTCCATATGACAGGTGGTTCCCTATTCTACTCACCAAGGAAGGTGTGCCAGATCAACATCGCCTGCTCGATGCTTCACAATCTTGCTTTGCGACGCCAGGTGCCTTTTCTGCAGGAGGATGGTCCAGATGACAGTGTTGTGGCAGCTGTGGAGCCTGTGGACAGTGATGAGGAGGAAGCAGAGGAAGAAGACATTGATAACAGGGACTCTGTCATACAGCAATATTTCCAGTGACACACAGGTGAGAACAATTTTTTTACTATTACATTCACTTTCACACTTCTACCTCTATCCTGTCTGTCAATTTGAAGTAGTATCTGCTAACTGAGTGATACAATTCCAGTACGGTTTCACAGGTGTGGTTACCAACGAATGTCATCTGCTTGAATCCTTCATGGACTTGTGATGTGTGACATAGGTATGTTGACATTACTATTGAGAACGGATTTTGTCACTGTCATAGCTAATACACATTTTCAAAATCACAGCCTGACTCCAGATTGTTTTGTGGTTCAAGGGTGTTTATTGAAGTGCTAATTATTGGAGGGGGTGGCAAAATGGTGATGGCTGATGGTGGAGGAATGTCCATGGCAGAGTCCAGTCTATTAGTCTCACAGGTGCATTGCCCATATGGCCATAGGAAGTGGAGCTGGGGCCGTTCCAATATGGACAGGGTGACTAAGTGGGACAGTGGGAGGACAATCAGTGTGGTCTAATTTCCTGGCGGGGGTCTTGCCATCTTGCTCTGTCCTGTTCCTGGATCTCAGGGCCCGCTTGCGGGGTGGTTCACCGTCTGCAAGGGGTGGGGTGCTGGTGTGGTGGTCCTGTGGCAGGGCATCCTGTCCACTAGCCCCGCGGAGGTGGTGGGCAGTTCATTATCCATGCTAGTGTCAGGGGCCCCTTGGAGTGCCACGGTGTCCCTCATGGTCTTTTGTATGTCCTTCAGCACCCCTACGATGGTGCCCAGGGTGGAGCTGATGGTTCTGAGCTCCTCCCTGAACCCCAAATACTGTTCGTCCTGCATGAGCTGGGTCTCCTGAAACTTGGCCAGGACCGTTGCCATCGTCTCCTGGGAGTGGTGGTATGCTCCCATGATGGAGGAGAGGGCCTCGTGGAGAGTGGGTTCCTTTGGCCTGTCCGCCCCCTGTCGCACGGCAGCCCTCCCAGTTCCCCTGTGTTCCTGTGCCTCCGTCGACTGGACCGTGTGCCCACTATCACTGCCTCCAGGTCCCTGTTGTTGTTGGGGTGGTGGATCATCCTGGGTTCCCTGTAGTGGTGGACACACAGCTGACTGATGTGTCCTGGGTACGGAGGTATGGGCCCGCAGGGTGGGTGCTGTGCTGGTGTTACCAGAGGGTGGAAGGTCAGTGTTGGGCTGTGCCTGTGTGAGGGGAGCCGACTGTCCCGAGGCCCACGATGGTCCGGGCTGGTCATCTGGATCCAGTTGGCCAGAGCTGCTGTCATCACTGTGGGCCTCTTCTGGGGGTGGAGTGGAGTGGAGATGTCTGGACCCTCCTGTCTGGTGACGTTAGGTAGTGGTCCTGCAGGGGTGTAAAAGCATGATTATTGCATCTGTGTGTGTCTAGGTGTGCAATGGGTGGGTGTGGTGTACCCCAGTGCAAGCATTCCTGAGTGGGGGCTTGTGTGATGATGGTTCAGGGGTGTTATGGGTATGTGCAGTGGGCATGCTTTAGTGATGGGTGTCCATGCTTAGTTGTGTCATGCAGGGCTTGGTGTTGGGATGGGTGGTTTGTGTTATAAGTACATTAGTGAAGAGTTGGAGTGATAGGGGAGGGGGTGAGGGTGGGGGTGTGTGATAGCATGCAGTTAGGGTGGTGGATATGATAGTTAAGATTTGACTTACAAGTGTCCATTCCTCCACCAACTCCTCCGAGGCCCTCAGGATGCATAATGGTCAAGACCTGCTCCTCCCATGTTGTTAGTTGTGGGGGAGGAGGTGGGGGTCCGCCGCCAGTCCGCTGAATCGCGATGTTGTGCCTGGAGACCATTGAACGCACCTTCCCCCGTAGGTTGTTCCACCTCTTCCTGATGTCCTCCCGATTTCTTGGGTGCTGTCCCACTGCGTTTACCCTGTCGACGATTCTTCGCCATAGCTCCATCTTCCTGGCTATAGAGGTGTGCTGCACTTGTGATCCAAATAGCTGTGGCTCTACCCGAACGATTTCCTCCGCCATGTCCCTGAGCTCCTCCTCGGAAAACCTGGGGTGTCTTTGGCATGCCATGGGGTGGTGTAGGTGATGTGTGGGGTGGTGTATGTGGTGATGAGTGTGGTGATGTGTAGTGGTGTGTGGAATTTTGTGCGTGGATTTTGTGTGGGTGATGGTGTTTTGTGCCTCTGTTTGGTGGGGTTCTCTATTGCTGTGCTCTCTCTCTGTCGCCTTCGTCTCTGATTTTGGGTTGTAGGGGTTTGTGGGTGATGTGGGTGTGTGTTTTATATTCTGTTGGGTGTGTGGGAGTGTTGTTTGTATGTGTATCAGGTGTGTGTATTTGGAATTGTCCAATGTGGCGGTGTTTTGGAGATGTGTGTGTATTTTGTGGATTCGTGGGTCGTAATAGCATGGGCGTGTTTTCTGTTGGCGTGACGGTGGAGGTTTTGTTTTCGCCAGTTTATCACTGACCTTTGGTGTGGCGGACTTGTGTGGGTGTCTGAGTTTCGGCGGATTCCGAGATGTGGGTCATAATAGCTGTGGCGGAATTCCGCGGCTGCGGTGGTGTATTGGCGGTCTTCTGCACGGCGGTAAGCGGCTTTTACCGCCAATGTTGTAATGACCCCCTATATTTCTTTGCTTGCAGTAACACTAACATTAGGGCTTCTTTATAATATCTGTTGAAAAACATGCACTCAACACATATCTATATTATAAGTGCAGATGCCTCTTATATGCAGCACTTCTCTATGCTCGTGTGACTTGCACTTTCCAAATATTGTACAACATCTCAGAGTAAGGCATGTAGACAATTATTGATGCCAAACATACTAATTATATTAACCTTTTCTTTTAACTGCTAAGTACTAAGAGACTGGAAAGGAGGCCTTGACATCTACAAGCGGAGGACTGAGTGCAATATTGTGAAGAACCCTATCCTCCTCCATGTACCCATCTCAATGGCTTCCACTGATGAAAAGGGGCAAACACTGCTCCAAAAAAACCTCAAGGGTGACCAGCAGTCATGGATGCTCATATCAGTCAGGCAGGACTCTTCTGATCCTACACATCAGTCTACATATGTCCCAGCTGACTCCCTGCTCCACCATCCAATGCATGTGCAAATCCATCATTGTCTCAATCTTCTCAGCCAGAAGAAACCCATGGTGCAGACCTTGGGCCTACATGGTGGGGTCGAATACCACCTGCTGACCTTGAGACTGATGGGTAGTTTTAGGGGCATAGGTGAAACACATATGGGGTAACACAACACTGGTAGTGGAAGATAGTGCCGCTGGATGACACAGAACAGAAAGGCTTGTGAGTGCCAGGGATGAATCTAACCCTTGGCTCATGATCTTCAATAAGGAGGAGAGGCTTCAGCTTTAGGCCCTTTCAAGGTGGGTGCTCTTAAGTGGAAGAGGGGAAAATTCAGGCCCCAATGGCAGAGGTGCCTACTTTAGAGACATCACAGATGTTAGTTCTTCTTCACGAAGAGAAACTCCATCGTTTACCTCCTTCTGGCATGTGGTGTCCAGATTGAGCACCCACTCTGTGGCTCACCAACCTATACACGGAGTCCCTTGGTTTTTAGCTGAGCATTTCTTTGAGCAGGTGCTCATTCTCAACTTGTGGTTGCTCCTTTCTCCTTTGTGATGCTTTGCTCATCCTCATGCACCTAGGTGCAGCTGAGGTTCTCCTTCACCTCTTTTCTTGCTGTTCCCCCTTTTCACCTCGGCCCACTGAAAAGGAAATTGTAAAAAGAAAGAAAAGTAAGCCAGCATATGTCCAGTTTGTCATGTAAATAAAAATAAAAAAACATTTTTAAATTTGATAGTATTAAATGTGATAATAAATGACAACTCATTCCCCTTGGCTATGAGATCTAAAAACAGAAAGCTGCAACATTTAAAAGTGTGTGTCGACGGGTATCAAAAATACAAAGCAAGCACATAATGTATTCACCTTTTAAAAAATAGATACAATTTAATTGTAGAATATTCTTTGTGTCAACATAATGTACTATAAGGTACACAACATATTTGAAAACAATAAAAAATGGCAGAAATATATATCAGTAACAATGATTCAAAGTCATGTTTTAGTTCACAGCATACAATACTTGCAATTTAGGCATAAGCAAGGAAATATGAGACAAAACCTTGCAATTTTTTTCCAAGCAGAGCTACATTTTGGGTGTACTTACTATTGTAAGACTTACCACCATGCTCCTGAGCTTTCATTTGAATGTGAAGGGTCGACCATGCTGTTTTGAGGACCACCCCCCCAGTGCAGTGGGCAGAACTTGGAGTACCATATGACTGGATGGAAATAGGAGGTATCCCCATCATACTCATTGCCTTCAATTTTCCTAGTGCTGAAAGTCCTCCAAGTGTTTCTGGCACTCCCAGTTTCTTTGGGTCTGCCCGCCCACTGTGCTGCAGCAAATGGCAATGGCCCTGCTGTTGTAGTTTAGCAGCGATTAGATTAAGCATTAGCAGAAGACATCTTGTATTTAGCAACTATTGTGAACATTTCGCGTAATCCATTTTGTATTCATGGCAGCCATTTTCTCTGCCAAATACTGCCATGTGCTCACCATGTGCTCTGTCCTACCTTTCTGTTAACTACTCTTGAAAATCTGCCTAGTGACAAGTTATATTTAGCATCTCCCACTTTCGCACATGCCCAGTAAGGTCTGCAGCTGTTAGTCCTTGAAAACTGTTAGCCCCTCCTACCTGTCGACTGTGCATTTCCACATGACCTTATATGTATAGAAGTCTTGCTTCTATAATTGTACCACCTCCTTTTAGCCCCTGCGTGGGTATAAAAGGACCATGCTCTCTCAGTTCAGTGTGCTACTTCAAACATTACTGAAGGGTGCTGTTTGAACTGTAGTATCACCTCATGAGGTTTAATAAACTTTGTCTTTTATTTCAGTGTCTGTGCCAACTTCTTCCTATATGGTCTGAGGACTTTGTGCAGAGAAGGGTGAACCCCTTGCACTAGCAGGCCTTGCTGAGGCTTACTTCAACAAATTGGCGCCCGAACAGGGACTCATCGGCGACTCGGACGCCCAACACATTGGTCGCGACAAAGGATTGGGATCTCGCTGCGGACAATCAGTGCCTGAGGAGACCCGAGTCTTGGCAACCACAGCGTTTTTCCCTTCTTTCTGATTTGACCATCCAGGTGGCGCCGGTCCTCGACTGAGATCCTGTTTGTTCATTCGTCATGCAGTGACCATTTGGTCGATTTTAGAACTTGGAAGTTGGAACCTGGACACCCTGTGATTGGTAAGAGCCGTTTTACGGCACTTGCTATTGGTTTTGATGCCTTTGTTTGGTAATTAAGTTTAGCACTACTTACTGTGGCTCTCGTGTTTTGGGTGACTAGTCAATTTGTGTCCTTTGAATTGATATATAAATTGCAATTTATATAGGCAGGTAATGAGGAGAATTTTCTCCAATTTAATTTTGATTTGAACTGCACCTTAAGTGCTACTTTGATTTTAATATTGCATATTTTGCACTATTTTTGGCATGCCTGTTTTTAGTGCACTTTGTAGGAGGGGTTGCTTTTGTAATGGTACCAATTTGAGACTGGAAGAATCAAAACCGGCACCCCCAGAGGGGACGCCCAATAGAGATACGTATGTTAAACATGGTCTTTCTTCTATAATGTACAGCACATTATGGAATAAATACACTCGTGTGGATCCTGAGTTACGTTGGCCTATGCATGGGTCATTTGATTTGCGAAAGATTGAGTATGTGGAACAATGTATGTGTAAGCGAAAGTCTAGGCAAGATATGTTTGACTGTGTACGAATGTGGGAGAAAGAAGTACGTGGACGAGTGAAGCATGAGCAAGCCTTGCTTGAGAAAGAGCAGCGGAAGAATGTATATGTGAAAGCATTGGAAATGAGAAAGAAAGAAATAAATGACTTAAAGGAGCTAGAAGAGAAAGAACGTAAATTACAGGTAACTGGCCAATACACCGTTAGGCAACCTCTCTATCCTATCTTTAATAAACCACACAATGATTTTTTGTTACTAGATTGCCCTCCACCTCCGTACGTCATTCCTTCTGCCCCTCATGAGTTAGCTAAGACCTCCGGTTCGGAGCAACAGAAGATACGAGACAGTCGCTCTATATTGCGTGCTGACCGTGCGTCTGAGCTTAGATCTATTGCTCGTAAAACAATTCGTAGCGTTGTCTCTGCTTCTGAACTTTTAGACAACATGAAAGGGTGGACGGAAAAGGAGCAGCTATATTTTACTGAGGCATTTGGCACAGAAAGTATTGAACTATATCGGAAATATTCTGATGAGTTAAAGCCCGATGATGTAGCAGCTGATCATAAGCAAATGCGTGTTTTCTCCTAGGTGGCTGATGCAATCAGGCGTTTGGTGAAATTATGTGTTGTGGCAGTCTGTTTGCAAGAGGAGAAAAGGGCTGTGGACGTAGTTGCACGGACATCTCAGACCGGCGGGGTGCAAGCTTCCATCTTCTGAGCAGATAAGACTATGATAGTTCATGCGAAACCAATGCGGGAGGCTGCGCCTTTGTATGTTCCTCCTAAAGGATTGGGTACAAGTGATGATAAAACTTCTGTTGATGCTAAGGGTTATTTTATTTATAATTGGGTGTATACTCCTTGGAATAGGGCAGCTGTAATGGCACTTAAAACAGCATTACCTGACCAGCGGAAAAATCCAGCTGCCTTTTATGAGGAAGTTGAGGGAGCAATTAGTTCTTGTACTATGAATTTGGCTGACATTGATTTATTTTTCGGATTGATATTACCGCCAGATATGTGGAGAACTGTTCGTAAAATTGATGATCGTGTAGTTTTTGGGGCGTCATGGAAAGAATTAGAACAGATGGAGGGGGATAGGGAACCTGCGAAAAAGCCATATCAGTTGATTCTAGATCTTCCCGCAGCCATATTAGTTAAGTTAAATACGATTATTCCCCCTAAAAAGATAGATTGGACTGTTTTAGCGTCTTGTAAGCACAAGGCAGATGAATCGGTCTCTGATTTCTTTACACGCTTTAAAGAAGCAGTTCATGATTTTAGTGGCCAGTTATTGTCATATGATACGGGCAGACATTTGTTTGTCGATAAATATGTCGCAAATCTGTTACCAGGAATAGCTAGTCGTCTAAAAGCTAGTGAAAGTTCATGAACTACCTCTACTCCGGTTTCTCTTTTGACTAGGGCTCAGTATTATGAACATCAGGAATTAGAAGCAAAAGGTAGCGAGGATAAAAAGATTAAAGAATTAAAGACGAAGGTTATGTTGGCTCAAGCTTATGGTCCACCTTTTAGAGGTAGTGATAGAGGTGGACGTGGATCTTATGGTTCTTCTTACACTCGTTCGAATTTGTCTGTTGATCATTGTGCGTATTGTAAGAA
This sequence comes from Pleurodeles waltl, assembly GCF_031143425.1. Taxonomy (NCBI): domain Eukaryota; kingdom Metazoa; phylum Chordata; class Amphibia; order Caudata; family Salamandridae; genus Pleurodeles; species Pleurodeles waltl. The sequence continues at coordinate 848,270,093 of NC_090442.1, read as the reverse complement.
ATTTGGGCATTGGGCTGCCGATTGTCCAGCACTACGTGTTCAGCAGTGTTCACATGGTCGGGGACAAATGAGAAATCGCTCAGGATATTCTGGGCTTAGAAGAAGCACGAATGATCATGCTAGGGTTGATGCTAATGTACTAGGGCAGGATGGGTTTAACACTTTTGATAGACGCAACCAATACCAGATGTCTAACTATGTGCAGCCTGATTTTCACGATTCTGCTTATGCATAGGATTGCCTAGGATGGGTTAAGGAATCCGTTGAAGTACCAGTAGATCAGAGGGGTCCCTATGTTACAGCGCATGTTTTGGGTTCTACTGATCAGTTTCTGGTTGATACAGGAGCTACTCGTAGCGCCTTGTCTAAACAATTGATTCCAAGGGCTCCCCTGTCTGGCTTAACCATTACATCGATAGGTTTCGATGGAACACCATCCCCTAGCCCATTGTCACAACCACTTGCATTCCATGTTGATAAATTTACTGCTCCATGTCCATTTTTGCTTTCTCCATATACACCAGACAATATTGTGGGTCTTGATATGCTCAAGTATTTCAGGGCTACAATACGATGCTCTCCTGAAGGGGTGCGTGGTATTTTGAATGATAATCATCCTGTGATGGAAAGAGTTTGTCTTGTTAAAGAGGATATTGCATTAGCTTCACTCCCTAGTACTTTGTGGGCTACTTCAGATACTGATGTGGGACAAATGATTATTCCACTGGTACATATTAGTGTCAAGGAGGGAGCTGTATTGCCACATTTGCCTCAATACAATATTTCACAGGAGGGCGAAGAAGCCCTCACACGAATTGTGCATGATCTTATTGCAGTTGGAGTTGTTGAGGAAGTTCTGTATAATGTTTGAAACAGTCTGATTCTTCCTATTCTGAAAAAGGATACTGATACTAGGATTTACCGATTCATTATTGATTTACGAGAAGTCAATAAGATTGTGATACCACAATATCCTGTGGTATCTGACATCACGACACTTCTTACTTTGGTTCCCCCAACAGCAACTACGTTCTCTGTGATAGACTTGAAGAATGCTTTCTTTTCGATCCCTATTCATCCTGACAGCCGATATTTGTTTGGTTTTACTTTGAATAAACGATCATATACATTTTGCAGAGTTCCTCAAGGCTATACTGAGAGTCCAAGTATTTATGGTCAAGCGTTAAAACGACAACGTGATTCTTTTGTTTTGCCTGAAGGTGTGGCTCTCATACAATAAGTCGATTATATTTTGTTGGCAGCTGATACCCCTGAGCAATGTGAAAAGTGCACTTTGTCCTTACTTTCGTTTCTTGCTTCACACCATCATAAAGTGTCACGAAAGAAATTGCAATATTGTAGATCAAAGGTAACCTATTTAGGTCACCTTTTGTCTAAGGAGGGCCGTGCACTTACATCAGATCGTATTCAAGCAATTTTAGACACAGCAGTAACCTCTACTCAGAAAGATGTTCATGTATTCCTTGGTCTTACTTCTTTTTATAGGCAATGGATATTAGGGTTTTCACACATTGTCAAACCTTTGCTAGCACTTTTGACTAAAGATACTCCAATGCCCCTCCCATGGACAGATGAATGTGAGACTGCTTTCCGGCAGCTACGACAAGCCCTTTGTTCAGCACCAGTGTTAGGTACTCCAGATTACATGAAGCCTTTTGCACTTTATGTACATGAGAAAGATGGATGTGCATTGTCAGTTTTAGTACAGACACATGGCGATAAGCAGCGTCCCTGTGCATATTTTTCAGCAGTACTTGACCCTGTCGCTCGAGCGTTGCCTGGGTGTTTTCATTCAGTTGCCGCAACAGCTGTGTCAATATGTCAGAGTGAAGGGATAGTTTTGTCACATAAGCTGTTGGTGTAGTACCATATGCGGTTGATGCTCTTTTAAATCAAACAAAGACACAACATTTAACTAGCGCTCGCATGACAGGATATGAATTGACATTGCTGGCTCCTCACATTACACTGAAGAGATGTGCAACACTAAATCCAGCCACTTTGTTGCCATATCCGGTGACTCAGCCTCAGTCACAAGAAACACATGATTGTATATTCCTTACCGAAGAACAGTCAAAGGGTCATATTGATTTACAAGATACGCCCCTTCCAGATGTAGACAGGGAATTGTGGGTTGATGGGTCTTGTTTGAAGTTGCCAGACGGTACAACCTCAGCTGCATATGCAATCACACAATACACACGGTAGTGGAGACAGCTCGTATACCACAGAAGTCAGCTCAAGCAGCTAAACTAATAGCTTTGACACAAGCATGTGAGCTTAGTACTGACTTATTTGTGAACATTTATACAGACAGCCGCTATGCTTTTGGAGTGGCTCATGATTGTGGTTTGCTTTGGAAGGAGAGAGGCTTTCTCACATCCCACGGGATGCAGATAATGCACGGAGAATTAGTGCATAACCTCTTGACTGCATTGACATATCCAAAGAAACTAGCTATTGTGAAATGTAGTGCACATAAGAAAGTGACCGATAAGATTGGGCAAGGTAATGCTCTTGCGGACCGCGTAGCATGTGAGACTGCGATGCAGCGAAGTACTACTTCTATGTATGTAGTGAAGTCACAAGCTGAACGTTGGCATAATGCTAGAAAAGATGTATTAGATATACAGAAATCTGCTTCTGTGAAAGAACGTGAGCAATGGTCTGCAGAAGGAGAATTGGATGATGAGGACTGTTGGCGGAATAAGCAGATGGATAAATGGAAATTGCCTATAGCTTTTGTACAACCTATGGTTCAGATGGCACATGGGCTGGCAAATGTTGGAGCTTCAACAATAACGAAGTTGCTTACGCAAGTTTGGGAGCATCCAGAAATTTCCAGTACAGCTAAGAGAGTAGTACAGTCTTGTTTGATCTGTTTACAATACAATCCTGGAAAAGGGACACGTACTCCTGCGGGAGGGTTTGCTACACCAACTGCACCTTTTGAAGTTCTACAAATGGATTATATTCAGCTTGAACGCTGCAACAATTTAAAGTATGTCTTGGTATGTGCCTTCAGGAAATGGATAGAGGCCTACCCCACAAAGGATAATACTGCCATTACCACAGCGAAGGTGCTTTTGAAAGATTGTTTTCCCTAGGTTTGGTGTTTGCAGACTTTTATGGAATGATAACGGACCTCATTTTGTTGGGGAAGTTATTAAGTATGTCCTGAAAGGATTAGGGATCAAACAGAAGTTTCATGCGGTTTTCCACCCACAATCAGCAGGGTTGGTGGAAAGGTATAATGCTACTTTGAAGCTGAAGTTAGCGAAGATACAGGCTTCCACATCCTTAACTTGGCCGGATGCATTACCATTGGCATTATTGTCTATTGGGTCAGTGCCACACTCTCGAATCGGCCTTAGTCCACATGAAGTGGTGTTTGGAAGGCCAATGAACATTTGGGGAGTTCCTAAGCCAAATTCTGCATATGATGTACCTTGTGTCCTGATGAATGATCATTTGGCACAGTTAACCGACAATTTGGTTTCTATTCATCAACAGGTTCGAGAAGCACTTCCTGACAGATCTACAGGTGAAGGCCATGAACTCCGACCTGGTGACCAGGTGATGATTAAGTCCTTTGAAAGATCAAGCAGCTTGGAACCAAGGTGGCGAGGCCCAGAACAGGTGCTCCTTGCGACAAGGACAGCAGTTCGAGTGACGAACTGAAAGAATTGGGTCCTTAGTGCTCACTGCAAGAGAGTGCTACCTACCTTGGTGGAACCTGCTGTGCTGACCGATCATCGAGAGATTTTGACTACGGAGAAAGGCTGTGCTATATCACCTGACAAATCTGCAGAGTTCTTCCCGGACGATACGACTTCTGGAGTGTCGCGATATAATTTGAGACCGAGAAAAGAAACTGATTTTTTTTTTTTTTAAACTGGTTGAGCTACCGCCCTGGGTTAGTGAAACGGAGAGCCAATGTGGCAAGGGGGGGGATCAGCCATGCATTACAGTAGTGACACCCGTCTTGGCCCGTGGTGAAGAAATCAGCTGCTGCCCAGGGATAAGAGCTCCAACGATTGTTTTTAATTAATTTCTGAAAGGGTTGATTATCACTGTTGCTAAAATGAATAACAAACAGATCATTAGTACTATGGGGTTTGTTGTTGTTTTGGTGGTTATAGCAATAATCACCTGGTTTGTTGAAAAGAAGGCTCCTGCTCGTGAGTTTTTTGTTGCCACTACTCCAGTACCAGAGGATCACTATTACTTTACGCTTTCCTATCATGAGCAGAAGCACCGTCAATCGTACTTCAATAATACTTTCATTCATATGTTGCATCATACTCATAATGCTACAAATACTACTAACTGTTGGGTATGTGGAATGATACCTGCGCATCAAAAGAAAGGAGGAACACCTTTCATTCCTCTTCCTTTTTCACACAATGGTTCTTGTCAAGCTTGGTACACGCTTTTGTTTGCATCTGGAAAACGTACAGAGGGCGGACTTCTTTTTCGCCTTAATGAAGTATGCTACCAAGACAAAGATGGGTATCCCCAAGCCAAAGGAACTGAATGGGAATGGGAAGAGTATCAACCGGACAATGTTTCAATACCATATGTCTTCACAAATATAAGAGACTCTGACAAGAAAGAACAATTTGTGATTTCTGTTACAAAAACTAAAGCAGATTTATGTATACGTAGCATTGGGTGAATTCTAGTAGGGATAAGCGATTGTACCTTGATTTTAACTATTGAGGGTGTAAATAATAGTAGTTTTACAGCTTCACAAAATATATATTTTGTTTGTGGTAACTATGGATATCACCAACTACCTGTTGGGTGGTCAGGTGTGTGTTATGTATCTTTTCTATTACCCCCTGTGTTTTTGGTCCCAGCATCATATCACCTAGATTTTAAACTGTTCAATTACATCATTAAAAATAGATATAAAAGGACAATAAGTACAAATGAGGTAGACCAAACGGACACTAGCCTGCAACAATATGTTGATTTTAATTTAGGGTTGTTCTCCTTTGTGGGTGCTGTGTTAAACAGTAGGAAAGTGAGTCGATTGACTAGGGTTGTGGAAGCTGTCATCAATCAGGCAGCTCTGGCACTTGGGAATATTACAGAGGAGCTCCAAATTGCGAGGATTGTAGCGCTCCAAAATCGTATGGTACTAGATGTGATATTAGCTGATCGAGGTGGTGCATGTCGCATCATCGGTAGTAGTTGCTGTGTTTTTATTCCAGATCACTCACCTTCAGTATATGATGCAATATCTAAATTGCATAAAATTGCTGCAGAAATCCACACAGAGACTGGTACTTGGACTTTTTCTGGATGGTTTTGGGCTCTTGTTTCCGCTTGGGGCTGGAAACTACTGACTATCCTGTGTGTAATGATTGCAATATTTTTCACATGCTGTATCTGTATTCAGTGTGGTCCAATGTTCTGCTCCATGTGTAATACTGCTTGTATGCCTACCAAAAGAAATATTACAGAAATGAAAGCACAACATATGTTAGATAAGGAAATAGCTGAAATGATGAGCATAAATATACAAGATGAATATTTAGATTATCCCAGAAAGACGAATGTCTTCAGCTAATGCTGAAAGGGTCATCTGTTGTAGTTTAGCAGCGATTAGATTAAGCATTAGCAGAAGACATCTTGTATTTAGCAACTATTGTGAACATTTCGCGGAATCCATTTTGTATTCATGGCAGCCATTTTCTCTGCCACATGGTGCCATGTGCTCACCATGTGCTCTGTCCTACCTTTCTGTTAACTACTCTTGAAAATCTGCCTAGTGACAAGTTATATTTAGCATCTCCCACTTTCGCACATGTCCAGTAAGGTCTGCAGCTGTTAGTCCTTGAAAACTGTTAGCTCCTCCTACCTGTCGACTGTGCATTTCCACATGACCTTATATGTATAGAAGTCTTTCTTCTATAATTGTTCCACCTCCTTTTAGCCCCTGCATGGGTATAAAAGGACCATACTCTCTCAGTTCGGTGTGCTACTTCAAACATTACTGAAGGGTGCTGGTTGAACTGTAGTACCACCTCATGAGGTTTAATAAACTTTGTCTTTTATTTCAGTGTCTGTGCCAACTTCTTCCTATATGGTCTGAGGACTTTGTGCAGAGAAGGGTGAACCCCTTGCACTAGTAGGCCTTGCTGAGGATTACTTCAACGCTGCCATAGCTCAATCTATGCTGAATTGCTCAGGTGGGTTTGAGGTCTGCAGTTGACTGAGGATAAGCCTGGAAGACCCCCTTTCTAATTATCTCTAGTTCCTGAAGAAAAGCGGGCCCTCTTATCATGATTCTCAGTTATGTAGGGGATGTTTGTAGTCAAAAAAGCAACAGAAAAGAGTAGAAGGTTTTTTTCATGCTCCTTGTATATCTCAGAATTGGTCTACTTCTTGTTCCTCTTTGTCATATCATATCTGCTCTAGTAAGTGAGAACAGTGCCCCAAACGTGTAGTTATTCATCTCCACTATGGATTTCTCCACCTACAAAATGGAGCTGGAGAATTCTGCTACATACATTAATGAAATAGGAATAACAGAAAACATAAACGGAAACAGGTATATGGCTTTGAAAGTGTCACTAGTGTCGTATTAAGTATAAATTAAATTAAATATTGTAAATGTATTCAGTAGTACATATATGTGTTTTTTAAGATATGTGAATGCAATCCTATGTGTGTTATAATTTGTTAAACACATTATAAGTGGAGTGGTAGGATGTGCTTTTAAATTGCTAGTAGGTGTATAAATTATTTATGAATTCATAATATAAACCATGAATGAATGAGTGGATAATGGGCTAGTGCTTGCATTTTTCACTGACGTTGCAATTTTGAATGTGACATCATGAAGTTGTAACAGCATGTAAAAGGATGGTAGATGTAACTAAACACTATCTTACCACTGTAATGCAGCAAAACACTAGAAGCTCAATTGAAAACCGAGGCCACTAGTTGGTCAATCACCTGTGGACCCTGACCCCTACTCTATGCCTCACTCCAAGGCCCAGGAAGAGCCATAATTCAGAGGTAAGGTCTACATGTAATCCCTGATGTATGGTAATGTTGTGAGAAATGCAGCAGACTACAATAATCTTGCATGCAACTGCTGGACAGTTCTGGTGAAAGTGAATTATTAATTGGGTGGGTGGTAGTACACCTCTAGTAATAAGTTCACTATCCTATGAGGTCCAATTACAGCTTTCAATAATTTAAGCCTGAGTTCAATCTGATGTAGCCATGGCACAGAGCGGGCAGGCTTGGCTTAAGAAAATATGTAAAGCATTTAGAAGTACCAACACAGATAACTAGTCAAAAACACAACACAATAAAACTCCCACTCCAATTTATAGAAATAGAGAATAATTTAATAAACAAAATTATACCAAAATGACAAACATCCAAAAACTGAAACCAGAGAAATGAATTGTCGATGTTCTAAACAGAAATAGAATCAAAAAGTGGAAAGCACCAATGGTAGTCAAGGGTCACAGTAGACCAGGACATAGGCATAGTTTGAGACTGACTGTGATGCGTCTGAGTTGGGATACACCAGCCAGGTATAACTGGGTCAGAGATTTTACCTTCATACTTAGGGGGTCATTCCGACCCCGGCGGGCGGCGGGCGCTGCCCGGCGGGCGGAGACTGCCAGAAGACCGCACCGCGGTCAAATGACCGCAGCGGTCATTCTGACTTTCCCGCTGGGCGGGCGGGCGACCGCCAAAAGGCCGTCCGCCCGCCCAGCGGGAAAGCCCCAGCAACGATGAAGCCGGCTCCGAATGGAGCCGGCGGAGTTGCTGGTGTGCGACGGGTGCAGTGGCACCCGTCGCGATTTTCAGTGTCTGCTTTGCAGACACTGAAAATCTGAATGGTGCCCTGTTAGGGGGCCCCACGACACCCGTTCCCGCCAGCCTACAACGGCAGCAACAGGCTGGCGGGAAGGGGGTCGGAATCCCCATGGCGGCGCTGCTTGCAGCGCAGCCGTGGAGGATTCCCTGGGGCAGGGGAAAACCGGCGGGAAACCGCCGGTTCCCCTTTTCTGACCGCGGCTTTACCGCCGCGGTCAGAATTGCCCCAGAAGCACCGCCAGCCTGTTGGCGGTGCTTCCTCCGTCCCCGGCCCTGGCGGTCCATGACCGCCAGGGTCGGAATGAGGCCCTTAGTCTTTTTTCTTGAAGTCAAAATCCCTCAGAAGAGCAAGGCAGCAGGTTGTACATGAAAAAGGCTCCACAGTGTTGGGTAGATATTGGATGAGGTTCCAGTGAAGCCACTATTTTAGCTGGAAAATCTCCTACCTGGAGAAACAAACAATGTCACCATTGATTTGGATACTTTTGGCACCCGGTCAGGTTTTCAACTCTAAGACTTAGGCAGTCATTACAACATTGGCGGTAAAAGGCGCTTACCGCCGTGCAGAAGACCGCCAACACACCGCCGCGGCCGTGGAATTCCGTCACGGTCATTATGACCCACTGCCCGGAATCCGCCAAAATACAGACACCCACACAAGTCCGCCACACCAAAGGTCAGTGATAAACTGCCGAAAACTAAACCTCCACCGTCACACCAACAGAAATACGCCCACACTATCACGACACACGAATCCACGTGGCGGTCTTTCAACCGCGGTATTCCATTGGCGGTACACACCGCTGCGCTCAAAATACACACACTCTTACAAAACACTACCACATTGGACAATTCGAAATACACACACCTGATACACATACACACAACACACCCACACACCCATTACAATATAAAACACACACCCACATCACCCACAAACCACTACGACCAAAATTCACGAACGAAGGCCGGAAAGAGACACCACCATCACCAAACTAGCATCCACAGGCACACAACACCATCTCCCACACAACTTCCACGCACCTCACACAACACACCACTACATATCACCACACTTATCACCACACACACCACCCCACACATCACCTACACCACCCCATGGCACGCCAAAGACAGCCCAGGTTCTCGGAGGAGGAGCTCAGGGTTATGGTGGAGGAAATTGTCTGGGTAGAGCCACAGATCTTTGAATCCCAGGTGCAGCACAGCTCAATTGCAAGGAAGATGGAGCTATGGCGAAGAATAGTCGACAGGGTCAACCAGTGGGACAACACCCAAGAAATCGGGAGGACATCAGGAAAAGGTGGAACGACCTACGGGGGAAGGTGCGTTCCGTGGTCTCAAGACACCACCAGGTGGTTCAGCGGACTGGCGGCGGACCCCCACCTCCTCCCCCACAACCAACAACATGGGAGGAGCAAGTCTTGGCGATTCTGCCTCCTGCGGGCCTCGCAGGAGTTGGTGGAGGAATGGACTCTGGTAAGTCAAATCTTAACTATTACATCCCCCACCCTACCTGCATGCTATCACATACCCCCATCCTGGCCCTCACCCCTATCACTCCAACTCCTCACAAATGTATCAATATCACAAACCACACATCCCAACACCAAGCTCTGCATGCAACAACAAAGCATGGACACCCATCACTAAAGCATGCCCACTGCCCACTGCACATACCCATACACCCCCCCTAAACCATCATCACACAAGCTCCCACACAGGAATGCCAGCACTGGGGTACACGGTCACCCACCCATTGCACACCATGACACACACAGATGCAATAATCATGCCTTTCCACCCCTGCAGGACCACTACCCAACGTCACCAGACAGGAGGGTCCAGACATGTCCACTTCACCCACAGAAGAGGCCCACAGTGATGACAGCACATCTGTCCAACTGGATCTAGATGACCAGCCCGGACCATCGTGGGCCTCAGGACAGTTGGGTCCCCTCACACAGGCACAGACCACCACAGACCTTCCCCCCTCTGGAAACACCAGCACAGCACCCACACAGCGGGCCCATACCTCCGTCCCCAGGACACGTCAATCAGCTGTGTGTCCACCACTACAGGGAACCCCGGATAACCCACCACCCCAACAACAACAGGGACCTGGGGGCAGTGGCAGTGGGCACACGGTCCAGGGGCCGGAGGCCCAGGAACACAGGGTAACTGGGAGGGCTGCCGTGCGACAGGGGGCGGACAGGCCAAGGGAACCCACTCTCCACGAGGCCCTCTCTTCCGTCATGGGACCATACCACCACTCCCAGAAGACGATGGCAACGGTCCTGGCCAAGTTTCAGGAGACCCAGCGCATGCAGGAGGATCAGTAATTGGGCTTCAGGTAGGAACTCAGAACCATGAGCTCCACCATGGGCACCATCGTAGGGGTGCTGAAGGAAGTACTCAACACCAGGAGGGACACTGTGGCACTACAAGGGGCCCCTGACACTAGCATGGACGATGAACTGCCCACCACCTCCGCCGGCGCTAGTGGACAGGATGCCCCGCCACAGGACCACCACACCAGCACCCCACCCCCTGCAGATGGAGAACCACCCGGCAAACAGTCCCTGAGATCCAGGAACAAGACAGAGCACGATGCCAAGACCCCCGCCAAGAAATGAGACCACCCTGATTGTCATCCCACTGTCCCACTTTGTCACCCTGCCCATATTTAAACTGCCCCAGCTCCATTTCCTATGCCCATATGGGCATTGCACCTGTGAGACTAATGGACTGGACTCTGCCATGGACACTCCTCCGCCATCACCCCTGTCCATTTAACTTCCCGCTCCAATATTTTGCATTTAAATGAACACACCTAAAGCACAAAAGGATCTGGAGTCTGTCTGTAAGTTCGAAATAGTGTATTTGCAATTACAGTGACAAAATGTTCCTGAAATAGTAATGTCAACATACCTATGTCACACAGCTCTAGTCCATGAGGAATCTAAGCAGATGACACACGTTGGGACCCACATCTGTGAAACCGTAAGGGAAAGTGACAACTCAGTGACCATACACTGGGTGAAAACGACAGACAGGAGAGAGGTAGTAGTGTAAAAGTACATGTAGTAGGCAGGAATGTATTCTCACCTGTGTGTCACTGGAAATATTGCTGGATCACTGAGTCCCTGTTCTGCATGTCTTCTTCCTCTGCTTCATCCTCATCACTGTCCACAGGCTCCTCAGCTGCCACAACACCGCCATCTGGACCATCCTCCTGCAGAAAAGGCACCTGTCGTCTCAAAGCCAAGTTGTGAAGCATACAGCAGGCCACGATGATCTGGCACACCTTCTTTGGTGAGTAGAATAGGGATCCATCTGTCATATGCAGGAACCTGAACCTGGCCTTCAGGAGGCTGAAGGTCCCCTCGATCACCCTCCTAGTTCGCCCATGGGCCTCATTGTAGCGTTCCTCTGCTCTGGTCCTGGGATTCCTCACTGGGGTCAGTAGCCATGACAGGTTGGGGTACCCAGAGTCACCTGCAAATGGCGAGGGACAACTGTTAGACACACACTAACCTGTAGGGACAACCCCAGACAACCATTCCCACTGTCTTGCTTCCAGGGGCTCACCTAATAGCCACACACAGTGCCTCTGGAGTTGACCCATCACATAAGGGATGCTGCTATTCCGCAGGATGTAGGCATCATGCACTGAGCCATGGAACATGGCATTCACATGGGAGATGTACTGGTCTGCCAAACATACCATCTGTACATTCATGGAATGATAACTCTTCCTGTTTCTGTACATCTATTCACTCCTGTGGGGGTGGGGGACCAAAGCCACATGTGTCCCATCAATGGCACCTATGATGTTGGGGATATGTCCAAGGGCATAGAAGTCACCTTTCACTGTAGGCAAATCCTCCACCTGAGGGAAAACGATGTAGCTCCGCATGTGTTTCAGGAGGGCAGACAACACTCTGGATAATACGTTTGAAAACATAGGCTGGGACATCCCTGATGCCATGGCCACAGTTGCTTGAAAAGACCCACTTGCAAGAAAATGTAGCACTGATAGCACCTGCACTTGAGGGGGGGTTCCTGTGGGATGGCGGATTGCTGACATCAGGTCTGGCTCCAACTGGGTACACAATTCCTGGATTGTGGCACGGTCAAATCTGTAGGTGATGATCAAATGTCGCTCCTCCCTTGTCGACAGGTCCACCAGCAGTCGGTACGCCAGAGGATTCCGCCATCTCCTCACATGTCCCTGCGGACGGTGCCTATAAAGGACAACAGCGACCACAGAGTCAAACAACTCAGAGGTACGTACCCACAGTTTACACAGAACACCAAAATTACACAAAATGTGGCCTGTATGTGTGTTGAGACTAGGCCTAGGTATGTGTGACGCAGTTGGAAATTAGGCCATGTGGGCCCCTGAAATGGCGGCTGCCTGATCTCTAAAGTGGGACAATGGGATGTGAGGTAACTGCGCTGGCGTTGTACATCGTTGCGGTAGGCGGTCGGAGACCGCGGCGCAATGCTGCATTGGTTAACATTGGACCCTATGGGTCCCAGGAGCCAATGACGATGCACGCCGGCGATGTTGGTACGCACCGCTGCGGACATGACCGCCGCGGACGTGACCGCCATTTTCTATCTGTTTAATCACTCGATACCTGATCTTCGACAGGAGAGGACCTACACTGCAAGTGCTGCTGTGACCTCAGTCTGGAAGAGACAATGGCTCGTGCGTCTGGGGAAAGGGCCCCTGCCTTCACATCGGAGGAGTTGGAGATGCTCGTCGATGGGGTCCTCCCCAGTACACGCTACTCTACAGTCCTCCAGACAAACAGGTAAGTACACAGGGGGCATGTTGTATGGGCTATGCCTGTGTGGAGAGGGCTGGACGTAAGTAGGAAGGGGGCAGAGTTCTGCGTGCACGAAAGACGGTGGGTGCATGTGCCACATGGCAAGGGTAGGAATGGGGGCCACTCACTTTGACAGTGCAGTTGGTAATGACTTCTCTTCTTTCCCTGTACATTTCATGTAGGTCAGCGCCCACCAGAAGAAAGATATTTGGCGTGCCATCACCAAGGACGTCCGGACCCTGGGGGTCTACCACAGACGGAACACCCCCTGCCGGAAAAGATGGGAGGACATTCGCCGCTGGAGCAAGAAGACTGCGGAGGCTCAGCTGGGGATGGCCTCCCAAAGTGGGAGCGGTGCCCGTCGAACCATGACCCCCCTGATGTTCAGGATCCTGGCGGTGGCCTACCCGGAATTGGATGGGCGCTTGAGGGCATCACAGCAGACACAAGGGGGTGAGTACACTATCATTCTGCTGATTTTGCGCGCAGTGGAGTTGTCTGGGTGGGGGAGGAGGGCTGTGGCTTTCCCTAGGCCAGGGCGAGTTCCGTAGGCTATGCCCCTCCATAAGGCATGGCCCTGTGGCCTCAAACCTCACTTATTTAGAGTCCCAAGTACAGCTATTCATGCCCCTGTGTTATCAATGTGTGCAGATGTTGTCCATAGCCTTGTAGGCCATTTCCCAGGAATTGCACTGTAGAGCCCAGGAGCGTGGCGTAGTGCAGGGGGCTTCTGTGTCTGTCTTGTCCGCCAACGGTAGCGGTAATCCATGCACTCAACAAGTCTTTCTTCTGTCCCCCCCTTTTTGTGGTCTTCCTGTTCTTGTGTGCATTAGCAGCATCAGGCGGAGGAGCAGTGGCACCGGAGCACGAGGGAGCTGCATCCCACATGGCCATGGAGGGCCACACTACGGATTCTGAATCCACCAGTGGGACGGAGGGCGAGGGGAGCTCCACGGCGGGGACAGGAGCTGACACCAGTGACACGGACTCGTCCTCTGATGGGAGCTCCCTTGTTGTGGCAGCAACATCTGTGTCCCCCACATCTACAGGTACAGCCGCCACCCCCCCTACCAGCACCGCCCTCCCAGCAGCCCCTCAGCCTTCGTCCCGAGCCCGCTCACCCAGGAGGGTGGGCATCACCTTCGTCCCAGGCACCTCAGGCCCTGCCCCAGTCACCCCTGCGGCCCTCAGTGAGGAGGCCATTGACCTCCTCAGGTCACTCACTGTTGGGCAGTCTACCATTTTGAATGCCATCCATGGTGTAGAAAGGCAGTTGCAACAACCCAATGCATTCCTGGAGGGCATTCATTCTGGTCAGGCGGCCCTTCACCGAGCCTTTCAAACTCTGGCCTCAGCACTCATGGCAGCCATTGTCCCTGTGTCTAGCCTCCCCCTCCAACTTCCTCCACCCAGACCCAATCCCCTGTACCTCTGCCTATCCCAAGCACACCATCAGACCAGCCTGCACATACCTCACCACACAAGGGAAGCTCAGGCAAACATAAGCACCACACATCCCACAGGCACTCACGCAAGCATCACATACATGCAGACACACCAACATCCACTGCCTCCACTGTGTCCCCCTCCTCGTCGTCTACCTCCTCCCTCCCAATCTCGTCTACACACACACCTGCATGCACTACCTCTACAGCCACTACGTCCCTCACCAGCACACCCACCAGCACACCCCGCTCACATGCAGTCACCACCCCCACTACCATTCACACGTCCCCTGTGTCCTCTCCCAGTGTGTCTGTGACGCCCCTTCCCAAGATACACAAATGCAGGAACACACCCACCCAACAGCCATCCACCTCACGACAGCCTCCAGCGCATGCACCTGCACCCAAAGTCACCAAACGTACACCTCCTACTACCACCACCTCTTCCTCCACTCCCAAACCCCCTCCAGCTACCCATCCCAGTGTGTCCAAAATTATTTTCCTGTCCAGCCTTGACCTTTTTCCCCCACCTCCCCCACCACGTCCATCTCATAGGTCCCTTACTAGCACCTCAGCCACAACATCTCCGGACCAGTGGTCCCTGTAGTCACAGGTATGTGGAGTGCACCGGCCACCAGGACAGCCAGTGTGTCACGGAGCCACAGCACAGCCAGTCCCCCCCCTGTGAAGCACCAGAAGTTGGCCAGTGCCCGGCGGGAGAGGAGGAAGACTCCAGCCACCCAAGCCACTCCCAGGGGTCCCGGTGGGATTGTGGACTCAGCTGTGACTCCTACCAAGCCAGCCACAGCCCAGCTGCCCAGGAGGCCCCACCAGCCACAGCCCAGCTGCCCAGGAGGCCCCCGCCAGCCCCAGCCTAGCTGGCCAGGAGGCCACCGCCAGCCCCAGCCCAGCTGCCCAGGAGGCCCCCGCCAGCCACAGCCCAGCTGCCCAGGAGGCCCCCGCCAGCCCAGCTGCCCAGGAGGGCCCCGCCAGCCACAGCCCAGCTGGGCCATGAAGGACCACCAGCACAAGAGCAGCTGGGCCATGAAGGACCGCCAGCACAAGACCCGCTGGGCCATGAAGGACCGCCAGCACAAGCACCGCTGGGCCATGGACCGCCAGCACAAGCACCGCTGGGCCATGAAGGACCGCCAGCACAAGCACCGCTGAACAGGGCACCGCCAACTCAAGCACCGCTGAACAGGGCTCCGCCAACTCAAGCACCGCTGAACAGGGCACCGCCAACTCAAGCACCGCTGAACAGGGCACCGCCAGCACAAGCACCGCTGAACAGGGCACCGCCAACTCAAGCACCGCTGAACAGCACAAGCACAGCTGAACAGGGCACCGCCAACTCAAGCACCGCTGAACAGGGCAAGCACCGCTGGACAGGGCACCGCCAATTCAAGCACCACTAGCCCACAAGCGGCTGGGGCACTGACACAACTCGGACCGTCACGGGGTGAGTGATGCACTCTGGGCACCAGTCCCCCTCCAGAACTAGTGGAGACCTGCATCCACTACCTCTGTCCTTAACAGGATGAAGCACTCTGGGCACAAGCCCCCCTCCAGAACCAGTGGAGACTGTTATCCACTTGAGAGACTGTGGCTTTGCACTCCCCAGAATTGAACAGTGGGCAACCCACCCACTGTAGAGACTTGAGAGACTGTGGCTTTGCACTCCCCAGGATGCAGCAGTGGGCAATCCACCTTGAGAGACTGTGGCTTTGCACTCCCCAGGATGCAGCAGTGGGCAAACCACCCACTGTGGAGACTTGAGAGACTGTGGCTTTGCACTCCCCAGGATGCAGCAGTGGGCAAACCACCCACTGTAGAGACTTGAGAGACTGTGGCTTTGCACTCCCCAGGATACAGCAGTGGGCAACCCACCCACTGTAGAGATTTGAGAGACTGTGGCTTACAGCAGTGGGCATGGAGCCCCCTCGTGGATCTGGCGTCGTGCACTCATCCGGCTGAGGTGCCCCCACTTCCCTTCCCCCTGAGGTGCCTGTTGTATTTCTATCTGATGCCCCTGCAGTGTTCTCTCTGTTTTGATCTGGTATCGAGTGTGGGCCTCGCCCATGCATTTTGGGCCCAGTGGTCCACAGACTTTGAATGGTGCAATACCTGGACAACTATTCTTGGCGTATATATTTGTTTATAGTGTATATATATTTTTGCTTACTGGATTTTAATAGATTACAATGTTACACTCATTTCGTTTGGTCTTTGCATTCTTCCGGCGGGGTTGGGGGGTGTAACTATAATGTATAGATATGTACTAGTGTGTGTGTTGTAGTGAGTGAGGGTAGGGGTGGGGGTGTTGCGTGTGTGTGTCCCTGTTTTTTGCCTCGCCCTCTCCTGTGTCGTAGGTGCAGTACTCACTGTGGTCTTCGCCGCCGGCGTTGGTGCTCCTGGTACAGGAGCAGGAAGACTATCGCAGGTAGGATTTGGAGTTCCGGGTCCATGGTGTCCTCCTTCCTCGAGGAGTGTGTAGAGGCTAGCGTTTTCCCTTCGAAATTCCTGTTTCCGCCGTGTTTTTATCCATGGTGAATCCGCCCCGGAAAAGGTGGTGAATTAGTAGGTTGTGATACTGTGGGTGGTACATTGTCCTCCGCCTGTCTGTTGGCGGTGACCGCTGCACTGTTTGTTTGTACCGCAGTGGCGGTCGGAGTGTTAAAGTGGCTGTCTTTGTTGGCGGTTTCCACCACGGTCATAATTCCAAAATTTTTACCGCTGGCCTGTTGGCGGTCTTACCGCTGCTTTAACACCGTCCGCCAGGGTTGTAATGACCCCCTTAGTCACTTTTTCTAAGCTTGGATTTCTCCAGTTTGGCAGTGCTGCAAGCTGTAGCTGAAGAAGGCTCTACAAGGCTGGATATCGTCACCACAAGGTCCTGGTGATGATTTGTAATTGCAGAATATCTCTGAGTGGGAGAAACTTAAATCTTTAGCACAGAGGCACAGCAACTGGGTTGAATCGGCTTGGCTAGTTTGACCCAGTACTTCGGAGGGCTTTAGTACAAAAAGTTTCCAAGTGCCAGGGTTTTCAAGAATGTTGTAAATGTACACTGTGATACAGTCAAGGGTCCCAGGATGCAAGAACAGCACTTGGGGGTCAAGATTCACTCCAACAGAGGCCAGCAGCGGGGTTGAGGGCAGGACCAGTTGGTTTTGGTCGGCTGTGTTCCTCAGGGAAAAATCCTCTTGCAGCTTGTGTAGGCGGCTGGCCTGGTTTATAGTGGGTACCTGATGGTACTTACACCTTGTGCCAGGTCCAGTTATACCTTATTAGTAGATTAGTAGTGTTCTAGCAGCTTAGGCTGATAGAGGTAGCTATAGCAGAGCAGCTTAGGCTGAACTATGAGACATGCAAAGCTCCTACTATACCACTTATATCATAGAGCACTATATCACAAGAATCACAATACTCAGAGCTACTAAAAATAAAGGTAATTTATTTTAGTGACAATGTGCCAAAAATATCTCAGAGGATATACTCCCTTAGGAGGAAAGTAAAATACACAAAATATACACACAAACCAAGATCAGGTAAGTAAACAGTTAGAAAAGTAGTGCAAACACTGTAGAATATACTAGGATGCAATAGGATACAATAGGCCTAGGGGCAACACAAACCATATAATCCAAAAGTGGAATGCGAACCACAAATGGACGCCAGCCCTAGTGTAGTGTGTATGGCGGTCGTCTCAACACTACAAAAGAGGGTTCCACGAAGCCGGTGTTCAACTTAGCGAGTTGAGCAATGCAGGACGGACTGCTGGGGACCTGGGCTATGCTGTGCACGAAGGATTAATTGCAAAAGTGCATAGAAGCCCTAGCAGCTGCAGTTCACGCAGTACACAGGATTACTGTCTGGCGTGGGGAGGCAAGGTCTTACCTCCACCAAATTTGGACAGAAGGACCTCTGGACTGTCGGGGTCACTTGGATCCAGCTCCTGTGTTCCAGGGACCACGCCCGTGAAGATGAGAGGGTACCCAGAGGACCGGTGATGCAGAAGTTTGGTGCCTGTGTTAGCAGGGGGAAGATTCCGTCGACCCACAGGAGATTTCTTCTTGGCTTGCAGTGCAGGGTGAAAACAGACAACCCTCAGAGCATGCACCACAGGAAACAGTTGAGAAAGCTGGCAAGATTAGGCGCTACAATGTTGCTGGTAGTCGTCTTGCTACTTTGTTGTGGTTTTGCAGGCGTCCTGGAGCAGTCAGCGGTCGATCTTTGGCAGAAGTTGAAGAGAGAGATGCAGAGGAACTCTGGTGAGCTCTTGCATTCGTTATCTGACGAGAAGCCCACAGGAGAGACCCTAAATAGCCCTCAGAGGAGGATTGGTCACCTAACCATGTAAGCACCTATCAGGAGGGGTCTGTGACATCACCTGCTGGCACTGGCCACTCATAGACCTCCATTGTGCCCTCACACATCTGCATTCAAGATGGCAGAGGTCTGGGACACACTGGAGGAGCTCTGGGCACCACACCTGGGGTGGTGATGGACAGTGGACTGGTCACTCCCCTTTCCTTTGTCCAGTTTCGCGCCAGAGCAGGGGCTGGGGGATCCCTGAACCGGTGTAGCACCATCTGTGCCCTTCAAAGCATTCCCAGAGGCCAGGAGAGGCTACTCCTCTCAGGACCTTAACACCTATTTACAAAGGTGTAACACCCTCTCTCAGAGGAAATCCTTTGTTCTGCCTTCCTAGGACTGAGCTGCCCAGACCCCAAGAGGGCAGAAACCTGACTGAGGGTTGGCAGCAGTGGTAGCGGCAGTGATAACCCCAGAGAGCTAGTTTGGCAGTACCCGGGGTCCATGCTGGAGCCCCGGGGATGCATGGAATTGACACCCCAATACCAGATTTGGCATGGGGGGGGCAATTCCATGATCTTAGACATGTTACATGGCCATGTTCGGAGTTACCATTGTGAAGCTACATATAGGTATTGACCTATATGTAGTGCACGCGTGTAATCGTGTCCCTGCACTCACAAAGTCCGGGGAAATTGTCCTGAAAAATGTGGGGGCACCTTGACTAGTGCCAGGGTGCCCTCACACTTAGTAACTTTGCACCTAACCTTCACCAAGTGAGGGTTAGACATATAGGTGACTTATAGGTTACTTAAGTGCAGTGTAAAATGGCTGTGAAATAGCATGCACCTTATTTCACTCAGGCTGCAGTGGCAGTCCTGTGTAAGAATTGTCTGAGCTCCCTATGGGTGTCAAAAGAAATGCTGCAGCCCATAGGAATCTCCTGAAACTCAAATACCCTGGGTGCCTAGGTACCATATACTAGGGAATTATAAGGGTGTTCCAGTGTGACAATCAGAATTGGTAAACATGGTCACTAGCCTGCAGTGACAATTTTAAAAGCAGAGAAAGCATAAACACTGAGGTTCTGGTTAACAGAGCCTCAGTGATACAGTTAGGCACCGCACAGGGAACACATACAGGCCACAAACTATGAGCACAGGGGCCCTGGCTAGCAGGGTCCCAGTGAGACATATAAAACACACTGACAAATAGGGTTTTCACTATGAGCACTGGGGTCCTGGCTAGCAGGATCCCAGTGAGAGAGTAAATACACACTGACATATATTCACAAACAGGCCAAAAGTGGGGGTAACAAGGCTAGAAAGAGGCTACCTTCCTATTGCTTGTTGTAGCTGTCGCTTAGGCTCTCATTATCCTAATAAGACTACTGGATTTTTGGGTGGCAGGATCGTTCAAAGTGTGGGGGACTAAGGGGGTCATTCTGACCTCGGCGGTAAAAGGCTCTTACCGCCGGTCAGAAGACCGCCATTCTACAGCCGCGGACGCGGTAAACCGCCACGGTCATTCTGACCCACAACTGCCAAGCCGCCAAAAACCCGACATCCACGGAAGGCCGCCTCATCAGCGGGCAGCGATAAACTGGAGATGACCAAACCTCCACCGTCACGCCAACACAAACACGCCCATGCCATTACGACCCACGAATCCACGCGGCGGTCATTCAACCGCGGTATTCCATTGGCGGTACACACCGCCGCGGTCAAAATACACACCCAGTTCCAAAACACAGCCACATTGGACAATTTGAAATACACACACCTGATACACATACAAACACCACCCCCACACATCCAAGCAACTATAAAACACACACCCACATCACCCACAAACCCCCACTAGTTGGAAATCGGAGAGAAGGCGATAGAGAGAGAGAGAGAGAGAGAGAGAGAGAGCACAGCAATCGAAAACCCCAACACACACAGGAACCCAACATCATCAACCACACCACATCTACGCACACATCACCACACACCACCACTCACATCACCACAAACACCTCCCCACACTTCATCCACACCACCCCATGGCACTCCAAAGACACCCCAGGTTTTCGGACCAAGAACTCAGGGTCATGGTGGAGGAAATTATAAGGGTAGAGCCCCAGCTCTTCGGCACACAGGTGCAACACACCACAATAGCCAGGAAGGCGGAGCTAGGGCAGAGGATCGTCGACAGGGTCAACGCTGTGGGACAGCATCCCAGAAACCGGGAAGACATCCGAAAGCGCTGGAACGACCTACGGGGGAAGGTACGGTCGATGGTCTCAAGACACAACATCGCTGTGCAGAAGACTGGCGGCGGACCACCACCCACTCCTCCCGAATTCACAGCATGGGAGCAAGAGGTCTTTAAGATCCTGCATCCTGCGGGCCTCGCTGGAGTAGGTGGAGGAATTGACTCTGGTAAGTCTAGTCTCAACTACTCCCCCCCCAACCACCAGCATGCCAACCCACACCCCCACCCTCACCCCCAACCCCTCAGCACACATCCTCCCTGCCAATGTCTCACCAGCACAACCCACCCAACCCAAAACCAAACCCTGAATGCCAACACAAACCATGGACACCCATCACCTATGCATGACCACTGCACATACCCATCCCCCCCACAAACCACCCTCACAACTCCTGCCACAAGGGAATGCCAGCACTGGGGGACAAGGGCACCCACAAATCGCACGCCATGGAACACACAGAAGCAATAACCATACTCTTTCACCCCTGCAGGGCCCGAACACCAACACACCGGCCAGGAGGAGCTTGCACAGTACACGATTCTCAATGCATTGAATGGCTTGTATGAGTGGCAATGCAAGGCCTAGGCCTGTGTGACGCAGTAGAAATTAAGCCATGTGGGCCCTTGAAATGGCAGCTGCCTGACCTGAGAAGTGTGACAGTGGGATGTGAGGTCAATGCGCTGGCGTGACACACCGTGGCGGTAGGCGGTCGAAGACCGCGACGCCAAGCCGCATTGGTTAACATCGAAACCTATGGGTTTCACGAGCCAATGACTAGGTGCGCCGGCGGTCGCGGAACGCACCGCTGCGGTACGCACCGCCGCGGGCGTGACCACCATTTTCTATCTGGTTAATCACTCGAGACCTGATCATCCACAGGAGAGGACCTATACTGCAAGTGCTGCTGTGACCTCGGTCTGGGAGATACAATGGCTGCTGCGACTGGGGAAAGGGCCCCTGCCTTCACTACAGAAGAGTTGGAGAAACTTGTGGATGGGGTCCTGCCCCAGTATGCGCGACTCTACGGTCCTCCAGACCAACAGGTAAGTACACTGTGTGCACGTTGAATGGGCTATGCCTGGGTTGTGTATGGTGGATGTAAGATGGTGGGGTGGGGAGACAATGACGAGTGCAAGGCACGACAGATGAGAGCATGTGCCACATGGCAAGGTTGGGGAGGGGGGGCCAATCGCATCTATCATGCGGAAAATTTATGATATTTCTATTTCCACCCTGTACATGTCAAATAGGTCAGCGCCCATCAGAAAGTCGACATTTGGCGTGCCATCGCCAAGGAAGTCCGGAACCTGGGGGTCCACAACAGACGGGGCACCCACTGCTGCAAGAGGTGGGAGGACATCTGCCGCGGGACCAGGAAGACCGCCGAGTCACTGCTGGGGTTGGCCTCCCAACCTAGGAGGGGTGCCAGTCGTACCCTGACCCCCCTGATGTCCGGGATCCTGGCGGTGGCCTACCCCGATTTGGATGGGCGCGTGAGGACATCACAGCAGACACAAGGGGGTGAGTACCAGCACATTCAGCTATCTTTACGCGCAGTGGAGGTGCCTGGGTGGGGGAAGAGGGCTGTGGGTGACATTAGGCCAGGGCGCTTTCTGTAGTGTAGTCCTCTCCTTTAGCCATGTCCCTGTGCCCCCGTCCCCCACCTCTGTAGGGTGACAAGTACAGCTATCCATGGTCCTGCATCACCCATGTGCGCGTTTGTTGTCCCTAGACCTGTTGGCCTAGTCACAAGTACTGAGTAGTGTACCCCGATTGCGCGGCTTAGTGCATGAGGCTCCTGTATCTGTCCTCTTCGCCAACGGTGTTGACAATGCATGCACTCAACCTGTTTTTATGTCTCCCCCCTCCCTTTTTCTTTATCTTCTTGTGCATGTGTGCATTAGCATCATCAGGCGGAGGAGAATTGGCACCGGAGCAAGAGGGAGCTGCAACTCACAAGGCCCCGGTGGGCCATGGCACAGGCACCGAGGCCACCAGTGATACGGAGGGCGAGGGGAGCCGTGGTGACACCAGCGACACCGACACGTCCTCGGATGGGAGCTCCCTAGCGGTGGCGGCAACATCCGTGCCCCCGCCTCTACAGGTACAGCCGCCCCCCAGCGCACCAGCTCCGCCCTCCCAGCATCCCCTCAGCCTTCGCTCCGTGCTCGCTCGGCCAAGAAGGCGGGCGTCTCCTTCGCCCCAGGCACCTCAGGCCCTGCCCCTGTTACCCCTGCTGCCCTCAGTGAGGAGGTCATTGACCTCCTACAGACCATCATTGTTGGGCAGTCTACCCTTTTGAATGCCATCCAGGGGGTAAAGAGGGAGGTGCATCGTAGCAATGCATACCTGGAGGGCATTCATTCGGGTCAGGCTGCCCATCAACGATCGTTCAATGCTCTGGCCTCAGCACTGACGGCAGCCATTGTCCCTGTTTCCAGCCTCCCTCTTCTAACTGCCTCCAGCCTGTCTCTGTCTCCTGTCCCTCTGCCTATCCCACCCACACCATCAGACCAGCCTGCACACACCTCAACACCCAAGGGCAGCTCATCCAGACATAAGCACCACAGATCACACAAACATTCACCCAAGCAACACCCAGATGCAGACATGCCAACAGCCACTACCACCTCTGTGTCCCCCACCTCCTTGTCTCCCTCCTCCCTCCCTGTGACGTCTCTACTCACACCTGCATGCACACCACCAACAGCCAGTACTTCCATCACCAGCACACCCTCCAGTACAGTCCGCACACGTGCAGTCACCACCCCCACTGCCATTTACACGTCCCCTGTGTCCTCTCCCACTGTGTCTGTCACCCCCTCTTCCAAGACACACAAACGCAGGCAGCCACCCACCCAACAGCCAACCACCTCACGACAGCCTCCAGCCCATGCACCTTCACCCAAGGACAGCACACCTGACTCTCCTACAACCACCTCCTCTTCCTCCACTCCCATAACCACTACACCTACCCTTTACCCTGGTCCTAAAAAACTTTACCTCTCCACTCTTGACCTCTTTCCCTCACCTGACCCCCCCCCCCTCCCGCCGTCTCAAGAACCGCTCCGCTGGGCCCTTCCTGTCAAGCACCGCTCCGCTGGGCCCCGCCGTCTCAAGCACCGCTCCGCTGGGCCCTTCCTGTCAAGCACCGCTCCGCTGGGCCCCGCCGTCTCAAGCACCGCTCCGCAGGGCCCCGCCGTCTCAAGCACCGCTCCGCTGGGCCCTTCCTGTCGAGCACCCCTCCGCTGGGCCCCGCCGTCTCAAGCACCGCTCCGCTGGGCCCTTCCTGTCAAGCACCGCTCTGTTGGGCCCTTCCTGTCAAGCACCGCTACGCTGGGCCCCGCCGTCTCAAGCACCGCTCCGCTGGGCCCTTCCTGTCAAGCACCGCTCCGCTGGGCCCTTCATCTCAAGCCCCGCTCCGCAGGGCCCCGCCGTCTCAAGCACCGCTGGCCCAATGACAGTGCCGGTTCTGTGTCGTGCTACTGTTCACGCTGCACTCGGGCCACCCTGCCTCCTCCATTGCCTGTGGAGACTGTTATCCACTTGATAGACTGTGGCTTTGCACTCCCCAGGATATGCCAGTGGGCAAGCCACCCACTGTAGAGACTTGAGAGACTGTGGCTTTGCACTCCCCAGGATATGACAGTGGGCAAGCCACCCACTGTAGAGACTTGAGAGACTGAGGCTTTGCACTCCCCAGGATTGAACAGTGGGCATGGTGGCCCCTTCTTGGATCTGGCGTTGTGGACTCATGTGGCTGTGGTGCCCCCCCTTCCCTTCCCCCTGAGGTGCCTGTAGTTTTATCATCTGATGCCCCTGCAGTGTTCTCTCCAACGGACTCAGGTCTCCTGTGTGGGCTTTGCCCATGTGTTGCTACACTTTGGCCCACGGACAGTTGAATTTTCAGTGACTGTGCTGGACTTATTGCCTCTATTTATTGGTTACGCAATGTTTAAACTTGAATTTTTTTGATTCATTTTCCTATTTTACCATGACTTCAATGAACCTATTTTATACATAAATTTAGTTTCTCACTTTAATTATATCTTTTCATTATTCCGGGGGGTTTGGGTGGGGTCACTTTGACTTGGTTCTCTGCATTGGTGTGTAGATAGTTGGGGGTGGGTGTATTGCGTATGTGTGTGCCCGTAACCCTTCCTCCTCCCCCCCTTCCCCTGTGTCGTAGGTGCGGTACTCACCGTTGTCGTCTGCGCCGGAGTTCGTACTCGTGGTAGATGAGCAGGTAGACGAGAGCAGGTAGGATGTTCAATTCGGGCTCCATGCTGTCCTCCGTCCTCGTGGAGTGTATAGAGGTGAGCGTTTTCCCGTTCGTAGTGTGTTTCCGCCGTGTTTTTATCGGCGGGGCTCCCGCCCCGGAAAAGGTGGTGGATTGGTGAGTTGTGATAGGGTGGGCGGTACATTGTCTGCCGCCTGCCTGTTGGCGGTGACCGCCGCGCTGTTTGTGTGTCCCGCCGTGGCGGTCGGAGTGTTAAAGTGGCAGGCTGTGTTGGCGGTTCCCGCCAGGGTCAGAATTCCATTTTTTGGACCGCCAGCCTGTTGGCGGGTTGGCCGCCGCTTTATCACCGACCGCCAGGGTCAGAATGACCCCCTAAGTCTAACCCACGGCGAAGGACCCTTGTCACCCCAAATCCAGGTTGAGCTCCGGCTAACTAGCAGTGCCTCATCTCTCCCAAAGGGAAGAGACAATTGGGCAGCCGAGCGCATGACATCTTAGGGCTTCCCAGGGAAGTCGTGGTCACTCAGATCCCAACCAGTTCTCTCATACACAGTGTGGTCTCATATATAAATGACAAAGGGAGTTTGAGTTTTAAAGATTGGTTTAATAAAACAACTGCATTTTAGATAACAAGGCGTGAGCCGCAATAACCAGAACCATACAACACAGTAGGATTGAAATAGTAACGAGGAGAGTGAAACATAAGAATAACGCTATCATAGTGCTACTAGATTACGTTCTCTTTTCTAAGTTCTATTTTGAGCACAGCATGTTAAGTTCTAAGCCTGCCTTTCAGGTTCCCCCGGGAGGACATAAACCCTCATACTTGAGCAAAGGCCTGTGATCGGGATCAGCATCTGCGACAAGGCAGTCAGTGTCTAGTTGTGGTTCCCTGGTCGGAATCTCCCTCTTACGTGTACCAGGACTAGGAAGTGTTTTTATAACTAATACGCCGGTGTTCTAAGAAACGTCCCTACGTAAGAATGTGTACTTTCTACGAATCCTAAAGACTAAACTTCTACCACGTCTATCGGCAATGTACCAGACTGTATCCTTGACTGAAGCACAGAGCGAGCAAGAATGTATTGTTTGAGAACTCCAGTGCTGAAGCAAACTAAACAGTGTGATAGAAGAAAATAAAACAAGGCAGTGAAACTGGTTATTGTAAAATAACAGTGCGAAGCTAAATAAAATGCATCTAGGACAAAGTGCACAATGGCCTAATACTTTAAGCAAACACGCAAAAGCTACATTAAAAAATGACCACACTACACCCTCCCCTTGTCGGTAGAAAGTGGTTTAAGCCGAAGCGAAAAAATGCCCTGAATTAAAAAAAATTAACTAAAACCTTGTATAATTTCAATAAGTCAAGAGGACACCAAAGAACAGTAATCCTAAATTTGAAAATAGGCATGCGGCTAAGAGCCAAATTCATGTAACAGTGTCAATTTAGACCAAATCCAATTCAAACATTAGTCATGGAAAGCAGGAGGTTCTCCACTTCGGCAGATGACAAGACCAGAAAATCCACACCAAAGACTATTAAGGAGCAGGTGTGTTCCAAAGCCCCAGAATCAACCAAGGCGGCATCCTGTACACAGTCCGTAAACGAGTTAATATCAACTTCCTCCAGGAAGGGTATCTCATAATCAGCCTCACGAAGCAAAGGCAGCCGCAGCGCGCATGTCTGGGAATGAGCCCTCATCGGGGACATCAACAGATCAGCATCAACCACTGGGGGGTGTCGCTGTGAGAGACAGACGTCTAGTGCATGTTCAAAAGAGCACCAACGACACGGAAACACAGGCTGCACACAATCCAAAACCGGTGTGAATGACAGAGACCAGTCACACTCCAAATGTCCCAGGAGTGTTGCTCCAAAGTGCTGCATCATGCGTTCACGACACAGCTGCGCTGATGGGAGCGCCCACATTGGCCCTTGTTGCGGCGGGACAGCCATTGCGGCAAAACAACAGCAACAGCAAAATGCCGGCTAATAAAGCCAAAGTGATCGGAAATCCCCCAAAAATGCTTCCGAAAATTGAATGAATAGCCGAAGGTATTAAACCGAATATGGAAGAAAAGGTGTGAACGAAACCAACACCTACGGCTTTGAAAAAATGTGCCAATCCAGCTGTGCTGGACACATTAAATATACGTCCCACGAGCTCACCAAAGTGGTTCGGAAAGTTGGTATTTAACAGGGACTGTATTTCTGCTGATGACCTTGCCACCTGAAGTGCATAGGTCTTGTGTGCAGATGTAAGGGCCACATGCTTCTGAAACAATAAAGCCTTTAGTCTACTTAACTTGTCAAAATTCACCTTGGAAGTAGCAATGTGAGGCCAGATATCTGCTACCTCCCTTAATTTAGTGGGGGGAAACAACACATTCCCGCAGCAAGTAACGACCTTGGTGACCGAAACAACGTAAACTATTCCGGCCCGCATGCCAAAACATTCTTCACTATTGAGGAGTACGTAGCTGCCGTTTGAAAGCACCTGGAATGTGCGTTTAATCAAGGGGACCGGAACTCCCTTCAGATAGCAAGCCAGGTTGGCAACCGAGGCATTACATGCCCCATGCAAGGACAGCTGCTTACAAATCATCGAATGGCTGACTGAAATCTCGCATTCACTACCGCTAAGAAAAACCTCTCTCATGCCATTGAGACATTTGGACAAGAAGGGAAGATCCCACACCTCATGTATATAACTATCTCCCAGCTTTCATATCTGCCTACTGGAACATGTTTTAAACAAGAAGTGAATTGTAGTGTAGAAATAGGCAGTTTAATAACCCGTGTATCAACCACTCAGCTGAGGGAATCTCGGCCACGGTAAAAGGCAATCTTTCCAATTTTTCAATGTTAAGCATGACATAAGTCGCCTCCTTCTTAGCCATCAGTTGTTGTTGTCGTGTCAAATTAAAGGTAAAAAATATCTCCCTTGCACTGATGTGCTGCCACGGAACGCGACCCGCCCTCAATGTCTGAAGTGTCCAACCCAACTGCATAATGGACCTTGTTTGACTTTGTCCATGATATAAAGAAGACATATCAGATCGTAGAATGTCTATAGCAGAAGAAACAATGTTGTCAATGGTATATATCCGGTCGGACAAGGTGTGAATTCCATTATCCACAACAGCTAATGCCTTTTTCAAATTTTCCTGATCTATTTGCCTTAACCGGGCTGCAGCCTCTTGTTGGGAAAGTTTCCATATTTCATTGTACACTTCGTACAAGAAACGCTTCCTACGTGGTGTCTTCGGGCCTGACAAAAAATCTTGCAAGTCAGTGTTATTAGACAGGAGAGTGAGATGTGTCTAGACTGCATCTAGCGATGATGATTTTAACCATTGTTGACACAATTTTCCCACACTATGGGGGTCATTAAAACATTGGCGGTAAAAGGCGCTTACCGCCGTGCAGAAGACTGCCAATACACCGCCGCGGCCGCGGAATCCCGCCACAGCTATTATGACCCACATCTCGGAATCCGCAGAAATTCAGACACCCACACAAGTCCGCCACACCAAAGGTCAGTGATAAACTGGCGAAAACAAAACCTCCACCTCCACGCCAACAGAAACACGCCCATGCTATTACGACCCACGAATCCACACAGCGGTCTTTCAACCGTGGTATTCCATTGGCGGTACACACCTCTGCGCTCAAAATACACACACATCTCCAAAACACCGCCACATTGGATAATTACAAATACACACACCTGACACACATACAAACACCACTCCCACACACCCAACACAATATAAAACACACACACATCACCCACAAACCCCTATGACCACAAATTAGAGACGAAGGCCAGAGAGACTGCACAGCCAAGACAACACCACCATACAGAGGCACACAACACCATCACCCAACCCACATTCACACACAAAACACCACACACCACTACACATCACCACACACATCAACACTCACACCGCCCCACACATCACACACACCACCCCATATCA
The DNA here is from genome assembly GCF_031143425.1 of Pleurodeles waltl. Lineage (NCBI taxonomy): Eukaryota > Metazoa > Chordata > Amphibia > Caudata > Salamandridae > Pleurodeles > Pleurodeles waltl. The sequence goes on along the minus strand of NC_090442.1, from coordinate 848,241,113 downwards.
CGCCAAAGACACCACCGCTTCTCAGAGGAGGAGCTCAGGGTCATGGTGGAGGAAATCGTACGGGTAGAGCCACAGCTATTTGGATCACAGGTACAGCACACATCAATAGCCAGGAAGATGGAGCTATGGCGAAGAATCGTGGACAGGGTCAACGCAGTGGGACAGCACCCAAGAAATAGGGAGGACATCAGGAAGAGGTGGAATGACCTATGGGGGGAGGTGCGTTCAACGGTCTCCAGGCACAACATCACGGTTCAGCGGACTGCCGGCGGACCCCCACCTCCTCCCCCACAACTAACCACATGGGAGGAGCAAGTCTTGACCATCATGCACCCTGAGGGCCTCGCAGGAGTCGGTGGAGGATGGGACACTGGTAAGTCAAATCTTAACTATCATATCCCCCACCCTACCTACATGCCATCACACACCCCCACCCTCACACCCTCCCCTATCACTCCAACTCCTCACTAATGTACTAATAACACAAACCACACATCCCAACATCAAGCCCTGCATTACCGAACTAAGCATGGACACCCAGCACTAAAGCATGCCCACTGCACACACCTATACAACCCCCTAAACCACCATCACACAAGCTCCCACACAGGAATGCTTGCACTGGGGTACACGCTCACCCACCCATTGCACACCATTACACACACACATGCAATAATCATGCTCTTATGCCCCTGCAGGAACCCGAAGGACCGTCACCACACCAGAGGGTCCAGACAACACCACTCCACCCCCAGAAGAGGCCCACAGTGACGATAGCAGCTCTGCCCTACTGGATCCTGATGACCAGCCCGGACCATCGTAGGCCTCGGGACAGTCGGTTCCCCTTGCACAGGCACAGCCCAACACCGACCTTCCACCCTCTGGTAACACCAGCACAGCACCCACCCAGCGGGCCCAAACCTCCCTACCCAGGACAGGTCAATCAGCGGTGTGTCCACCACTACAGGGAACCCAGGCTAACCCACCACCCCAACAACAACAGGGACCTGGGGGCAGTGGTGGTGGGCACACGGTCCAGGGGACGGAGGCACAGGAACACAGGGGAACTGGGAGGGCTGCTGTGCGACAGGGGGCTCACAGGCCTAGGGAACCCACTCTCCACGAGGCCCTATCCTCCATCATGGGAGCATACCACCACTCCCAGGAGACGATGGCGACGGTCCTGGACAAGTTGCAGGAGACCCTGCGCCTGCAGGAGGAACAGTATTTGGTGTTCAGGACCATCAGCTCCGTCTGGGCACCATCGTAGGGGTGCTGAAGGACATACAGCAGACCTTGAGGGACACATTGGCACTCCAAGGGGCCCCTGACACTAGCCAGGACGATGAACTGCCCACCACCTCCGCCGCGCTAGTGGACAGGACGCCCTGCCACAGGACCACCACACCAGCACCCCACCCCCTGCAGATGGACAACCACCACGCAACCGGTCCCTGAGATCCAGGAACAGGACAGAGCAAGATGGCAAGACCCCCGCCAGGAAATGAGACCACCCTGATTGTCTTCTCACTGTCCCACCTTGTTACCCTGTCCATACTTAAACAGCCCCAGCTCCACTTCCTATGCCCAGATGGGCAGTGCACCTGTGAGACTAATAGACTGGACTCTGCCATGGACATTCCTCCGCCATCACCCATCACCATTTTACCACCCCCTCCAATAATTAGCACTTCAATAAACACCCTTGAAACACAAAACAATCTGGAGTAAATCTGTGATTTTGAAAATGTGTATTATCAATGACAGTGTGATAATGCATTTCCCATTGTAAAGCTAACATACCTATGTCACACATCACTTGAAGGATGCAAGCAGATGACACGTTGGTAACCACACCTGTGAAACAGTAATCGAAAGGTACAACTCAGTTACCAAATAGTAGTTGAAACCGACAGACAGGATAGAGGTAGACCTGTGAAAGTTAATGTAATGTCAAACATGAAAATGTTCTCACCTGAGTGTCACTGGAAATATTGCTGTATGACTGACTCCCTGTTGTCGTTGTCTTCTTCCTCAGCTTCCTCCTCATCACTGTCCACAGGCTCCACAGGCTCCACAGCTGCTACAACACCGTCATCTGGATCATCCTCCTGCAGAAAAGGCACCTGGCGTCGCAAAGCCAGATTATGAAGCATGGAGCAGGCGATGATGATGTCGCACACCTTCTTCGGTGAGTAGAATAGAGATCCACCTGTCATATGGAGGCACCTGAACCTGGCCTTCAGGAGGCCAAGGGTGCGTTTGATCACCCTCCTAGTTCACCCATGGGCCTCATTGTACCGTTCCTCTGCCCTGGTCCTGGGATTCCTCACTGGGGTCAATAGCCAGGACAGGTTGGGGTAACCAGAGTCTCCTAATAGCCATACTCGGTGCCTCTGGAGTTGACCCATCATATCAGGGATGCTGCTATTCCGCAGGATGTATGCATCATGCACTGAGCCAGGGAACATAGCATTTACCTGCGAGATGTACTGGTCTGCCAAACATACCATCTGGACATTCATTGAATGATAACTCTTCCTGTTCCTGTACACCTGTTCACTCCTGTGGGGGGGGACCAGAGCTACATGGGTCCCATCAGTGGCACCTATGACGTTGGGGATATGTCCAAGGGCATAGAAGTCACCTTTCACTGTAGGCAAACTGCCACATCAGGGAAAATGATGTATCTCCTTACGTGTTTCAGCAGGGCAGACAGCACTCTGGACAACACGTTGGAAAACATAGGCTGGGACATCCCTGATGCCATGGCCACTGTTGTCTGAAAAGACCCACTAGCAAGGAAATGGAGCACTGACAGCACCTGCACGTCAGGGGGGATTCCAGTCGGATGGCGGATTGGTGACATCAGGTCTGGCTCCAACTGGGTACATAGTTCCTGGATTGTGGCACGGTCAAACCGGTAGGTGACGATGACATGTCGCTCTTCCATTGTCAACAGGTCCACCAGCGGTCGGTACACCCGAGGATTTTGCCATCTTCTCAACTGTCCCAGCTGACGGTGCCTACGAAGGACAACAGCGACAAATCATTCATAATTCCTCCAGGTATGTACCCACAGTTACCCACAAGACTAAACCACTCACAAAACCCTTCCTGTATGTGTGTTGAGTGTAGGCCTAGCTATGTGTGACGCAGAGGTAAATTAAGCCATGTGGGCCCCTGAAATGGCGGCTGCCTGACCTCTAAACTGGGACAATGGGATTGTGGGGTAACTGCGCTAGCGTTGCACACCGTCGCAGTAGGCGGTCGTAGATCGCGGCGCAATGCTGCATTGGTTAACATTGGACCCTATGGGTCCCAGGAGCCAATGAACAGGTGCGCCGGCGGTGATGATGCGCACCACCGCGGACGTCACCGCTGCGGACGTCACCGCCATTTTCTATCTGTTCAATCACTAGATACCTGACCATCGACAGGAGAGAACCTACACTGCAAGTGCTGCTCTGACCCCGGTCTGGAAGCGACGATGGCTGCTGCGTCTGGGGAAAGGCCCCTGCCTTCACTGCACAGGAGTTGGAGAAACTGGTAGACGGGGTCCACCCCCAGTACACGCTACTCTACGGTCCTCCAGACCATCAGGTTAGTACACAGGGAGCACGTTGTATGGGCTAGGCCTGGGTGGAGAGGGCTGGTTGGAAGAGGGCAGAGTTCATAGAACATTAACCCCTTAGCTGCTGGGCCTTTTCCCCCCCAGTGCTGAGCCCTTTTTTGGCTATTTGGGGTAGTTCGCGCTTAGGGCTTCATAACTTTTTGTCCACATAAGCTAACCACGCCAAATTTGCGTCCTTTTTTTCCAACATCCTAGGGATTCTAATGGTACCCAGAGTTTGTGGTTTACCCTGGAGGAGACCAAGAAAATAGCCAAAATACAGTGAAAATTTAGTTTTTTCCCAAAAAATGGGAAAAAAGGGCCGCCGAAGAAGGCTTGTGGTTTTTTCCCTGAAAATGCCATCAACAAAGGGTTTCTGGTGCTGAAATCACTATCTCCCCACCTTTCAGGAACGGGCAGACTTGAATCAGAAAACCACATTTTCCAACACAAATTTGGCATTTTACTGGGATATACCCCATTTTTACTATTTTTGGTGCTTTCAACCTCCTTCCAGTTAGTGACAGGAATGGGTGTGAAACCAATGCTGGATCCCGGAAAGCTAAACATTTCTGAAAACTAGACAAAATTCTGAATTCAGCAAGGGGTCATTTGTGTAGATCCTACAAGGTTTTCCTACAGAAAATAACAGATGAAATAAAAAAATATTGAAATTGAGCTGAAAACAACAGCCATTTTTCTTTATGTTTTACTCTGTAACTTTTTCCTGCGATGTCAGATTTCTGAAAGCAATATACCGTTTTGTCTGCTGGACTCTTCTGGTTGCGGGGATATAAAGGGCTTATAGGTTCATCAAGAACCCTAGGTACCCAGAGCCAATAAATGAGGTGCACCCTGCAGTTGGTTTTCATTCTATACTGGGTATACAGCAATTCATTTGCTGAAATATGAGGAGTGAAAAAGAGGTATCAAGAAAACCTTTGCATTTCCAAAATGGGATCAAGATAAGGTTTTGAGGAGCAGTGGTTATTTGCACATCTTTGAATTCCGAGGTGCCCATACTAGCATGTGAATTGCAGGGCATTTTTCAAATAGACGTCTTTTTTACACACTCTCTTATATTTGGAAGGAAAAAATGTAGAGAAAGATAAGGGGCAATAACACTTGTTTTGCTATTCTATGTTCCCCCAAGTCTCCCGAAAAAAATGATACCTCACTTGTGTGGGTAGGCCTAGCGCCCGCGACAGGAAATGCCCCAAAACACAACGTGGACACATCCCATTTTTTCACAAAATACAGAGCTGTTTTTTTGCAAAGTGCCTACCTGTGGATTATGGCCTCTAGCTCAGCCGGCACATAGGGAAACCTACCAAACCTGTACATTTTTGAAAACTAGAGACCTAGGGGAATCCAAGATGGGGTGACTCGCGGGGCTCTGACCAGGTTCTGTTACCCAGAATCCTTTGCAAACCTCAAAAAGTGGCTAAAAAAACAAGTTTTCCTCACATTTCGGTGACAGAAAGTTCTGGAATCTGAGAGGAGCCTCAAATTTCCTTCCACCCAGCGTCCCCCCAAGTCTCCCGATCAAAATGATACCTCACTTGTGTGGGTAGGCCTAGCGCCCGCAACAGGAAATGCCCCAAAACACAACGTGGACACATCACAGAAAACAGAGCTGTTTTTTGCAAAGTGCCTACCTGTAGATTTTGGCCTCTAGCTCAGCCGGCACCTAGGGAAACCTACCAAACCTGTACATTTTTGAAAACTAGAGACCTAGGGGAATCCAAGATGGGGTGACTCGCGGGGCTCTGACCAGGTTCTGTTACCCAGAATCCTTTGCAAACCTCAAAAAGTGGCTAAAAAAACAAGTTTTCCTCACATTTCGGTGACAGAAAGTTCTGGAATCGGAGAGGAGCCTCAAATTTCCTTCCACCCAGCGTCCCCCCAAGTCTCCCGATAAAAATGATACCTCACTTGTGTGGGTAGGCCTAGCGCCCGCAACAGGAAATGCCCCAAAACACAACGTGGACACATCACAGAAAACAGAGCTGTTTTTTGCAAAGTGCCTACCTGTAGATTTTGGCCTCTAGCTCAGCCGGCACCTAGGGAAACCTACCAAACCTGTACATTTTTGAAAACTAGAGACCTAGGGGAATCCAAGATGGGGTGATTCGCGGGGCTCTGACCAGGTTCTGTTACCCAGAGTCCTTTGCAAACCTCAAAAAGTGGCTAAAAAAACAAGTTTTCCTCACATTTCGGTGACAGAAAGTTCTGGAATCGGAGAGGAGCCTCAAATTTCCTTCCACCCAGCGTCCCCGCAAGTCTCCCGATAAAAATGATACCTCACTTGTGTGGGTAGGCCTAGCTCCCGCGACAGGAAATGCCCCAAAACACAACGTGGACACATCACAGAAAACAGAGCTGTTTTTTGCAAAGTGCCTACCTGTAGATTTTGGCCTCTAGCTCAGCCGGCACCTAGGGAAACCTACCAAACCTGTACATTTTTGAAAACTAGAGACCTAGGGGAATCCAAGATGGGGTGACTCGCGGGGCTCTGACCAGGTTCTGTTACCCAGAATCCTTTGCAAACCTCAAAAAGTGGCTAAAAAAACAAGTTTTCCTCACATTTCGGTGACAGAAAGTTCTGGAATCGGAGAGGAGCCTCAAATTTCCTTCCACGCAGCGTCCCCCCAAGTCTCCCGATAAAAATGATACCTCACTTGTGTGGGTAGGCCTAGCGCACGCGACAGGAAATGCCCCAAAACACAACGTGGACACATCACAGAAAACAGAGCTGTTTTTTGCAAAGTGCCTACCTGTAGATTTTGGCCTCTAGCTCAGCCGGCACCTAGGGAAACCTACCAAACCTGTACATTTCTGAAAACTAGAGACCTAGGGGAATCCAAGATGGGGTGACTCGCGGGGCTCGGACCAGGTTCTGTTACCCAGAATCCTTTGCAAACCTCAAAAAGTGGCTAAAAAAACAAGTTTTCCTCACATTTCGGTGACAGAAAGTTCTGGAATCGGAGAGGAGCCTCAAATTTCCTTCCACCCAGCGTCCCCCCAAGTCTCCCGATAAAAATGATACCTCACTTGTGTGGGTAGGCCTAGCGCCCGCGACAGGAAATGCCCCAAAACACAACGTGGACACATCACAGAAAACAGAGCTGTTTTTTGCAAAGTGCCTACCTGTAGATTTTGGCCTCTAGCTCAGCCGGCACCTAGGGAAACCTACCAAACCTGTGCATTTCTGAAAACTAGAGACCTAGGGGAATCCAAGGAGGGGTGACTTGCGGGGCTCGGACTAGGTTCTGTTACCCAGAATCCTTTGCAAACCTCAAAAAGTGGCTAAAAAAACAAGTTTTCCTCACATTTCGGTGACAGAAAGTTCTGGAATCTGAGAGGAGCCACAAATTTCCTTCCACCCAGCGTTCCCCCAAGCCTCCCGATAAAAATGATACCTCACTTGTGTGGTTAGGCCTGGTGCCTGCGACAGGAATAGATCACACAACGGTCAATGTTGGTCCTTACGTGAGGCAGCTGTTGACCCTGGGGTGATCCATTCCTGACACAGACACTAGGTGTAGGCACTCAAGTGGGGTAGTGTTTTTATCAGGACAGGTGAGGAGTCACTGGGTGGTAGGAATATTGTGGATCCCAGCATATTCCTGTAGTTTGTGTGACAGAAATGCGAGAAACATTTAGTTTTTTTTCAACATTTCAGCTTTGCAGGGTATTCTGGGTAAGAAAAGTTTGGGGAAGCCACACAAGTCACACCTCTGTGGACTCCCCCGAATGTCTAGTTTCCAGAAATGTTTGGGTTTAGTGTGTTTCTCTATATGGCCGCCGAATCCAGGACCAAAAACACAGGTGCCTGCCTTACAAAACCAGTTTGTTTTGCCATGGATAATTTTGATGTCTCCACAATATGATTTGGGTGGTGGAATTTGGGGCTGAACTAAATTGGGGAGCTCCCAAGAGAGCACTCTCTCTCTGCTTGCCGCTGCATTCACCTGCTCTCTGGGTTGGCCTAACCCACTATTACCCAGTTGCACAAACAGCTTGCGAAGGGACAGCAGGACTGTCCTCATCACGTCCCTCATAATGTACTGGAAGAGGAGTTATCGAATGGGACTCCTCTGACTGAAAAATCACTCCCAGAGTCTGCGCCATTGTCCTATCCCTCAGATGCTGTCTCAGTATCTGATGTCTCAGTCTCTGATCCTATGTCAGAGCGGTCCTCTATAACCCGAGTGCAGGCAGCAGTCATCCATCAAGATGCCATCTCTGCTATTGGCTAAACTGTTGCTCTAAAACACTAGCCTACGTAGACAGTCACAAAATCGATGGTGTGTGAGATACGTGCAACAGTAGAGGCCACCTTACCTGCGCTTCTTCCCTCAATCAGCACGTACTTTCAAGACACTCAAAAAACACCTTGTCACATACCATTCGTCACAGTCTTTAGCACCTCCTGCGCCCAGTCCAACAATCATTATTGGTGCTCCCACTCCCTCCTCCTCGGATTCCCTCATTACCACCCAGCAAAAGTGCCCTTCATCTCTCCATAGACTTTGCTAATGTACTCAGCTATTTACATAAAATACAGATTTGCTCTTTGCAGTAGGCATATAAACCTTCTGTGCTTCTTTATGGCACTAAAACTGCCACTAGACAAGTCGGACCCTTTTCCCCCCAGGGAAACCACACACATATTGACAAAAGTGATATATATATGACAGCCAATCACCTGAAACTCAACTCAAGCAAAACCGAAATAATCCTCTTTGGCCCACACAAAAACACCTGGGACCCCTCATGGTGGCCCACCACGCTAGGCCCTGCACCCACCCCCGCCAACCACGCACGCAACCTCAGCATCATCCTAGACTCCTCCCTCTCGATGACCCAACAAATCAACGCTCTCACCTCCTCATGCTTCAACACACTCCGTATACTGAAAAACATTCAAATGGATCCCCACAGAGACCAGAAAAACTGTCACTCACGCACACATCAGCAGCAGGCTTGATTACGGAAACGCCCTCTACGCCGGCACCACTCTAAAACTCAAGCGCAAACTACACGCATCTAGAACTCAGCAGCACGACTCATCCTCGACCTCCGCCGACACGAACACATCTCTCCACACCTCAAATCCCTCCACTGGCTCCCCATTGACAAAAGGATCACCTTCAAGATCCTCATCCTCGCACACAAATCACTCCACAACACAGGCCCTGCCTACCTCAACGAGAGTCACCTTCCACACCCCCACACGAAACGTCCGCTCAGCTGACCTCTCTCTCGCCTCTGTCCCCCGCATCAAACACACCACCACCGGGGGCAGATCCTTCTCCTACCTTGCACCCAAAACCTGGAACGCCCTCACAACCCACCTTCGCAAGGCCCAAAACCTACTTCTTTTCAGGAAGGGCCTCAAAACCTGGCTTTTCGAACAGTGAACCTCCCAGCCCCTTTCCCTCCCCCGCCCCCCCCCAAGCGCCTTGAGACCCTCACAGGTGAGTAGCACACTTTATAAATCTCTTTGGTATATATAGATCTACCTCTATATATATATATATATCTATGTACATAGATATATCTATAGATATATCCATGTACATAGATATATCTATCTACATAGATATATAAATATAGATCTATATATAGATCTATTTTTTTTAGTTGTTGTATAGTTTCCTTGGGGGCCAAAATGGCCCCCAGGGAAACCCTACAACATCTAAAAAAAAAATTGCCCCCACAGGGGGTCACCCTGCCGACGGGCGACCCCCTGTCATTTTTTATTTTTTTTTCATTATTTAAAAAAAAAAAAAAAAAAAAATCCCCTGGGGGGGGGGGGGGGGGCGCGATCGCGCCCCCCCCCCCAGGGGGCACCTACCTTTTTTTATTTTTATTAATTATGCCCCCGGGGGGGGGGGCGGCCCGTTTTCCGAGGGGGCCGCCCCCCCAAAGTGAAATCCCTGGCGTCTAGTGGTGTTTCCTGGCCCCCGATCGCAGCTGTGCTGCGATCGGGGGCCAGGAAACACTTTGAGAAGGCCTCGTAAGAAAGGGGAGAGTCTCCCCTTTCTTACGAGGCCTTCCAAGGGGATTGGAGAGTCAGCTGTGACTCCCCCAAAGGTGGGGAAGGGCCAGAGGAAGTCTGCCCAGCCTGTTATGAGTGTCACGGCTGAGAAGTGCGCCATCATTTCCAGCGGTCAAGACACAACCGGCAGCACCGTCGTCACTGGTCCAGAGACCACCGCCAGAGTCATTGCCCAGGAGGGCCCAAGTATCGTCACTGGTCCAGAGACCACCGCCACCGCCGGAGCCATTGCCCAGGAGGGCACAAGTGTCGTCACTGGTCAGGAGACCACCGCCGGAGTCATTGCCCAGGAGGGCCCAAGTATCGTCACTGGTCCAGAGACCACCGCCGGAGTCACAGCCCAGGAGGGCCCAAGTCTCGTCACTGGTCCAGAGACCACCGCCAGAGTCATTGCCCAGGAGTGCCCAAGTATCTTCACTGGTCCAGAGACCACCGCCAGAGTCATTACCCAGGAGGGCCCAAGTATCGTCACTGGTCAGGAGACCACCGCCGGAGTCATTGCCCAGGAGGGCACAAGTATCGTCACTGGTCCAGAGACCGCCGCCAGAGTCATTGCCCAGGAGGGCCCAAGTATCGTCACTGGTCCAGAGACCACCGCCAGAGTCATTGCCCAGGAGGGCCCAAGTATCGTCACTGGTCAGGAGACCACCGCCGGAGTCATTGCCCAGGAGGGCACAAGTATCGTCACTGGTCAGGAGACCACCGCCACCGCCGGACTCAGTGCCCAGGAGGGCCCCGGCTGCCACAGCCCAGGGGGGCTATGATGGAACATCATGCCACACACCAATGCCCAGTGTAGGGAACGTCATGCCACACACCAATGTCCGTACCAGAACCGCCATGTCAAAGCACTGCTGAACAGTCCAGAACCGCCATGGCAAAGCACCGCTGAACAGGGCAACGACCGCCATGGCAAAGCACCGCTGAACAGTCCAGAACCGCCATGTCAAAGCACCGCTGAACAGTCCAGAACCGCCATGGCAAAGCACCGCTGAACAGGGCAACGACCGCCATGTCAAAGCACCGCTGAACAGTCCAGAACCGCCATGTCAAAGCACCGCTGAACAGTCCAGAACCGCCATGGCAAAGCACCGCTGAACAGGGCAACGACCGCCATGGCAAAGCACCGCTGAACAGTCCAGAACCGCCATGTCAGAACACCGCTGAACAGTCCAGAACCGCCATGGCAAAGCACCACTGAACAGGGCAACGACCGCCATGGCAAAGCACAGCTGAACAGTCCAGAACCGCCATGGCAAAGCACCGCTGAACAGGGCAACGACCGCCATGGTAAAGCCCGCTGAACAGGGCAAAGACCGCCATGGCAAAGCACCGCTGAACAGGGCAAAGACCGCCATGGTGAAGACCGCTGAACAGGGCAAGCACCAGGTAGGAATGAATAGACCACCACATCAGGCATCCTTATCCCATGTGCAGCTGGGACAGTGACAGGACAGGAAGTTTCACAGGGAGACTCATCGAGTCTGGGCACCAGTCCCCCTCCAGAACCAGTGGAGACCTGCATCTACTTGAGAGACTGTGGCTTTGCACTCCCCAGGATGGCACGGTGGGCACCCCACCCACTGTAGAGACTTGAAAGACTGTGGCTTTGCACTCCCCAGGTTGGCACAGTGAGCAAGCCACCCACTGTAGAGACTTGAGAGACTGTGGCTTTGCCCTCCCCAGGATACATCAATGGGCATGGAGCCCCGTCGTGGATCTGGCTTTGCAGTCATCCGGCTGAGGTGCCCCCCCTTCCCTTCCCCCTGAGGTGCCTGTAGTATTTCTATCTGATGCCCCGGCAGTGTTCTCACCGATTGTGGTCAGGTATCCTTTGTGGGCCTCGCCCATGCATTTTTGGACTGTTGGTGCACGGACATTGTTATGTACATATCTGCACTACTTCTCGTAATGTCTATATTTATGACTGATTTTCAGATATATCTGTATATTTTTGTATGACATGTATATTGCCACATTACAATGTTTGACCGAATTTCGCTTTGTCTTTTCATTCTTCCGGGGGGGTTGTGGGTTGTTACTGTGATTTTTGTGAATGCACTGGTGTGTATGTTGTATTATGCGAGGTTGGGGGTGGGGGTGTTTGGTGGGTGTCCCCCTAACTTTTGCCTCCCCCATGTCGTAGGTGCAGTACTCACCGTTGTCTTCAGCGCCTATGTAGATGTTGGTCGTAGAGGAGCAGAAAGACAAGCGCAGGGAGTATTTGGAGTTCCGGGTCCATGGAGTCCTCGTGGGATGTGTTCAGGTGAGCGTTTTCCCATTGCAAAAGCTGTTTCCGCCATGTTTTTATCCACGGTGAATCCGCCCCGGAAAAGGTGGCGGATTGGCGGGTTGTAATACTATGGGCAGTACATTGTGTTCCGCCTGTCTGTTGGCGGTGACCGCCGCGCTGCTTGTCTGTACCACCGTGGCGGGCGGTGTGTTAAAGTGGCTGTCTTTTTTGGCGGTTTCCGCCAGGGTCATAATTCCATTTTTTTATCCGCTGCACTGTTTGCGGTATTACCGCAGCTTTAACACCATCCGCCAGGGTTGTAATGACCCCCTATATGTAGTAATAATTTCAGCATGTTCAGGTGATATGTAGCGAGGGTCTGCCTGACTCGTCCTGAAACCCCCTGAGGAGGTGACAAAACATTGATGACACCCATTGGTGTCTATAGGCCACAATAACCACGCGCCCGGACGTGTCAATGAAGTGTTAAATATACCATTCTGGACCCAGTCTGTAAGCTCACTAAAAGTGGCATTTATGTATTTCTGCCAATCATAAAATTTTGTAGGGACAGGTATACTAGGCATGTTCAATTCTCTAATCGTTGCTAAGCCAAAACAGCTAGTCTGTTGTACTGTTTCAGTTAAAAAAATCATTTGGACAGGAATGAGACATGCTCTAAACAATGTTTCTCTACCCTGTGTCTGCCAATGTTTTGTTCCCCAAACACTTTTCAAATCAACATTATTTGACAAATATTCGTAACCTTCAATCGACAGTCGGGAAACAAAAGAATCTGAGAATATGAATTTCGTATTAGTCAACAACATTTGCTTATCTTTAGATGGAGTTAACTTAAAATAATATGACTTAGCATTCATTTGATGATGCCCAGAAAAATACATAAATTTGTCTGAATAAGTTTTAGAACTCCCTTGCGGGGGAGTTGGGCAATGCTCCCATTGCGTATAGTCAAATATCGTTTTTGGACTACTTGCTTTATGTATAAAGTGGTGCCCTAATAATTATAGCAAAACATGTCACCATAATTGTCTTTAAACTGGCAAACATCTTCATTCTCATAGACAGTATAGTATTGTAATTCAGTCATCATGGAATCAACTGTCTTCACATACCAATCATCAGATACTATTCCTGGTATTACTATATCATTCATAAATAACTTTAGAACATACGGTATTTGAATTATCTCAGTGGGACCATATATATCAAACATTACTTTATCCCACACAATCCTATCCGGAATTGGTACTGCAGAAATGTTCACAAAGGACAAGTCTCTTCAAATCTTATGTGATGAAAAATGTGGCTTCAGCACCTCCTCCACCTGTTCAACCGCTGATCTCTCAGGAAGAAAATGACCATGTATCAACAGAAAAAAGGTAACGGCAAACCCTATCCAGAGAAAAAATGCTGACATAGTCAATAAGAGCCACAGATAGTTCCAAGGAAAAACAAAATACGTATCTTTAAGCCAATAAATCAGCTTACGTGGACCTGGGTCAGTAGTTGAAGAGGCAAACGAGTCCGATAGACTATCGTTCTTGTTGGCAAAGTACCCATTGGCAGTTCGTATAAAAGGTGCCGCCGTATTCAGTGGAGGAGCTGGTGTTTCTCGCGGTGGTACACTGTAGATAGCACCATCCGCAACATCAGTAGTCATGGTGATCTTCCACCCTCCCCAAGCTCGGAGAGGCAACAGTGTTGGTATAAATAACTTGGAGCGGAACATCTTACCCAGTAGTGAGAGGGATTCGGGAACTACTGGACGTTCCTCTTGGTCTGCTGTGCAGAATCGACCGCATGTTGTAATTTGACATTGTCAATAGAAACAAAGCGATTTTCTTTGGCACCTGGCCACAGTGGTAAAATAACAGTTCTTGTTCCGTGTATCCCCAACACAGGGACTGGTGCTCGATAAGAAGGGCCAAATTCTTTTTTCACTGCGACCTTTTCACGCACAAGATCCCCAACTCTGGGAATCCAACCAGTAGGTGTTACTGGCACATCCTTAATTCCTGTGGAGGCAGCACTTTTAGAAGAATTATCTTCACAGAACTGTTGTAATTCCTGCAAAACAGTGACACGATCATTTATGTCAAAAGGGGTTTCCACCGCCTCCACACCAGGACCATCTAGATCCAGAACAAACATTTGTGTTCCGAACAGGAACTCATATGAAGTACGACCCCCAGGGACCTTCTAGGCAGGTTATTCAGTGCTCTCTGTACTTCATACAGGTGGGTTAGCCAACTACGACCCGTACCTATGACTCTTGCTGTTAAGGATTGCTTTAAATCGGGATTTAAACGCTCCAAGACAGAATTTCCCTCGGGATGAAATGGAGACGAGAACTGGAGCTGGACCCCCAACGAAGCCATGGTGTCCCTGAATGCCTTAGAGGTAAAAGCAGGGCCCTGGTCTGAATGGAACGCCGCAACTGCATATGTACCGACAAAGACACGCAAATCTTTAATAACAGTTCGAGTGTCAGCCGAGCCCTGTGGTCATACCCACACAAATCTGGAGCAAGAATCTACAGCCACCAGTATATATTTGTATGCACTATCCGGTGTGAGTGGACCGCAATGATCCAAGTACACACATTACAATGGTCTGTTTGATGTTCAGAGGGGTGTCTGCGGCGGGCGCTTAGCTGTTGAAACTTTAATTTGTTGAGAGATGTCACAACAAAGGACATACTGCTTAGTCTCTTTATAGAGACCAGGCCACCAGTAACGGGCCTGTAATAGCGAAATTGTGGCGGCCATGCCAGCATGTGCAGATGCCACCCCCTCATGCGCTGCATTAATCAATTGAGGTCTTACAACTTTATTGGGGATCTCTCGTACGCCTACGCCTGGAATTTTACCCTCAGCATTCAGCATACTTCCCATAAAGTATTGGTATTTATTAGGAAATCCTTTAGGATATGGCGTGCCATCAACCGTAGCTTTTATGGCAGCCAGAATCTCTTTGTCTGGTTTGGAACTCGAACGAGTCACTGCGGCTACAGTGGCAACTGCCACTGCCGACTTTGCGGCTTCATCAGCCAGAGTATTTCCAGCAACGTGTATTCCAACGCGCTGGTGTCCAAGAGTATGTACAACATGGACTTTGGGTAGCGTCTCCTTCAGGTCTGCTACCTTCCTCCACAGTAGTCTGTGTTTTATGGTGTTGCCCTTTGAATCTCTGAACCCATTCAAGCGGCAGTAATGTAGGTATTCATTAAAAGACTGGACACAATAATACGAATCACAAACAATCAGTGTGAACTGTGTCGGATCCGTATGTTCTAATGCCATCAATAGAGCTTTCAGCTCAGCCAATTGTGCCATACAATCCCCTAAGGTTTGTGTATAAGTATGTTGGGGGCAGAATTTCTCCCCCCCATTTGGCCGCTCACTACTGCACATGCAGCAGAATATTGGTGTTTTGTCCCCACCGCCAGTTGCGCAGAGCCATCGGTGTACATGACTACTTGATAGTGATCAATAGGCAACGTGTCAGCGGGAACTGGATATTCAATTTCATATTGCAGAAATTCCTGAGTCTGTAACTTTGGGAAAAAAATGTAATCTACATCAGTGGCTGTTAAAGACATAGCCCATTGTATCCATCGCGGGTGCAGTGCTTTCACGTTAGGAACACTCGCTTTTGTAACAGCCTCTAGGGCCGGAATAAGGGAAACGACTATAATGCGTTTACCCTGGGCAAGAGGTCGTTCTTTAATAACAGCCATCTGTACAGCAGTGAGAATTTTCTCTGTTGGTGCGAATCGTTGTTCAGCAGCCGAATACAAGTGGGACTTGTATCCAATCGGGACTGTCTCACCTTCATTAAATGTGACATACGTAAACCCAATGGCCCCAGCTATCACCCTGATGACCAAATGCGACTTATTTTCCTGTGTATGTAAATGTTTTGCAGCTAGGAGATCTGCTTGTAACTCCTGAAGAGTATGTGTATGTTCAATTGTCCAGAATTTGCTTGAAAAATCAGGATGTATTAATTCGTATAAAGGTTTTATGCGTGTAGCATAATCAGGAATGTATGTTCTGCCAAAATTTAGAAAGCCCAACAATGATTGGAGTTTCTTAATCTTATTAGGTGGTTGCAATTGTGCAAATTTTTCTAAAAATTGTGGCGCTAGGCTCTTACCTTCATTTGACAGCTCATATCCCAGAAATATGACGCTGAGGAAGGCAATTTTAGATTTTTTTGAAGTTAAATTTGTAGCCGATTTTGGCAAACCCAACAACAATGCAGGCTACCCGTCTCAAATGTTTTAGTAACTCGTCATCCGTGACATATATATCATCTACACACGACAATGCTTCAGGGTCCAACCCGTGTAAAATTTCAGTCACACGAGCCGCAAACAGTCCTGGGCTTTTCCTATACGCCTGAGGCAAACGACAGAATTTATCTGGGAGCCTAACGCACTAAAGATTGTGAGGTCCCTACTTTCGGGTGCTATATTCTGGCAGAAGAAACCATTTGAGATGTCTAAAGTCGTTTTGTACTTTTTCCGCACAATGTTGTTCATCAGTGCGGCGCTATGTGAATTTTGTATAGCATATGTACGTGTATGTCCGTTCAAGTGTCTGTCGTCTAAGACTATTCTATATGAATGGTCCGGTTTAGCTACAGGGAATAAGGGATTATTCATCGGCGAGACACAGGGTTCAATTACTCCCTGGTATTCTAATTGCGTAAGTATTTCTCTCACCGGTGCCCTTGCTTCATGTTTTATTGGATATTGCGGTTGTGGCTGAGGTTCACCTTTAATCGGAATTACATGATGTGGAGAATCCCTATCCCACCGTACGTGATTTCTATATAAGGCAGGTGCTTGTGCTAGAGCCCATTTGATGCTAGAGGACTCTGCGAGATCCCCGGGAACAAGTGGTGAGAATGAAGGTTTAATAACCTCCTCCCCAACTGGGCAGGTGCGAACAAAGTCAGGCGGCCAATCCTGTTCAGCCAGCAAAATGTCATATATCTTGACTACACGATCCCAAAAGATTGCGTTTATAGTGCGTTCAATGTCTCCTTCCAATTGTAAAGTCACTGTACATACCCTATCGGGTTCAGAGACACGCATATCTGCTGTCTCAACTTGTATGAAGTCATCAGTTGCTTTCACTTGCAGATGCTCTAGAAGATTCCGGCGAACTATTGTGACCCCTGCCTCGCTGTCTGGCAGTGCTAGGGCCCATGTCTTGTTCTTCAAGAGAACTTTCTTCCTGTGTGGCATGTCTAACTGAGACTGCCGCCACTTTTTAAACTGTTGTTTTTGTTGTATCGGTTTCTCTTCCTTCTTGACAGAAACCTCTGAAGAGCATTGTGATTCCTGTCTTGGTTTCAAGTACTCTGTTCTCCGCTCTGACCTCCCACCTCTCTCATTTCTCTTTTCCGATGAGTCCTGAAAGGAATGAGATTGGCGTGTATCAGTGTATTGATATCTATCAGGCGTTTTCAAGTTATCCCTATTTCTGAGATTATACCTAGTCTGCGGGGTCTCAGCTCGCGGAGATTCATCCCTTTCTTTTTGAGGTGTCTGTTGTTTTTTCTCCCAGCAATTTTTATTACCCTCAGGCTGCTGTTTAGTATTATCTTTACTAATTTTCCCTTGAAACTGTGGTTTCTGTGGTCTAGCCCCTAGGGTATCTCGACCGATACTGGAATATGTTTCCGCTATTATTTTAGGCAGTTCCCGCTCCTGATCTATTTGCGGGACGTCACGAAGACGCATACACACCGCTAGTGCAACTGTCTCCCCTTTAAGATTACTTAGTATTATTGAAGAAACCGTGGCAAAATTGCCCATCAGTTGCATTCCCAAATCTAAGGCTGGGGCAGCCCCGTATTCATCCTGAATCTGTTTAAGTACTTCCGGTAGGTTTGCCAATGTCGGTGTACCGTGTGCTGTTGTGTAGAGCGCGGCAAACACCGTTCCCCTATGTATTACAATGTTCCACTGTGGGAACCATGCCGAATGGTAAACACATAGTTAATATTCTATGTTTGTCCTGAGGTCCCGTATGGGGAAATACCGCCTCCAGTGTATTCATTTTCTGTGCCAGCCCAAATGGAGTCTTCTCCCGTTTTGCTGGAACTTTACCCATGATGGAGTGTACAGTCGCCGGGTTTATACCTGGAGCTACTGCATGTGGTTGTGCTGGAGCAGCACGCTCTGGGTTTGTATTTAGTGTCTGCATCACAAATTGTACTAAGCGTCTATATGTAGCCGTTAAGTCTGTACATAAATGACGTACTTCAGCCACCAGCATGTTTGCAACCGCAGGATGTGGTGTATATGTGGCCAATAAAGGCCAGGTCGGACCATCATTACTCAGTGGACCTAACCTTACTGGCAATATTGTATGGGGTAGGGCGCCATCAAGCCAATTATTTTGTTCTTGATAAGATAGAGGTATCTCTAGGTATGCGTACGCCCTGTACTGGCCAGGTGCGTTCGCAACCGTATATGTGTGAAATGTATTTGTATTCCCATCAACTGCTGGAAATGTGACCCAAGAGTAAAAAAGTTCTGTTCTATAGGCTGCATGGGCAGCCACCACAATGTGACTGGACCCCCCTGGATCGTAAGACCATGTGCAAGCAAATGTGCCGTGAGAGGCTATCTCACATCAAGAGCTATTTGTATTACCTGGGGATTCGCCATTAGAAAAACAGCGATGGTTCAGAGAAGGCACACCAAAAACGGGGTCTTTCCTTTTGTAGTGTGGTCATTTTTATGTATCCTTTGCGCGTTCGCTTCAGGCGTTAGGCCTTTGTGCACTTTGCCCTGGATGTATTTTATTCCTTTGCTTGCAGCATAGAGCCTCTGTGCACTTTGCTCGAAATGCATTTTATTCAGCTCCGTACTGTTCTTTTTCAAATAGCCAGTTCTACGGTCTTGTTTTATTTTTTATATCACACTGTTTAGCCTACTTCAGCACTGGAGTTCTCAATAACATATTATTGCTCACTCTGGGCTTCAGTCAAGGATACAGTCTGGTACATTGGCGATAGACGTGGTAGGAGTTTAGTCTTTCGATACATTCTTGCGTAGGGACGTTTTGTGATCACACTGACATGTCAGGTATAAAAACACTTCCTTGTCCTAATAAACGGGAGAGGGAGATTCCGACCAGGGAACCACAACTAGACGCTGACTGCCCTGTTGCAGATGCTGAACCAGATCACAGGCATTTGCTCAGGTATGAGGGTTGATGTCTTCCCAGGGAATCTGAATGGCAAGCTTAGAGCTTAACATGCTGTGCTCGAAATAGAACTGTCTCAGAGAGAAAGTAACCTATTAAAACAATGATAGCGTTATTCTTATGTTTCACTCTCCTCGTGACTATTTCAATCCTACTGTGTTGTATGGTTCTGGTTATTGCGGCTCACGCCTTAATATCTAAAATGCAGTCGTTTTATTAAAACAATCTATAAAACTCAAACTGCCTTTGTCATTTGTATATGAGATCATACTGTAAATGAGAGAGCTGGTTGGGATCTGAGTGACCACGACTTCCCTGAGAAGTACTAAAGATGTCATGCATTCGGCTGCCCAATCATCCCTTCCCCTTGGGAGGGATGAGTCACTGCTAGTTAGCCGGAGCAAAACCGGATTTAAGGTGGCAGAGGTCCTTCCAAGTGGGTAAGACTTAGTCCCCCACACCAGGAACGACCCTGCTACCTAGAAATCCAGTAGTCTCATTTAGAATAATGAGAGCCCACGCGACATGGCGCTGCCAACGTTTGGTCTGGCTCTAATTTTCGGGTCCAGCTGACTCTCTCGGTCTCATATATATATTGACTACTCGGTTCCGTTAACGGAGACGTCCGTGGCACTGAGGATTTCCGCCACTGCAATATAGGTAGATCCTAGTTATAGCAGTTGGTTGTTCAAGCTTGAACTCTGAAAGGAAAACCCCGATATTGGTGTGTCTTCTCTGAACTAGCTCTGTTTCCATAATGGCGAATCCCCAAGTAATGAACATTGCAGTTAATATGCGACACCCGCTCACGGTACATCTTCTAGCACATGGCTTGACAAACCAGGGGGGTCCGGTCACGTTTGTGGTGGACGCCCACGCAGCCCATAGAACAGAACTTTTTTTATTCTTGGGTGATATTTCCAGCAGTTGATGGGAATTCCAACACATTTCACGAATACACTCTGGCAAATGTCCCTGGACAATACAGGGCATATGCATATTTAGAAATACCTCTATCTTATCAAGAACATAATAATTGGCTTGCTGGCGCCCTGCCCCACACCATAGCATCAGTTAGGCTAGGTCCACTAAGTAACAATGGTCCTACCTGGCCTTTATTGGCTACATATACACCACATCCAGCGGTTGCTAACTGAAGTTCGTCGTTTATACACAGAATTAACGGCTACATGTAGACGCTACATATAGACGATTAGTACAATTTGTGATGCAGACACTCAACACAAACCCAGCACGTGCTGCTCCGGCACAACCACATGCAGTGGTTCCGGGTATGAATCCGGCGACTGTGCACTCAGTTATGGGCAAAGTACCGGCTAAACGAGAGGAGACTCCATTTTGGCTGGCGCAAACAATTCATACGCTGGAAGCAGTATTTCCCCATACGGGACCTCAGGATAAACATAGAATATTAACGATGTGTTTGCCGTTTGGTATGGTTCCTACTGTGGACCATTGTAATATATGGGGCACGGTGTTTGCCGCGCTCTACACTACAGCACACGGTACACCGACATTTAATTTACCGGAAGTGCTCAAACAAATTCAAGATGAATATGGGGCTGCCCCGGCCTTAGATTGAGGAATGCAACTGATAGGCAATTTTGCCACGGTTTCTTCCATCATTTTGAGTAATCTGAAAGGGGAGGCAGTGGCACTAGCGGTGCATATGCGTCTTCGTGACGTCCCGCAGTTAGATCAAGAGCGGGAACTGCGGAGAATAATAGCGGAAACATATTCAAGTATCAGTCGTGATAGCCTAGGGGCTCGACCGCAGAAACCACAGTTTCAGGGTAAGGGTAGTAAGGATACTACTAAACAACAGCAGCCTGAGGGAACTAAAAAGCGCTGGGAGAAGAAACAACAAACACCTAAGAAAGAAAGGGGAGAATCTCCGAGACCGGAGACCCCGCAGACGAGATATAATCTCAGAAATAGGGATAATTTGAAGACGCCTGATAGATATCAATATACTGATACATGCCAATCTCGTTCCTTTCAGGACTCATAGGAAAAGAGAAATGAGAGAGGTGGGCGGTCAGAGCGGAGAACAGAGTATGTGAAACCGAGACAGGAATCACAACGCTCATCGGAGGTTTCTGTCAAGAAGGAAGAGACACCGATCCAACAAAAACAACAGTTTAAAAAGAAAAAAGTGGCGGCGGTCTCAGTTAGACATGCCACACAGGAAGAGAGTTCTCTTGAAGAACAAGACATGGGCACTAGCACTGTTAGACAGCGCGGCAGAGGTCACAATAGTTCACTGGAATCTTCTAGAGCATCTGGAGGTGAAAGCAACTGATGACTTCACACAAGTCCAAACAGCAGATATGCGTGTCTCTGATCTCGATAGAGTTTATACAGTAACTTTACAATTAGAAGGGGACATTGAGCGCACTATAAATGCCATCTTTTGGGATCGTGTAGTCAAAATGTATGACATTCTGCTGGCCGAACAGGATTGGCCCCCTGACTTTGTTCGCGACTGTCCAGTTGGGGAGGAGGTTATTACACCTTCGTTCTCACCACTTGTTCCGGGAGAACTCGCAGAGTCCTATAGCATTAAATGGGCTCTGGCACAAGCACCCGCCTTATATAGAAATCATGTCGGGTGGGATAGAGATTCACCTTATCATGTAATTCCGATTAAGGGCAAACCTCAGCCACAACCGCAATATCCTATAAAATTTGAAGCAAGGGCATCCGTAAGGAAAATACTTACACAATTGGAGTGCCAGGGAGTAATTGAACCCTGTGTCTCGCCGATGAATAATCCCTTATTCCCTGTAGCTAAACCGGACCATTCTTATAGGATAGTGGTGGACTACAGACATTTAAACGGTCATACACGCACATATGCTATACAAAATTCACATAGCGCAGCACTCATGAATAATATTGTGCGTAAAAAAATACAAAACCACTTTAGATATCTCAAATGGTTTCTTCTGCCAGAATATAGCGTCTGAAAGTAGGGATTTTACAAGCTTTAGTGCGTTTGGCTCTTAGAATTTTTTTTGTAGTTTGCCTCAGGGGTATAAGAATAGCCCGGGACTATTTTCGGCTTGTGTGACTGAAATTTTGCACGAGTTGGCCCCTGAAGCTTTGTCATATGTTGATGATATATATTTCACAGATGACGAGTTACTGCAACATTTAAGGTGGGTAGCCCGCATTGTTGTGGGATTTGCCGAAATCGGCTACAAATTTAACTTCAAAAAATCGAAAATTGCCTTCCTCGGCATCATTTTCCTGGGTTATGAGCTGTCGAACGAGGGTAAGAGCTTAGCACCACACTTTTTAGAAAAATGTGCACAGTTGCATCCTCCTAATATGATTAAGAAACTTTAGTCGTTGTTGGGATTTCTAAATTTTGGCAGAACTTACATTCCTGATTATGCCACACGTATAAAACCATTATACGAGTTAATTCGCCCAGATTTTTCAAGTAGATTTTGGACGATTGAACATACACATACTCTTCGAGACTTGCAAACTGATCTCCTGGCTGCTAAGCATCTACATACACGGGACAATAAGACACATTTTGTCATCAGGGTTATAGCTGGGGATGTTTGGTTTACGTATGTCACCTTTAATGAGGGTGAGACAGTCCCGATAGAATACAAGTCCCACTTGTATTCTGCTGCAGAACAACGTTTTGCACAAACTGAGAAAATTCTCACTGCTGTACAGATGGCTGTGATTAAAGAACGACCTCTAGCCGAGGGCCAACACATCATTGTTATTTCCCCGATTCTGGCCTTAGAGGCTGTTACAAAAGCGAGTGTTCCTAATGAGAAAGCTTTACACCCGCGCTGGATACAATGGGCTACGTCTTTGACAGCCACTGATGTTGATTACATATTTGACCCAAAGCTGCAGACACAGGAATTTCTCCAATATGAAATGGAATACCCGGTTCCTGCTGGCACGTTGCCTATTGATCAATATCAGGTGGTCATGTACACCGATGTCTCTGCGCAACCTGCGGTGGGATCTAAACAACAGTATTCTGCTGCATATGCAGTGGTGAGCGGCTATATGGAGGGGGAGAAGGTCTGCCCCCAACATACTTATACACAGACCTTGGGAGACTGTACGGCACAGTTGGCTGAGCTGAAAGCTCTGTTATTAGCATTGGAACATGCGGATCCGGCACAGTTTACACTACTTGTTTGTGATTCCTATTACTGTGTTCAGTCTTTCAATGAATATTTACATTACTGGCAGTTGAATGCGTTCAGAGATTCCAAGGGCAACACCATAAAACACAGGTTACTGTGGGGGAAGGTTGCGGATCTGAAGGAGCCGCTTCCTAAAGTCCATGTTGTGCATACACTTGGACACCAGCATGTTGGAATACACGTTGCTGGAAATACTTTGGCTGATGAAGCCGGGAAGTCGGCAGTGGCAGTTGCCACTGTGGCCGCAGTAACTTGTTCGAATTCAAAACCAGACACAGAGATTTTGGCAGCCATAAAAGCTACGGCTGATGGCACGCCATATCCTAAAGGATTTCCGTCTAAATATCTTTACTCCATGGGTAGTATGCTGAACGCTGAAGTTAAAATCCTAGGCGTTGGTGTACGCGACATGCCCAATAAAATTGTGCGACCTCAATTAATATCTGCAGCTCATGAGGGGGCGGCATCTGCACATGCTGGCGTGGCTGCCACAATTTCACTCTTACAGGCCCGTTACTGGTGGCCTGGTCTCTATAAGGAGGCGAAGCAGTATGTCCTTTATTGTGACATCTGTCAACATATTAAAGTTTCCACGGCTAGGCGCCCGCAGCAGACGCCCCTTCTAATATCAAATAACCCATTACAGTGTGTGTACTTGGATCATTGAGGTCTGCTGACACCAGATAGTGCATACAAATATATATTGGTAGCTGTAGATTCGTGCTCCAGATTTGTGTGGGTCTGGCCACAGCGCTCGGCTGACGCTCAAACTGTTATTAAAGATTTGTGCATCTTTGTCGATACATATGCAGTTGTGGCTTTCCATTCGGACCAGGGCCCTGCTTTTGCCTCTAAGGCATTCAGGGACACCATGGCTTCGTTGGGGGTCCAGCTCCAGTTCTCGTCTCCATTTCATCCCGAGGGAAATTCTGTCGTGGAGCGTTTAAATCGTGATTTAAAGCAATCCTTAACGGCCAGAGTTATAGGTACGGGTCATAGTTGGCTAGCTCACCTGTATGGAGTACAAAGAGCACTGAATAACTTGCCTAGAAGGTCCCTGGGGGTTCGTACTTCATATGAGTGCCTGTTCGGAACACAAATGTTTGTTCCAGATCTAGATGGTCCTGGTGTGGAAGCGGCGGAAACACAGTTTGACATAAATGATTGTGTCACTGTTTTGCAGGATTTACAACAGTTTCGTGAAGATAACTCTTCTGCGAATGCTGCCTCCACAGGAATTAAGGATGAACCAGTAACGCCTACTGGTTGGATTCCCAGAGTTGGGGCTGTTGTGCGTGAAAAGGTCGCAGTGAAAAAATAATTTGGCCCTTCGTATCGAGCGCCAGTCCCTGTACTGTTGATCCACGGCACAAGAACTGTGATTTTGCCGCCATTGCAAGGGGCCAAAGGAAATCGCTTTGTATCCATCAACAATGTCAAGTTACAACATGTGGCCGATTCTGCACAGCAGACCAAGAGGAATGCCCAGTAGTTCCCGAATCCCTCTCACTACTGGGGAAGATGTTCCGCTGCAGGTGATTTCCACCAACGCTGTTTCCTCTCCGAGCTTGGGGAGGGTGGAAGCTGATCTTGCGATTGTTCCATTACCGGCGAATAATTTGGAATCTTTTGATCAAGTTGCTGTGACTACTGATGTTGCTGACGGTGTTATCTACAGCGTGCCATGGCGAGAGACACAACCTGCTCCTTTGTTTACGGTGGCACCTTTCGCGAGAACTGCCTCCGGCTGCTTTAATAACAATGATGATATCGTGTCGGACTCTTCATCCTCTTCAACACCAGACCTGGGTCCACGTAAGCTGATGTATTGGCTTAGACATACGTATTTTGTTTTTCCTTGGAGCTATCTGTGGCTTTTCATGACTGAGATGGCTTTTTTCCTGTGGCTAGGGTTTGTTGTTACCTTTTTTCTGGTAATACATGGTAATTTTCTTCCTGAACGAGATTGAGCAGGTGGAGAAGGTGTTGAAACCACATTTTTCATCGCATATGGTTTGAAGAGACTTGTCCTTTGTGGACATTTCTGCTGTACCTATTCCGGATGGGATAGTGTGGGATAAAGTATTGTTTGATATATATGGTCCCACTGAAATCATTCAAATACCGTATGTTCTAAAGTTATCGATGAATGATATAGTTATACCAGGTATTGTATCTGATGATTGGGATGTGAAGACAGTTGATTCTATGTTGACAGAATTGCAGTATTATACTGTCTATGAAAATGAAGATGCTTACCAATTTCGAGATAATTATGGTGACATGTTTTGTTATAATTATTATGGACACCACTTTATTCATAAGGCCAGTAGCCCAAAATCGATATTGAGTATATGCAATGGGAACATTGCCCGACTCCTCCGCAGGGGAGTTCTAAAACTTATTATGATAAATTTGCATATTTTTCTGGGCATCATCAACAAAGTGCTAAGTCATATTATTTTAAAGTTAGTCCGCATGCTAATAAGCAAATGTTGTTGACTGATACTAAATTACTGTATTCAAATTCATTTGTTTCCCAACTATCTATTGAAGGGTATGAATACTGGTCCAAAATTGTTGATTTGAAAAGTGTTTGGGGAACAAAACATAGGCAAACGCAGGGTAGGGAAACATTGTTTAGGGCGTGTATCATTCCTGTCCAAATGATTTTCTTAAATGACACTGTACAACAGACTAGTTGTTTGGGCTTAGTGACGATTAGAGATTTGAATACGCCTGGCATACCTGTCCCTTCCAAGATGAAAGATTGGCAGCAATATATTAATGCCACGTTAAGTGAGCTTACAGACTGGGTCCAGAATGGTACGCTTAACACTTCATTGACACGTCCAGGCGGGTGGTTATTATGGCCCATATACACTGATGGGTGTCATCAACGTTTTGTCACCTCCTCGGGGAGTTTCAGGACCAGTAGGGCAGACCCTCGCTACATATCACCAGAACATGCTGATATCATTACTACATATAGCGTGGGGAAGCTTTGTCAACAATGGTTAAAATCTTCCACGCTAGATGCAGTTAAGACACATCTCACGTTACTGTCTAATTATACTGACTTGCAAGATTTTTTGTCAGGTCCAAGAGTGCCCCGGAGGAAACGTTTTTTGTATGAAGTGTACAACGAGATATGGAAACTTTCACAACAGGAGGCAGCGGCCCGGTTGAGGCAGATAGATCAGGAAAATTTGAATCAAGCATTGTCTGTTGTGGATAATGGAATGCATACCCTGTCCGACCGTGTATATACGATTGACAACATTGTTTCCTCTGCTATAGACATTATTAGATCAGATATGTCTTCTTTATATCATGGACAGAGTCAAACGCGGTCCATTATGCAGTTGGGTTGGACACTCCAGACACTGAAGGCGGGTCGCGTTCCTTGGCAGCACATCAGAGCCAGGGAAATATATTTTCCCTTTAATTTGACACGTCAACAGCAGCTGATGGCCAAAAAGGAGGCGACTTATGTTATGTTGAATATTGAAAAGTTGGAGAAGTTGCCTTTTACTGTGGCTGAGATTCCGTCAGCTGAATGGTTGATACACAGGGTTATAAATTTGCCTATTTCCACTCTGCAATTCACTTCTTGTTTGAAGCATATTCTGGTGGGCAGATATGAGAAATTGGGAGACAGTTACATACATGAGGGGTGGGAGCTTCCCTTTCTATACAGATGTCTTAATGGTATGATGGAGGTTTTTCTTAGCGGCAGCCAATGCAAAACTTCTGTCAGCCATTCGATGGTTTGTAAGCAGCTGTCCTTGCATGGGGCGTGTAATGCCTTGGTTGCGAATTTGGTTTGCTATCTGAAGGGAGTTTGAGTTTTAAAGATTGGCTTAATAAAACGACTGCATTTTAGATAACAAGGCGTGAGCCGCAATAACCAGAACCATACAACACAGTAGGATTGAAATAGTAATGAGGAGAGTGAAACATAGGAATAACGCTATCATAGTGCTACTAGATTACGTTCTCTCTTCTAAGTTCTATTTTGAGCAAAGCATGTCAAGCTCTAAGCCTGCCTTTCAGGTTCCCCCGGGAGGACATCAACCCTCATACCTGAGCAAAGGCCTGTGATCGGGATCAGCATCTGCAACAGGGCAGTCAGCGTCTAGTTGTGGTTCCCTGGACGGAATCTCCCTCTTACGTGTACCAGGACTAGGAAGTGTTTTTATAACTAACACGCCGGTGTTCTAAGAAACGTCCCTACGTAAGAATGTGTACTTCTACGAACCCTAAAGACTAAACTTCTACCA
Source organism: Pleurodeles waltl (assembly GCF_031143425.1). Lineage (NCBI taxonomy): Eukaryota > Metazoa > Chordata > Amphibia > Caudata > Salamandridae > Pleurodeles > Pleurodeles waltl. The sequence continues at coordinate 848,213,456 of NC_090442.1, read as the reverse complement.
CGTCTATCGGCAATGTACCAGACTGTGGGGGTCATTCCGACCCCTGCGGTCAAGGACCGCTGGGGCCGGGGATGCGGGAGCACCGCCAACAGGCTGGCGGTGCCCCGCAGGGCATTCTGACCGCGGCGGTTTGGCCGCAGTCAGAACAGGAAAACCGGCGGTCTCCCGCCGGTTTTCCGATGCCCTCAGGACCATGGGGATTCCGACACCCCATACCGCCATCCTGTTCCTGGCGGTTCGCCCGCCAGGAACAGGATGGCGGTATGGGGTGTCGTGGGGCCCCTGGAGGCCCCTGCAGTGCCCATGCCAATGGCATGGGCACTGCAGGGGCCCCCGTAAGAGGGCCCCACAAAGAATTTCAGTGTCTGCTCAGCAGACACTGAAATTCGCGACGGGTGCAACTGGACCCGTCGCACCTTCCCACTCCGCCGGCTCCATTCGGAGCCGGCTTCCTCGTGGGAAGGGGTTTCCCGCTGGGCTGGCGGGCGGCCTGCTGGCGGCCGCCCGCTAGCCCAGCGGGAAAGCCAGAATGGCCTCCGCGGTCTTTCGACCGCGTAGCGGCCATATGGCGGTTCCCTCCAGGCGGGCGGCTCCCGCCGCCCGCCGGGGTCTGAATGACCCCCTGTATCCTTGACTGAAGCACAGAGCGAGCAATAATGTATTGTTTGAGAACTCCAGTGCTGAAGTAAACTAAACAGTGTGATAGAAGAAAATAAAACAAGACAGTGAAACTGGTTAATATAAAATAACAGTGCGAGGCTAAATAAAATGCATCTAGGACAAAGTGCACAGAAGCCTAATACTTTAAGCAAACGTGCAAAAGCTACATTAAAAAATGGCCACACTACATATCCTTGTAGCAGACCCCTGTATCTGACTATTGGAGTCCACTTCTTTGTTCAGGGTACAAATGGGAACAGTTCTCGCCCTTCAAGCCTCCTCACAGGTCTCAAACAGCAGACACATTCCTTTTTTTGAGGAGGGTGCCAGTGGATGTCATATGCCACTAGCTTGTAGGTAGGAGTGACTCCAGGTCCTTCCCTAACCTATAGGGACATATTTCCCCGGGGTAAACCTACCCACTTTGCAGCAGTTCCAGTATTCCTTAGTACAAACAATCTAAATGTGTACTTAACATACTAAATCAAAGATGGAAAAACTCTTCTCCCCTTGTGCAGAACCTTCGTGCCTTCCCAGAGGTGTGGCCAGGGTACTGAGCAGTTCCCTCCTCCATGGTCATTCTAACCTGGTTCTCGGGGCAGCTTTCCCCTCGCTGGGTTGGGTGCCTCCCTGACTGGGAAGACAAAAACCAGCCTGGGCAGGTGTAAGCTATTTATCTGTGTGACAGGGGAGACAGGCTCCTCTGAACTAAATTAAGTTCCCGGGCACTGTCCAACTAAGTGGAGAGTAGCTCTGCAATAGATTGGTTACTCCCTTTATCATCCACTATATGGTTACTTCCCTGTGGGGATGTAAACCACCCTGTTTGGAGTTTTTTAGCTAGCGAACAATGTGAAGTTATATTTTCAGAGTTCCTATTAGTATGTTTTAGTTTAGAGCAGTGGGAATTGTCCACTGGGCCTATATCAAGTGATGAGAATGCCAGACAGGGATGCTGTCTCAATAAAGCCATAGCTGGGCAAATACTTTGTCCATATGTCTGTAAGAGAGGACAGGGTTGCTGTTTCTGTTGAGTTGGAGCAGAGCTGCTGTCCTATAAGCTCCACACTAGGGCAGGGCTGCTGTCTGAAATGTGTTGTGAGGCAGTGCAGGGTTGTTGCTGCACTAAAGTTTCTCTGGGAGGGTTGGAGGGATGCTCCATGTTAACTAAAATGGTGCACTTTTTCTCATCAATATTAGTTATCCCACAGAGAGGTACTTTCACCTCAGGGAGTACAGCTGTGCTAGCTCATGGTTCCCTTGGTACAGGTGCCACCCCAGGAGAGGTTTCTCCCACCACAGGAATGGTATCCTTAATGGCAGGGTGGGTAGGGGATACTTTGATGCCCTTTTTACCTGTTGTTGGAGAAGGATCCTGAGTTTTCAGACCTTTTTCTCTCATTTGCTTTTTTATTTCAGCTGAAATGAGAGGAAGCAATTCCTCAGGGATACCCAGTATGGATGCATGGGTATTGAACTTTACCTCAGCCCAACCTGAGGTCTCTAGGTCATTACCTAAGAGACAGTCTACAGGTAAGCTAGGTGATATTACCACCTGCTTAGGGCCAGTAACTCCACCCCAACTAAACTGAATTATAGCTAAGGGGACGAACGTAGTGGAGTTATGGACATCAATAATCTTGTACTGTTGTCCAATGATGTGTTGTGCAAGAGACACTTGGCCCATATTTCTACTTTTTTTGCGCCGTATTTGTGTCATTTATTTACTCAAAAGTGGCGCAAACTTACAAAATACAATTGTATTTTGCAAGTTTGCGCCGCTTTTGCGTCAAAAAGCGGCGCAAATGCAGCGCTAAAAAAGTATAAATATGGGCCTAGGTTTTCAGTCACGAAAGTGATACTGGCACCTGGGTCCCTGTAGGCCTGAGCCTCAACACCATTTATCGAAACTGTCTGCCTGTACTTATCCTTTGTAAGGGGACAAGCAGCCAGTGTGGCAAGGCCAGTGCCACAAGGTGTGACAGAAATTGTCTTCGGACTGACTACCCCAGTTTCTATGATGGACCCAAAAGTGAACCCAACTACACCCTTATTTTGACTGTTGCCAGCAGTCCCACCACTATTACCACTACTGCTAAGGGCACTAGAGTTTGATGTATTAGTGGTGGTATGCTCAAGGGGTTTACCTGGGCAGGACTTGTCCCCTGGCCTATGGCCTTTATTTTCACACACATAGCATCAAGGCTTTTTAATGTGTGTGAGTTGCGAAGAAGAGGAAGGAGATGATTTATCCACACCCCCTGAAGAGTGTTTAGGATTTGAAGAAGGATCTTTAGTTTTACCTTTATCCCCAAGCTTATCCTGAGATTTCTCACCATCTTTCTTCTTGCCATCATGGTCACCACCTGTATGAACTTTTCTGTTCACTCTTGTTCTGACCCATTTGTCTGCCTTCTTTCCCAATTCTTGGGGAGAGGTCAGATCTGAGTCTACCAAGTACTGGTGCAACAAATCAGACACATAATTGTTCAAAATATGCTCTTTTGGGATTAGATTATACAGGCTTTCATTGTCAGTCACCTTACTGCCATGTAACCAACCCTCCAAGGCCTTCACTGAACAGTCTACAAAGTATGTCCAGTCTTGAGAGGACTCTTTTCTGGTGTCTCTGAACTTAATCCTGTATTGTTCAGTGGTTAAGCCAAATCCATCTAAGAGTGCATCCTTCAAATCTTTGTAATTATTAGCATCACTTTCTCTGACAGCAAGGAGCCTATCCCTACCCTTACCAGTGAAAGATAGCCACAAGATAGCAGCCCACTGCCTTTGAGGGACCAACTGTACCATACAGGCCCTCTCAAGTGCAGCAAACCACTATTATTAATGTCATCTCCCTCCTTGTAAGGGGGGGACTATCTTATGCAGGTTTCTGGAATCTTGTTCTCTCACAGGATTGCTATCAAAAACACTGCTACTGCCAGCATGGGGAACTAACCCCAACCTCTGCCTTTCCCTCTCTACATCCAGAGATTCCCTGTCTAAGGCCAGCTGCTGCTGTCTTAGCTTCAGCCTGGCCTCTTCCAACCTCAGATTTCTGAGTTCCCTTTCCATAATGTAATCCTCAGGGTGGGATGCTTGGGAATTCTGTGACATGGAAGAACTGTTGGAATTGGCAGAGTGAGACCTGTCCCTAACTGGCTGGACTCTAGGAACCTGGCCTTTAGGAGTGAAAGGTGCCCTAATAGTGTGTGACCCCCTCCCACTACCAGTGTCAGGAACCCTCCCCAGCATCCTCAGGGGACTCCTCTGAGTCTTGCTGGGTACCCCCCTCCTCTACCTCCTGATCCTGGGATGGGTCAGACTGGTTCTGGTCACTTTCTAGGAGAAGATAAGGAGAAGATCTTTTGTAGGATTCTTACCGATACTTAAACCTCTTTCAAAACTACCATAGGTTTCCTGGACAACTGTGGGAATACGTTCTACTGCAGCCATGATTGTTAGAAAGGGTTTAAGACAGAGAGAAAAAAGTTTTAGAAACTTATAGGGAAAAGAGAAATACATTTTTTAAACTTTTCTAAACTTTCGAAAACGTTTCTGAAACTTTTTAGAAAGTTTAGAGAAGGAAAGTTAAAATGTTTAGGTTAACTGTGTATATTCTGAAGTATTTGGTATATGTTTTTCTTATGAAAAGCACCAAGTACAAAGTGGTAAAGCAGTTACAAGTTCTTATCCCACCGCTGCACCACCAATGTAAGCGGCTGGCCTGGCTTATAGTGGGTACCTGATGGTACTTACACCTTGTGCCAGGTCCAGTTATACCTTATTAGTAGATTAGTAGTGTTCTACCAGCTTAGGCTGATAGAGGTAGCTATACCAGAGCAGCTTATGCTGAACTAGGAGACATGCAAAGCTCCTACTATATCACTTATATCATATAGCACCATATCACAAGAATCACAATACTCGGAGTTACTAAAAATAAAGGTACTTTATTTTAGTGACAATGTGCCAAAAATATCTCAGAGGATAAACTCCCTAGGAGGTAAGTAAAATACACAAAATATACACACAAACCAAAATCAGGTAAGTAAACAGTTAGAAAAGTAGTGCAAACACTGTAGAATACAATAGGATGCAATAGGATACAATAGGCCTAGGGGCAACACAAACCATATACTCCAAAAGTGGAATGCGAACCACGAATGGACCCCATGCCTAGTGTAGTGTGTAGAGGGTCGCTGGGAGTGTAAGAAAACACTAAGGGTGTCCCAGACACTCCACCCGAGACCCTGAAAAGTAGGAGTAAAGTTACCCTACTACCCCAGAAACACACTAAAGTCGTGATAGAGGATTCTGCACGGCAACAACTGACTGCAAAGCACTGAAGATGGATTCCTGGACCTGAGGACCTGTAAAGGAAGGGGACCAAGTCCAAGAGTCACACAAGTGTCCAGGGGGGGCATGAGCCCACTAAACCCAGGATGAAGGTGCAAAAGGACTGACTCTGGGTGAAAGAAGCTAAAGATTCTGCAACAACGGAAGATGCCATGAACTTTTCCTTTGCACAGAAGATGTCCCATGGCGTGCTGGAGGATGCAGAGTTGTTTCCACGCAGAAAGACGGCAAACAAGCCTTGCTAGCTGCAAGAGTTGTAGTTGAAGAAAATTAGTGCTGCCTGGGCCCAGGAAGAACTAGGAGGTCGCCCCTTGGAGGAGGATACAGACGAGGCACTCAGCAGCACAGAGAGCCCACACAGAAGCAGGCAGCACCCACAGAAGCACTTGAACAGGCATTCAAGAAATCTGAGCACGGCAGTCACCTCAACACTACAAAAGAGGGTCCCACGAAGCCGGTGGTCAACTCAGCGAGTTGAGCAATGCAGGATGGAGTGTTGGGGACCTGGGCTATGCTGTGCATGAAGGATTCCTTGCAAAAGTGCATAGAAGCCCTAGCAGCTGCAGTTCACGCAGTACACAGGATTACTGTCTGGCGTGGGGAGGCAAGGTCTTACCTCTACCAATTTTTGACAGAAGGGCCTCTGGACTGTCGGGGTCACTTGGATCCAGCTCTTGGGTTCCAGGGACCACGCTCGTCAACATGAGAGGGGCCCGTGAGGACCGGTGATGCAGAAGCTAGGTGCCTGCGTTAGCCGGGGGAAGATTCTGTCGACCCATGGGAGATTTCTTCTTGGCTTCCGGTGCAGGGTAAAGGCAGACAGCTCTCAGATCATGCACCACCAGGAAACAGTTGAGAAAGCCGTCAGGATTAGGCACTACACTGTTGCTGGTAGTCGTCTTGCTACTTTGTTGTGTTTTTTCAGGCGTCCTCAAGCTGTCAGCAGTCGATCCTTGGCAGAAGTTGAAGAGAGAGATGCAGAGGAACTCTGGTGAGCTCTTGCATTTGTTATCTGACAAGAAACCCATAGGAGAGACCCTAAATAGCCCCCAGAGGAGGATTGGCCACCTAACCAGGAAAGCACCTATCAGGAGGGGTCTCTGACATCATCTGCTGCCACTGGCCACTCAGAGGCCTCCATTGTGCCCTCACACCTCTGCATTTAAGATGGCAGAGGTCTGGGACACACTGGAGGAGCTCTGGGCACCACCCATGGGGTGGTGATGGACAGGGGAGTGGTCACTCCCCTTTCCTTTGTCCAGTTTCATGCCAGAGAAGGGCTGGGGGATCCCTGAACCGGTGTAGACTGGTTTATGCAATGAGAGCACCATCTGTGCCCTTCAAAGCATTCCCAGAGGCCAGGAGAGGCTACTCCTCTCAGGCCCTTAACACCTATTTCCAAAGGGAGAGGGTGTAACACCCTCTCTCGGACGAAATCTTTTTTTCTGCCTTCCTGGGACTGGGCTGCCCAGACCCCAGGAGGGCAGAAACCTGTCTGAGGGTTGGCAGCAGTGGTAGCTGCAGTGAAAACCCCAGAGCTAGTTTGGCAGTACCCGGGGTCCATGCTGGAGCCCTGGGAATGCATGGGATTGACACCCCAATACCATATTTGGCATGGGGGGGTAATTCCATGATCTTAGACATGTTACATGGCCATGTTCGAAGTTACCATTGTGAAGCTACATATACTGTAGGTATTGACCTATATGTAGTGCACGCATGTAATGGTGTCCCCACACTCACAAAGTCTGGGGAAATTGCCCTGAACAATGTGGGGGCACCTTGGCTAGTGCCAGGGTGCCCTCACACTTAGTAACTTTGCACCTAACCTTCACCAAGTGAGGGTTAGACACATAGGTGACTTATAAGTTACTTACGTGCAGTGTAAAATGGCTGTGAAATAATGTGGACATTATTTCACTCAGGCTGCAGTGGCAGTCCTGTGTAAGAATTGTCTGAGCTCCCTATGGGTGTCAAAAGAAATGCTGCAGCCCATAGGGATGTCCTGGAACCCCAATACCTTGGGTACCTAGGTACCATATACTAGGGAATTATAAGGGTGTTCCAGTGTGCCAATCAGAATTGGTAAAAATGGTCACTAGCCTGCAGTGACAATTTTAAAAGCAGAGAGAGCATAAACACTGAGGTTCTGGTTAGCAGGGCCTCAGTGATACAGTTAGGCACCACACAGAGAACACATAAAGGCCACAAACTATGAGCACTGGGGCCCTTGCTACCAGGGTCCAAGTGAGACATATAAAACACACTGACAAATAGGGTTTTCACTATGAGCACTGGGATCCTGGCTAGCAGGATCCCAGTGAGACAGTAAAAACACACTGACATATACTCACAAACAGGCCAAAAGTGGGGGTAACAAGGCTAGAAAGAGGCTACCTTCCTACAGCTCGTTGTAGCCTTGTAGCAGACCCCTGTATCCGACCATTGGAGTCCACTTCTTTGTTCTGGGTACAAATGGGAGCAGGTCTTGTTCCCTTCAGGCCTCCTCACAGGTCTCAAACAGCAGACACATTCCTTTTTTTGAGGAGGGTGCCAGTGGATGTCATAAGCCACTAGCTTGTAGGTTGAAGTGACTCCAGGCCCTTCCCTAACCAATAGGGACATATTTCCCCGGGTAAACCTACCCACTTTGCAGCAGTTCCAGTATTCCTTAGTACAAACAATCCAAATGTGTACTTAACATATTAAATCTAAGATGGAAAAATTATTCTCCCCTTGTGCAGAACCTTCATGCCTTCCCAGAGGTGTGGCCAGGGTATTGAGCAGTTCCCTCCTCCATGGTCATTCTAACCTGGTTCTCAGGGCAGCTGTCCCCTCACTGGGTTGGGTGCCTCCCTGACTGGGAAGACAAAAACAAGCCTGGGCAGGTGTAAGCTATTTCTCTGTGTGACAGGGGAGACAGGCTCCTCTGAAATAAATTAAGTTCCTGGGCACTGTCCAACTGGTCTTCCAGCCAGAGGAGCCACACACCTCTGGACACCCAGGCCTTTATCTCTGCTCTGGGAGCAGTTGTCACACCTCAGAGCTACTCACCAGCTTGGAGACATTTGGAGGGTAATGCAAATTAGCCTCCAAGACCTTCAAGCATGGAAAATGTCACATTGTAAAGGTCACCTTACCTTAATACTTATTAAAACAAACAACTTTACCACTGATTTGGGCTTTTAATAAATATGAAAAATAGTCCTTGAATTATGTTTCTAGCTGGTGCCTACCCTGATATAGCAAACTTAATATTTAATATTGCTTCCCAGTGTTTCTCTATGGGCCTGCCAGCCTTCCTACAGTGAGGATAACTTCTGAGTGCTAGTCACTGTAAGAACATGATAATCTTAAATTCAAGTTCTTCCATACCATGCATTCTGTTTGCTGCATGGCCTACATAGAGCAACTTAATGTCTAAAAGGAAGGTTTTCTCATGTCAAAAGGTTCATTTTGATGGCCAAGCTGCAGTTTTAAACTGCACCTGCAAGGCTGAATTGTCAGGTTTGGAGTTATGTTTGCCTGCTCACACTAGTGGATAAACCAGTATTGTAGTAATACATAGGTGTCATTTAACTTTACATGCCATGAGTCTTCTACCAAGGTTTCTGAAGCATGACTCTCAATGAAGCTTTGTGTACCTATATGTGTTCTTTAGCACTTCTAGTGAAGCTGTGTGACAAGAAGCTGAAAGGGATGAGAAAATTGGTAGAGAGGGTGTAGCTTGCATCACCTGCAACAAAATGTGATATTTCATACAATGTTGCAACCTACAGAATGTAGCACACAATTTATACATGCATGCATTTAATGTTATTGTAATGTCAATTGGGATGTGGTAAAGTTATCAGTGACTATTTTTGTGATGCCATTCCCAACACATCCATGGTGTGTCACTGTGATTTGGTGAAACACAGTTCGTAGACACATGTCTAACCAAAATCACCTTCAACCAACTGACAGCAAGAGTGACTTTGGGAAATGCAGCTGTTGTGTGTGCATTCAGAAAATACATTGTACACATAAGTGAATGAGCCTGTTTCATTGCAGAACATTTATATGTTGATAGAGTGACAGCAGAGGCTGTTGTAGAAATTGTGTTGAAAGTGCTGGGTGGCTGAACACCCACATGCTTGAAAACAATAGTATCTAATACACAAGGTGAGTGTGCAATGATATGTAATTCTCTGGCTACTTGTTGCCTTTCTGCCAGTGACTGTGGCATGATGATAATGTAATGCACTCAACTGGTTATGCATCTGCTTGTCACAGGCATTTGAGTACCTGTGGCAAGGACCATGGTAGTTTTTAAAATACCCACAATGACTACAACAGGTGTCTACAAAAAGTCAATCATGAGCATTCAGTAGTTTGCAGGCTGCCACTGAGTAGCTCACACATAATAATTTCCAGACAGCTGAAAATATGCAGTTGACCACCAGTAAAAGGAACACTCTAAAACAATTCATCTATTTCTGTGAAGTCTTGGAAGCTGGCAGTAGAGGATGATGCAGGATACCATTATGAGAACACGTTTTATTTATTTCTTTGCTTGTTTCTTTTTTTTCCATTTTTATTTTCTCGCCTTCATTTAGTTTTTTTCACTTTCATGTTTTTCCTCCTTTGTTGGTTTAGTTTTCTCACCACTTCCTCATTATTGACTTATTTCTCTTTTATCCTATAACTTTCATTCCCTAATTATTTCTTCTACTTATTGATTTTTTTATTTATTGCATTCTTTTGGCTTCTTTCTATTTTCTTCCTCTGTATTTGCATCTTTCTCCTTTGCTATGCTTTTTATGCTTTCTTTCTTCTCTTATTTCTTCCTCCGCTTCTCTAGGTTTTCTTAAATTTCTCTCATTCTTATTGCCTTTCATACTTTTTCTTCTGATTCTTTCACTTTCTTTCCCTTTTTTTCTTTCCTTTCCTTTTTTCTCTTTTTTTATTCTTTCTTCTCCCTCTTTTATCTCCCTTTCATGGTCTCTCTCAAAATACTTTCCTCTCTCTACCCTTTCTTAGTTTTTCCCCTTTCTCGAGTCTCTTGTTTTCTTTACTTTTTTATGTCCTTCTCTTTCAATTTTTCTTCTTCCCTTCCTTTCTTTCAGTCTCTTCTTTTGAAACTGCACTTTCCTCTTCTCTGTCTCCCTTTCTCTTCCTTGTTTTATTTCTTTCTATGTGTATTCTCTGCTTATCATTTCTTCTATTCTCCTTAGTTTTCTCCCTTATTCCCTTCTTCCAATTTTTCTTACTATTTTTCATTCACATCTTTCTTTCTTTTTGTACATTTTTTCTCTTTTTTCCTCTTGTGTTCTTTCTTTTTTATTCTTTCTTTCTGCCATGCTCTTCCATTTTTCTTTTGATTCTTCTTTCCTTTCAATAATTAATTTCCCTCTTGGTTTGTTTTCCTTTCTCTTCCTTTGTTTCATTTCTTTCCCCCTCATTTTCACCTTTCTTGGTTTCACTTTTTTTGTTTAGTTATTCTTTTTGTTTTTGAATCATTCTTTTTTTTTTCAGGTGAGAAGTGGAATCTAGCAATGACTGCTTCCCTGAAGATTCCAAAGATGATGATCCTTTGGCAGTACATGACCTTTCTCTCTCTCTCTCTCCTCATCCTTGAGTAATAATTCCTTAAGATGAGGGTAAAAGCAGAAAAGATATTCAGTAAAATGGTAAAAACAAAACCGGGCAATGGGCTTGCATTCTTAGTTAAGGAGACTTTGGGCCAGATGTATGAAAAGTTTTTGCACTCACAAACGGTGCGAATCACAAAAATCGTCGGTTTGCGAGTGCAAAAACGTTGTCTGCGATACATGAAAGGCATTCACAGACCAAAAACAAGAAATCGCCAAAAATGCGATTTTTTGCATTGCGACCTGGTTTTGCGAGTCGCATTTTGCGATTCGGTATTTCCAGTAGGAAATTGCGAGGAGCAAAATGCGAATCGCAAAATCCGATTCGCAAAGAGATGCATCAAAAAATCGCAATTAGCGATTTTTCGCAGAATGGGATTTTGCACATGCAAAATACCACTAAGTGAAAGCAGGTGGTAACCAGGTGCAACCTATATAAAGAGGCCCAGAATGCCTCAGACTCCCTACCACAATGGCTGCACTCTACGTCATGGCGAGGAGGATGAGGATCCTGGCAGGTTTAAGGAGAGGGAGGAGGAGACAGGAGCGCATTTTCAGAGTGCGCATTACACTGTTTGACCTGACAGAGGAGGAAATATATGAGAGGTATAGGTTGAACTCAGCCATGATTCTTGATCTGATAGCTGAGCTACAACCCATACTGCAGCGCAGAACACTAAGGACCCATAGCATACCCACCCATGTGCAGGTATTATGCTCCTTACACATACTCGCCTCAGGGAGCTATCAAGGGGTTATACCAGCTGCTTGGGGGTTTACACAGAGCACCCTCTCCAGATTTTTCAATGCATTTATCAACGCCATGCTAAGCATACTCCAACAGTACATCAGATTCCTTCACACCCCACAGGAAATACAGCAGACAAAAATGTACTTTTATCAGATAGCACAGTTCCCCCACGTCCTAGGTGCCATAGATGGCACACATGTGGCAATATGTCCACCATCAGTCACAGAGTATGTGTACCGAAACCGTAAACACCAACATTCCATGAATATACAGGTGATATGCAATGCCACCTACATCATAACTGATCTCGTGGCCAGGTACCCAGGGAGCACACATGATTCATACATCTTTCGTCACAGCGGCATTCACACAAGACTGCTAGCTGGGGAGTTTGGTGAAGGATATCTACTAGGTAATGTCACTCTTTACACTGGCGCATAGGTAACAAACCCATGTCAGATGGCTGAGGTACCCAACAAACTTCTGTTCCTTTCAGGAGACAGTGCCTATGCAGTGCGCACCTACATGATGACGCCCTACCTCAATCACACCACACCGGCAGAACGGAGATACAATGCAGCACACAGGGCAACCCGCAACGTGGTGGAGCGCACATTTGGCCTCCTGAAGAGTCGCTTCCATTCCCTCCACAAGAGTGGAGGGGCACTACAGTACAGTCCAGAAACCACATGTAGAATCGTGGCTACTTGTGCAATCTTGCACAATATAGCTGCACCCAGGGGCATACCTATAGAAATCAGTGACACTGAATCAGATGAGGATGATGATCCCATACCACCTGTACAGCCAGCAGACAGGACCAGTGCAGCAGAGGGACGGCAAAGGCGTGCTGACATCACACACAACCATTTCAGACGTGAGTATGTACAATCAAACTCTACTGACTACTGTAGCTATAGTGAGAAAAAAATATTTATTCCTTTACGGCAGGTTATGAATTGTGATGAATAAAGTAAAAGGGGGATTGTTAAAATGAAAATAAACAAATGAACTGAGTCCCACACTATTACTTCATAGTGGGGACACCAGAGTCAATGAGGCAGAAGTCACTTCCTCCTCCCTCGCACACAACTGGGGTGCCCAGTTGAATCACTGGCACCCTGAATGTCAGGCTCTGTGGCAGTGCTGCGCCTGGCACTGCGCTGTCTGTGGTCTGGAGCTGGTACGTGCACACTGCTGAGGCTTGAGGTCTCCTCTGTGTCCCCCAAGGCAACCTCACTGGGAGTGGCCGACCTCTGTCCCATTACTTGTTCGATCACCGTGGTGATCTGGACAAGGGCCTGGACCACATCCCTACTGGTGTGTGCAGCCCCTACCTTGGCCGCCACAGCACGATGGGCGATGAGGGCGGTGGAGTTGGCCATGCGATTGGAGGACCTGCAGTATGTCGCAAACATGGTGCGAAAACGGTGCTCATGTCTGCGTCTACTCAGTCTTTCTTGTCTCATCTCCTCGCACAGGTCACGCACTGCACTGGTCAGCTCCCTAGTGTCCTGGGAGGCCTGTACCTGTCCCTCACGCAGCTGGTTGATGTTATCATTCAGGGTGTCCAGTCTCCGATGCAGTCCAACCGTATTCCTATTGTGGGCTCTAAGGCTCCTGTCCAAACTTTGGATCCTTCTATTTTGCAGGCGCTGTTGCTGCAACATAGCAGCCTCAAGTCCACCAAACAGGGATGTACCCTCAGCTGCCTCCTGCAGTTGCTGTAGTGACACTGGGGCACTTGGACGACACGCCGCAGGACCCCTGTCCTCCGGTACCTGGCTGCACATCCCGGATGCAGATGGTGTGCCTGAACTCTCCCGCTGCACATCAGAGTCACCACTGACACAATGGCCTAGGCCTGCGGCGCACAGTTGGGAGATTTCTGGACCCACTGGTGTTGTTATCAGAGGGCAGCTGTGTGTACGTGTCCGCTACACCCGTCATTGCTGTGGCTGCTGTGCCAGGCCCACCTGCAACAACAATATGCAGCATGTCAGTTCTGTATGTTACATTATCTGTCCAGAAATGGCAATAAAACTATAGATACTGCTGTACATGGTGTAGTGTGTGTTGTTTTACCTTGGGTGTCACTATGTTTGCTTACATTATCATGCCACTGTCTGTACTAGTTTGTGGACCACGACTCCCATAATGCATTTTTGTGCTGCTACTGAGATGTGGAGTGGACTACTTCACACACTACTTCACATTACATGCTAATTCCTAAGGGGCTTTTATGCATGCACATACAGTGTTCACACAACAAAATTTGCACTTGCCTTGGCTGGTACTTGGTTGGGCCGAGGTGTCTATGTCAGTGACCCCTGTCACTGCTTCCGGTAGGAGGGTTGATTCCACCAGGTCCTCCAGTGGTGTGGCAGGTGGCTCGGTTGGTGGTCCACCTCCTGTGCTCCTGGTCTCTGCAAGTCGCCTTGCCACCCTCTCCTTTGCCCGGGACCGCAGGTCATACCAGCGCTTCTTGATTTCATCAATGGAGCGCTGGGCCACTCCAATGGCGCAAATCTTGCTTTGGATCTCCAGCCAGAGTCTCCTCTTCTCACTCTCTGGCTCCTGGAGGGATGATTTGCCAAACAGGCGGTCATGGCTCCTCACCACCTCCTCTGTTAAGATCTCCAGCTCCTGCTCATTGAACTTGAGCTTGCGCTTCCTCTCCTGCTTCTCAGATCCTGGACCTTGGGGCTCCATTGTGGCTCAGATGATGCTGCTCCTTCACAGTGCTCCTCACAGTTGCTGGGCTGCTCTCACTCTGGATGCTGGCTTGGGTGTGGCTTTTGTACCTGCCTGGGATGACTCATTTCCTGCTGATGAATCATCCGGCTCCTCCAGGAGTGCATTCTCGAACTTTCTCGCATTTTGCGATTTTTTACCGAATCGCAAAAAAATCGCAAATTGCGAGAATGGAAAATGTGTTTCGGAAAATGGGCCTCGCAAACCACAAATAGCGACATTTGCGATTCGCAGACCCCAGTTTTCATACATCTGGCCCTTTGTGTGCTTAGTTGATGCTGCAGTGAGTTTCCCTTGCAATAGTAAGTATGTTGAACGTGAAAGAAAAATTGTTGCAATATGTGCTCTCCATTACTTGCAGCTAAATTTAATTTTTTATTATTTGTAATACTTCTATATAGATTTACTGTGGGATTTATATTTTTAGAAAATAAGTACATAATAATAATAATATTAACGTTCAGTTTCCCCACTTTCACCATTGCATGTACTTCTCGCCCTGCAAGCGGAAACAAAAGCGGCTCAGCTCCAGATCCACAAATCCTTTTTTCTTTTAGTGCAAACAGGACATGTATTTTCTTAAACAGATAAAAATATTTGTCTTTTTGTTATTTGTTCTTTTTCCCTATGTGGCTTTAGGGTTATTTCTAGCCTCCATTGATTTCTAAAAGGGCAGCTTGCAGTACCATTAATTGGCTGTGTGTGGTGTTTGACTTGTAAATTTGAATTAAATTTGTTTTCTCGGTAGTAGTAGTGCAGTAGTTATGGGTGTAACTAGTTAATAGCAATTGTCTTCCTGTTTTTAATTTTTTTCTATTTGGATTGTCCTCCCCTTTATTTTACTTTAACAACCCCATTTCTAAATAGATTGTTTTACTGCGGCCTTTTGCCCCTTCTGCATATACAGCACAAATGGAAACCTTCACAAGTGGTGGTCACCGCACTTTTGGTGGACAACTCTCTACATAAGAGTTTGTGCAAGCACAAGTGGCGGCCACTAGCTGGAGATTAGTGAATAACATTCTAAGCACCTATAAACGTGCTAAGGGAGAACTACCTTATATGTAGAAAATGCTTTAGTGAAGAAGGGGCATTGTGTGGCATTGTAGTAGAGTGGGCAGTTCACTGTCACAGAGCTAAGCTTTTAATTGCTGCAAAGTGAGGCAGTGCTGCTTGGGGAACCTCAGAGGACCACTTAGCATGTTTCCCGTCTCAGCAACTAGGAGGTAATTGAAAAAATCCCATTATCAAGGGCATGATGTAAAGTTTGGGCATACTGCCTCTGGGCACACTTTTAGAGAGGCAAGAGTCCCTATGCATACAATGAGAGCGGTGCTTATTCCTCCGCACCCAATCAGTATATTTCTGAGATGGACATTTAATGTGCGCATATGACTTCTGAATTCGGATACGTAGACGCACAAAAGATGTTTGCTCATTTCCATTGAGGAAACCTTAGTTTATAATTACTAACTGTAGTGGGAGAACAAAAAACTATCAAAAGTGGCATTTTTCTTGCCGTCCAATGTATGTAATTTAGGGCCAGATTTATCAAAGGGTTTTACCCATTCAGTGTCTATGGGAAAATGTGTTGGTACATATGGACCTAAGTCCCTGTGCACATAATAACAAAAAAACCACATCAGTGCAAAAAAACCTGAAAATTAATTTCCAACAATTTTGCCGATTGTGCAACAGTGAATGAAGAAATTAGTTTTGAAATGGGTTTGTAATTTTTCTACATTTCTTCATTTAGCCCAAATTCTTTACTGTGGTAGGGACAGAAGCAAACTCTATTGATGATCTATGTCTATGCCTGCTCTATGTTTTATGTGCAGACTTCTCCACCAAAAGTGTGGAGACCACCACATGCAAAGGATTAATTTGTAGTGTGAATGCACAAGGATCTAGCGGGAGAGGTAAAAATGTATATGTGCTCCATTCCATATTACACAAACAGGAAGAACTGGGGAGCTGCCAACCTAAGATGGCCACATAAAAGGCAAAGAGCAGAAGAAGAAAAAGCTATGTTGAGATTTTTATTTTTGCAGCTTAAATTATGCTCCATGTCTTGCCTTTCACGTTGCTGCTGGCTCTGGAAGCAGGATTCGTTACATCGGAACTCATAATGAGATCCTTGGTGCGGATCACATGTATTATATTCATTCAGAGTATATATGGCACACCTCTGAGTGTTAAAAATCTAGGATTACGCCTAATGTGCACACTGTAATTAAGCAGACACAGGTTTGATTGCAGGTCGCCTAACACTGATCACAGGCATTTAAAGATCTTTGTGAAATTACACCACAAAGCATAGAAACCATCCTATTGTTGGACGTTCTAGGGCCTATGCTGTGTACGTGTTACCGAAATTGACTTGCAAATTTGTTGCAATAACCCACTTGTTAGCTAAAGGTAGAGTGGCTTTTAGATGGTGTAGGGATCCACCTTAACCCCTTCTGTGCCAGGGACGTAACGGTTACTTCCACCGGCACAATGCTCCTGTGCCGAGGATGTAACCATTTCGTCCTTGGCATGGAGCTGGGGAGGAGCGCTAGCGCTTCGTCCGTGGGCTTCCCTCCCACCCCCCCAGGCAGGGATGGAAGGGGAAGCCTTTCCCCTTCCACCCTGCCCCCTCACCACCCCAATAACGCGCACTGACATTACTACAGGGTGCTGGTCGCAATGGAAGCCATTTGCTTCCAGATTGCAAACTGAGAAACAGGTGAGTTTCTCCTCCAGCGGGTGGGGGGTTTGAATCAAAGAGGCATCAGGGGAAACGAAAGGGTTTTATTTTTTCCCGGTGTCTCTTCGAACATTCCTGCTTCCCAATTGGGCAGCAGGAATGCCCACTAGATGCCAGGGATTTTTTTTTGTTTATTTATCTTGTATGTTTCTGTGTCAGGGAGCGGCCCTTGGACAAGGGTTGCTCCCCTTTGGGGGGCATGTGTGCTGTGGCCATTTCTGCCCCCTTTGGGGGCAGATGGGCCTATTGTTTTTCAGGCTGATGGCAGAAACCACTAGAATGCCAGGGATGTTTATTTACATGTTTATTTATGTGCGGGGATGCCCCCTTGGGCAAGGGGCACCCCCCAAGGGGGGCATAGAACTTTTGGCCATTTCTGCCCCCCTTTGGGGCAGATGGGCCCATTTTTGTTAGGCCCAACTGCCCCCAAGGGGGGCAGAAGCCACTTGGGCACCATGGATAGTGTGTGTGTGTGTTTAGTGGGTGGGGGGACGGCCCCTTGGGCAAGGGTCACTCCCATTTAGGGGCATGTGTTTTATAGCCATTTCTGCCACCCATATGGGCAGATCTGCCTATTCTTTTTATGCTGATCGGCCCCCAAGGGTGGCAGAAACCACTGGAACACCAGGGATGTTTTTTTTATTTGTTTATTTATGTGGGGGGGTGCCCCCTTGGGCAAGGGGCACCCACACAAGGGGGGCATAGAACTGTTGGCCATTTATGCCCCCCTTGGGGGCAGATCAGCCTATTTTTTTAGGCTAATCTGCCCCCAAGTGGCTCAGAAGACACTTAGGCACAAGGGATAGTGTGTGTTTAGTGGATGGGGGGATGGCCCCTTGGGCAAGGGTCGCTCCCCTTTGGGGGGCATGTGTTTTATGGCCATTTCTGCCCCCCTTGGGGACAGATCTGCCTATTATTTTTAGGCTGATCTGCCCTCAAGGGGGGGAGAAACCACAGGAACGCCAGGGATGTTTTTTTATTTGTTTATTTATGTGGGGGGGTGCCCCCTTGGGCAAGGGGCGCCCACCCAAGGGGGGCATAAATTTGTTGGCCATTTTTGCCCCTCTTGGGGGAAGATCGGCCTATATTTTCGGCCCATCTGTCCCCAAGTGGGGGTAGAAGCCACTTAGGCACCAGGGATAGTATGTGTGTGTGTGTTTAGTGGATGGGGTGGCCCCTTGGGCAAGGGTCGCTCCCCTTTGGGGGGCATGTATTTTATGGCTATTTCTGCACCCCTTGGGGCAGATCTGCCTACTGGAATGCCAGGGATGTTTTTTTATTTGTTTATGTATGTGGGGGGGCCCTGGGGCAAGGGGCACTCCCCCAAGGGGAGCATAGAACTATTGGCCATTTCTGCCTCCCTTGGGGGCAGATCGGCCTATTTTTGTTAGGCCCATTGCTCCCAAGGGGGGCAGAAGCCACTTAGGCACCAGGGATAGTGTGGGTGTGTGTGTGTTTTTTTGTTTGTTTGAGGGGTGTCCCCTTGTTGTGGCTTTACAGCTCAGTTTTTTTGGCCTTTCAGTTATTAACAGTGCATTTCATTTTTATGAAATCTCTTTTGATCCACTGAACCATCACTCACCCTCATGCCAAATCCAACCAGTTTGTGTGGTAAAACTGACAAAACCTGCTCCGCTGTAATCAGGCGTTGCAGCACACCTGTGACACGCTAGGTGTCTCGGTTGGGACCCCGATGATGAAGCATGCCACCACCTTGGTTGGTGGGTGAGGGGTCTATTTAACATAGCCTAAGTGCATTTCTTTTCACAATTTATTGTTTGGAACATCACATAAGTATGTGGACAAACCAAAAATTATCTATTGCAAAACTACCTGTGTTTGGTGGGGAGGGGGGCCCCTATGTTTTTGGTCCCGGGTGCGGCCTTCATCTAGGGAAACCTGACCAAACCCAGACATGTTTTAAAAATAGACCCCCCAAGGAGTCCAAGGAGGTGTGGCTTGCCTGGATCCCCCAACATTTTATTACCCAGACTCCTCTACAAACCTCAACATTTGCTTAAAAAGCATATTTTCCTCACTTTCCTTTGTAGGATCACCCCTGCAGCACAAATTTCCTACCACCCAGCGTTCTCCTCATTTTCCCAAGTAAAATGATACCTCACTTGTGTGGGTCCCCAAAGCAGAGTCAGCCTAAAAGTTGTATACAAGAAAAATATGTGTTTAGCAACTCGCTGGGCTATCCCTTCAATCTCTACAGTTAGTTGGCATTTTTCTGTTGCAGGCACCTGGGCCACCCACACAAGTGAGGTATCATTTTTATCGGGAGACTTTGGGGAATGCTGAGTGGAAAAAAAATTGTGGCATCTCAGATTCCAGAACTTTCTGTCACTGAAATGAGAGGAAAAAAGTGTTTTTAGGTCAGATTTTGAGGTTTGCAAAGGATTATGAGTAACAGAACCTGGTCAGAGCCCCACAAGTCACCCTATCTTGGATTCCCTAGGTGTCTCGTTTTCAAAAATATGCAAGTTTGCTAGGTTTCCCCATGTGCCGGCCGAGCTAGAGGCCAAAATCCACTGCTAGGCACTTTGTAAAAAACAGCTCTGTTTTCTTTGTGAAAATGTGATGTGTCCATTTTGTGTTATGGGTCATTTCCTGTCGCGAGCACTAGGCCTACCCTCACAAGTGAGGTACCATTTTTATAAGGAGACTTGGGGCAACGCTGGGTGGAAGGAAATTTGTGCCTCCTCTCAGATTCCAGAACTTTCTGTCACCGAAATGAGAGAAAAAAGTGTTTTTTGGCCAAATGTTGAGGTTTGCAAAGGATTATAAGGAAGAGAACCTGGTCAGAGCCCCACAAGTCACCCCATCTTGGATTCCCCTAGGTGTCTAGTTTTAAACAATGTGCATGTGTGCTAGGTTTTCCCAGGTGCCGGCTGAGCTAGAGGCCAAAATCCACAGCTAAGCACTTCGTAAAAGACAGCTCTGTTTTCTTTGTGAAAATGTGATGTGTCCACGTTGTGTTTTGGGGCATTTCCTGTCGCGGGCGCAAGGCCTACCCACACAAGTGAGGTACCATTTTTATCGGGAGACTTGGGTGAATACTGGGTGGAAGGAAATTCATGGATCCACTCAGATCCCAGAACTTTCTGTCACCGAAATGAGAGGAAAAAGTGTTTTTTTGACCAAATATTGAGGTTTGCAAAGGATTCTGGGTAACAGAACCTGGTCATAGCCCCACAAGTCACCCCATCTTAGATTCCCCTAGATGTCTAGCTTTCAAAAATGTGCAGGTTTGCTAGGTTTTCCCAGGTGCCGGCTGAGCTAGGGGCCAAAATCCACAGCTCAGCACTTTGTAAAAAACAGCTCTGTTTTCTTTGTGAACATGTGATGTGTCCATGTTGTGTTTTGGGGCATCTCCTGTTGCGGGCGCTAGGTCTACCCACACAAGTGATGTACCATTTTTATAGGAATACTTAAGGAAACGCTGGGTTGAAGGAAATTCGTGGCTCCTCTCAGATTCCAGAACTTTCTGTCACCGAAATTAGAGGAAAAAGTGTTTTTTGGGCCAAATGTTGAGGTTTGCAAAGGATTCTGGGTAACAGAACCTGGTCAGAACCCCACAAGTCACCCCATCTTGGATTCCCCTAGGTGTCTAGTTTTCAAAAATGCACAGGTTTACTAGGTTTCCCTAGGTGCCGGCTGAGCTAGGGGCCACAATCCACAGCTCAGCACTTTGTAAAAAACAGCTCTGTTTTCTTTGTGAACATGTGATGTGTCCATGTTGTGTTTTGGGGCATCTCCTGTTGCGGGCGCTAGGTCTACCCACACAAGTGATGTACCATTTTTATTGGGATACCTAAGGAAACGCTGGGTGGAAGGAAATTCGTGGCTCCTCTCAGATTCCAGAACTGTCAGTCACCGAAATGAGAGGAAAAAATGTTTTTTTGGCCAAATGTTGAGGTTTGCAAAGGATTCTGGGTAACATAACTTGATCAGAGCCCCACAAGTCACCCAATCCTGGATTCCCCTAGGTGTCTAGTTTTCAAAACTACACAGGATTGTCAGGTTTCCCTGGTTGCCGGCTGAGCTAGAGGCCAAAATCCACAGCCAGGCACTTTGTGAAAATGTGATGTGTCCATTTTGTGTTTCCTGTCGCGAGCATTAGGCCTACACATGCAAGTGAGGTACCATTTTTATCGGGAGACTTTGGGAAACACAGAA
Organism: Pleurodeles waltl; assembly: GCF_031143425.1. NCBI lineage: Eukaryota > Metazoa > Chordata > Amphibia > Caudata > Salamandridae > Pleurodeles > Pleurodeles waltl. The sequence continues at coordinate 848,192,371 of NC_090442.1, read as the reverse complement.
TAGTAAATCAAGTGTTATTGCACCTTGTCTTTCTCTACATGTTTTCATTCCAAATGTAAGACAGTGTGTAAAAATGACATCTATTTGAGAAATGCCCTGTAATTCAGATGCTAGTATGGGCACCCCGGAATTCAGATATGTGCAAATAACCACTGCTTCTCAACACCTTATCTAGTGCCCATTTTGGAAATACAAAGGTTTTCTTGATACCTGTTTTTCACTTTTTATATTTCAGCAATTAATTGCTGTATAAACGGTATAGAATGAAAACCTATTGCAAGGTGCAGCACATTTATTGGCTCTGGGTACCCAGGGTTCTTGATGAACCTACAAGCACTATATATCCCCACAACCAGAAGAGTCCAGCAGACGTAACGGTATATTACTTTAAAAAATCTGACATAACAGGAAAAAGTTACACAGTAAAATTTGGAGAAAAATGGCAGTTTTTTACCTCAATTTCAATATTCTTTTATTTCAGCTGTTATTTTCTGTAGGAAACACTTGTAGGATCTACACAAATGACCCCTTGTTGAATTCAGAATTTTGTCTACGTTTCAGAAATGTTTAGCTTTCTGGGATCCAGCATTCGTTTTTCACCCATTTTTGTCACTAACTGGAAGGAGGCTGAAAGCACAAAAAATAGTAAAAATGGGGTATGTCCCAGTAAAATGTCAAAATTGTGTTGAAAAATTGGGTTTTCTAATTCAAGTCTGCCTGTTCCTGAAAGCTGGGAAGATGGTGATTTTACCACCACAAACCCTTTGTTGATGCCATTTCAGGGAGAAAAAAACCACAAGCCTTCTCCCGCAGCCCTTTTTTCCAATTTGTTTGAAATATAACGAAATTTGCGCCGTATTTTAGCTAATTTCTTGATCTCCTTCAAGGGAACCCACAAAGTCTGGGTACCTCTAGAATCCCTAGGATGTTGTCAAAAAAGGACACAAATTTGGCATGGGTAACCTATGTGGAGAAAATGTTATGAGGGCCTAAGCGCGAACTGCCCCGAATAGCTAAAAAAAGGCTCAGCACACGAGGGGAAAAGGTCTGGCAGCGGAGGGGTTAAAGGACCACAGACTGGCATAAATACTTGCTGTACTGAAACAAGGACAGTGAATTGTATGCCAGTTTGCAACCACCAACATCAAGACAGAGAAATATAGGTAAAACTTTGCCTGCATTATCCATCAAAGACTCGTTTTCTCCGAACTCCAGGAATAAAGACTGAACTATGAACACAGTCTGTAATATTTGATCTTGCATTGCGCAGAAGCACTACCTGCTGTCTTTCAATTAGGTAATAATCTGTGATGAGCAATATGTGACCATACGATTCAAAAGCTTTAAAAAGACAAGAAAAACAGTGCAAATAAATTCACTCTTCTCTTCGTTCTTGCACCAGACCAATGGTATGAGGGCTTTCAAAAACCACATTACCGTTATTGCCTCTTTTTCAAAGAGCGTTATTTGATATTGTTCTGAAACATATATTTTTTTCAGGAAAAATGCAAACATATGCTCTGAAATTATGACTTAATCAAAATATAAAAGAAAATATTTTTCATATGTAAGGACATTTTATAGAACATTTATTATTAATGCCACATTAGAAACAACATATTGCAAAATGTGCCAAATTAATTGAGCCCACACAAGTAATAAGACGCAGACGTTGAGGAGTTAAATTTTAATTTGAAAATGCAACATAAACAACAGGCTTTCTGCCCACACATTTACCATTGAACAACTTGTGTCCTCTTATTTCCAAGCACACGTTTTAGGGATCATGTTTTAGTGCAGAACTCTGGACGCAGAGGAGTAACCAAGTCATCAGATCCAGTAAGCATCTCTTTCTATGAAATTACATGCGGTATGTGACCTTTCTGTTTGTGAGTCCCCTGACATGCCGTGAGAAGCCCACGACCTTGATGCGATAGAAAATGTTAATCAAAATCTTTCTAGGAACCATTGGAGTTTATGATGAATATTCTCAACATCAGGCCGAGTTACAGTAAAAACTAAAACTAACGTAAGCTAAAAGGCAAATCGGGCGTTTGTTAAGGTAAATGAAAACATTGTTCTGTGCATTACTTCTTAACAACTATTTGGTGCCTGTTAAAAATGTACAAAAGGCATTTACCAGTGAAAAGTGATTGCTTCACTGAGACTAGACGACTGCAAGGCAGAAATAAACTTTCTCCATGGTTGTTGGTCCTTTGTAAAACAGGATATAAACTGGGCCACTGAAATTATGCGGTGCTGCGGACGTATTCTACGAATTTATGGGTCTACCGCACTTCCTACATATTTCATCAACTGCTTAGTTTGCAGATTTCAGCCACAAAAAATAGTTTCTAGATAAAATGGATAAAACATGTCACACATGTAGTGACGCAGAGTGGCAAATTCTTTGCAATGATTGTAGTTCCTGATTGCTGCATTCGAGTGTGAAACCTGCTCTCATGAGGTGAACCACCTGTCCAGACAGCATAAATGTGCTTTAAAACAACAAAATAGAACACTCTTCTGCCGCACTGCGTGCTGCAGTATGCTGCATAATTTCCTTTATCTTTCCACATAATTTAGTCAACCCAGCAACATAATTTGGACCTTCATTGCTGCATAATTCCAGTGGCCATGGGTATAACATATATTTTATTGAGCTGCTTTCTTTTAAAAATATTGACTTACTCTAGGTCTTAAGGTATGGTCAGAAACGGTAACCATGGGTGGTGCATGGGAAGGCTAACTACACCGAATAAAAGCACTTATAACTGTCATCTAAGAAAACATGCAGGTAGCATTTTCATGTGTGCTTTGGCTAGCTCAGCCTATCAACTTTCACAAGTCTATACAAGGAGAAGCATTAAACTGAGCTTTGAAATCCCAAAAGTATGGTATTAAGAATTAGTAGTAGCTGAAGAATAATAGGCAATTCTGGTCCTGATTTCCCCAGTAATTCCTAATTTTTCTGAGTAGTTTCACCCAGAATATTTTCCTGCATTCACTAAATGCTGATATCCAGAACGGTGTGTGTGGTACTTACTGGATGCATACAAATACTCTTTATATTAGGGGTTCCCAATAGGGAATTACATTTTCCACTGCTTAATTTTTTAAAGCATGACCTAAGGAAACTTGCCAAAGGAATAATTGTGCGAGCGCGCCACGAGATCCAAACTTTTATCAATACTATGTAATCGATCCTGCGCTAGAGGACGATGGATCGAAGCGACATAGATTTGAGGGGATGTCACCACTGGGAATTGTGAGAACCAACAAATCAATAACAAATCAACAATATTCAATATTATAAAACTTCCGTCAATAATCACACCAGTTTAGTAACAAGAATACATAAGTTTATTTCCCTATATTAACAATGCTAAGGTCACGAAGATAACTCTCAAGCACAAATGATAAGCATATAGAATCAACAGCGGCTCATTAAAACGGCATATGTATCTCAATTTGATTAACACAGTTAAACAAATTATCTCCAAAAGAATTACACTTATTAATAATACAAAAAACTGTAATAATGGTACATAATGAATTAGTTCAGCATCAAATTATTTCAAACCAGATCATAAGCAATAGATGATTATTTTCCTAATGCTAACCACAAATTAGCATTACATGTTGGGCTTCATGTGAAAAGAATTTAGAAACACAAATTTAGGAAAACTCTTAACTCGATTATGTCATATATCAAACTAATAATGTGCAGCAATATAATCATTAGTTGCAGTTGGTACCTGAAAAGCAAGAGAGACACAATTCACATTTAATAACATACATTACCACAATAGTAGTAACAGCAAATGATCAGCTTCCACTTGAGGACACTATCAACAGTTTTGGGCCTAACGACAGCTAATCTCGACACTCGTCTGTTCTCAAGGAACAACGAGCCCAGGGTCCACGCATTCCAACCCTCTAATTAGTCTACACAGATTATTATACTAAAATCTAATCAACTCCTGATTGGTCAGTCTATGGGGTGTTTTCATTTCAGCCAATCAACAACTTATTTGATGACCTAAACTTGACAAACCTCCGCTAACTATAACATTTTATTTCGATATATACACTCTCCTTCCATCTCGTCTGTAGCTCCATTGTCTCATCCGCCTCTCACATAGCTTGTTCTCAGTAGAAACTTTATCTGCTACTTTTACTTCCATCCTCGAGGAAAGAGCATATATTAGTAAAATTCTCAAACAATAGGACATTTCAACTTATGCAACGCTCGGTTAATATATGACCTTGTAAGAAATGTCACCGCAACCCGCTATGGGTAGCTGTGGATACGTCTACACAAGCTTAAAAATATTTATTATTTTGAAGCTTCGAATCATGGAAAATAACTACAACATCTGAATATAGTTTTGGTCAGCCAAGAACAGAAAAACAACCATATTAAGAGTTTTCTCGTTTTACACCTTAGTTCATCACTCGTTATTAATACGAAAACCATTAATAAACATATTAGAAAATTCACGCTCTCACAATTGTTTCAATGAAAAGATAACGGTGTCGTGGAATTCCAATTCCTGCTCAAATTGCTGTTTAGTAGGAATTGGAATCTGCCCCTCCTCATAATTAGGGTTCTCCTATACCTCTAATTGTGGCGATCTTACTATCAGTTTAGGGTATTACCCCTGAATGTAGTGCCTCACACCCAAAGAGAGCTTGTTGAATTTTAATATACATGCTGTTTTAGTCCTTTATAACAATTGGCCCGGTAACTGGTGTGTTATGTATGGCACCTGATAAAATCCACCATGCTGCATTGAATTGTATTGCATTTGATAAATACCAGGCCTATTAAAGGGTATTGGAGAAAAAAACATGGAGGCTTTTGTGCATAATGCACCAAAATAGTGGTTATGGTAAATACCAGGTATTTTTCCCCTGGTAGCTATCAGCAGTTTTAACCTACTCATATTTATCACAAAATTCTAAATTGGATGATTGCCGTTTTGGAGGGACAATTGCAGCAATTTTGGTCTCATTTGGCTCCTGGTGACTGATTCTAGGCTCCAGGAGCATTTACTTCAGTCTTTCTGACCTCTGAGGATACCTTTTTGCTGAGGTGCTTGATTTTGATGTATTATTACCAGCCCTGACCTCTATCCTTGCTCCCGATGCTCTCTACTGCTTGCAGAGAATCTACCACAGCCCTTCCATAACTAACAAGCAGAACACCCTCCCTGCACTCCCCAGATCCCACTTCCTCTTGGTCACTTCCACAGCATCTCTGGCCAGTCCACAAAAGTCCAAGGAAAACCCTCCAAAGTCTCCTAGCAGGTCCATACCATCAACTGTAGCACAGTGCCACTGGCCTTTAAGAGACATATCCTAGTCCTGGGCGCCTGCTGGAGTCATCATCCTTCAGTCCATCTTCTTAGTGGAGTAAGGTGGCTTTTTCTTCCAGCTGGGCATACTTTCCCCAATGTCAGACTGTTGTCTAGTGTCTTCTCAATTGTTGCTGAAAGTGGTTCGTGAAATTGCAAAATAAATGAAAGGGGGTGGTGAAGGTGCCCTCGTCCTGCAACAACACACTGCGACTTTCGCAGGAGCAAAACATGTTGCCTGATCCGGGGAGCAGAGGTCATTGCCCCACTCTGGGAGCCGCCATATGTTACTCGGAGACCGCCCCTTAACAGGAAAGCCAATCCCAGGGCTGTTAGACTCCAGAGCCAACAAAGGACAAAGGGAGTCAGCAATGATGAATCACAGAAGAGGGAGGACAGACTCGCAAGCATCGAGGCAGGTATGCTGAGGGGTGCAGGGCATGGGTCTGACTGCAGGAGGTTCAGAGAAGCACCTGGCTCAAATGGTGAGGACAGACCGCTGAAGTTGTGCACTCTGCAGCTTCTGCAGATACAGGGGGGCCGTCTGCATCCTCTGTGGACGCTACTGAGAGGGCGCTTTGTTGCAGCTTTCATTTGCAACATTACATTAGCAGAATAAGTATGCCTATTTCTTCCCCTGCAGCAGAATAATTTATACCATAGGTCCCCTCTTGCCCCACCTCCTCGTCGTGAGGTTTCATTTTGTTGACATGTGTAAAAAGTCAATTTCTAGATCATTCTGGGTACAAGGGGCTCCTGCATCTGCAGAGCGCTTGTCCTTCAGTGTGCCATGGCTGTGATTTGAAAGAAACAAAGAAAAACACTTCTTTGAAGGCTCAGGGCCGTTTTGAACTGTAACAGAGTGCTGCTGCTGCTTAGCCTGGGAAAAGGAATGGAAGATTCTAACAGAATAATAAAATATGTGTAAGGGAAACAAAAAATAAATGCAAAAAGTAAAAACCTTAAGGGAGCTGCTAGGAAGAGTTTAATTGGAGGAGAAGGTGTCAGCCCACATAATGCCCGGGAGCTGTGGGCTGCACTTAGCTGCAGAAAACTTTCTGGGAAAGATTAGCAGAGAAGTGTCCACCTCTTCTCGGGTGCTGCAATCCATGGCGTAAAGATTATTCTCTCTGGATCTCACCAGGGATGAAAATGAAACATATGTGCAAGCTCTGTGCCTTCAAGTCCCAAGACGCAGCCATCTTAAAAGCAGGCAGAAAGGAAACCTGTGCTTCTTTTTTGGGGAGGTGCCGGTAAACTCCACTACTTGGGGGATTGCAGGGTTTTGGCTGATCTCTGCACTCCAAGTGCATGGAGTGGGAAAAGTTTGCAAACTATGCTGGTGGAGTGCAGTTCACCACCCACCCCTAATCATTATATTCTAAACAACACAAGACCAAAACAATAAAAGTACAAGTCAGGAAGTGAATTTTAGAAGAATAGAAGAGTAGCACTTAGCACTTAGAAGCAAATAGTTCTTTAGGGTTACGTGAGGTTAAACTGGATCAGAATCAAGTCAAGAGTTCAGGCCACCCGCAATGGGACACAGGCCGGCCACCGGACTCATACAGAGGACCCACTGAGAAAAGTATCTTGATCTTGGTCGCAGTCACAGGACTCATAGATTTTCCTCACAAAGTGCTGGTGATGCATCGATTTAACGGCAAAGTGACTGTGCAGAGATAGATCGTTCCAAAGCTGATGTGCCAGGTTTCTCCATGCAGCGAAGGGATGCGTTGATCTTCCTTCAGGGATGCATTGATGCAGTGGTTCTGATGTGATGTTGATGCACTGACTCCAAAGCCAATGTGCTGTGTTTCTCTATGCAGTGAAGGTATGAACTGATATCCCTTCAGGAGTGGCGCTAATACTGTTGTTCCTATGCTGCAACAATGTGATGGTGAAGCACTGGTTCTGAATGTTATGTGGCGGTTCTGCACCTGCAGCAGCGGGGATCTGTTGGTTCTACCTCTTACAGTAGGCAATGCATTGATTCTCACTTGAGCAAGTATCTGGGCCCACTTCCAGTGAACCAGGCACAGTAATAGGGGTGGAGACATTGATATCCCTGCCTCTCAATCAACAGGAGGCAAGACAGCAAGCACTCAGAGATCACTATGGGGTGCAAGGTAGAGTCCAGATCTTTCTCAGCAAGGTCAGAGAGCAGCAGGCAGCAGAACAGCACAGATGAAAAGTGGTCCTTCCAGGCCAGCAGTCCAGCAGATAGACAGTCCTTGGTGCAGCACAGCAGTTCTTCTGACAGAGTTCAGTTGTAACTCCAGAAGTGTCTTTGAAGTGATGGTAACTTCAAAAAAAGGTTTGTGAAGTGTGCACAAATCCTTTCCTCTGCAGCCCTGGCTCCAGACTATCAGTAGGGGGTAATCAGTCATTTGTGTGAGGACTTGCATTGCCTATTCTTGTAAAAGTGTCCTCCCCTCCTGCCCTTCCTGCCCAGGAAGAGCCATCAGAATGCAGATGAATGTAGATGAGCACTCAGACACACCTAACCTTCCTGTATTTGTGGCTGTCTAGAGGAAAAGCACAAAGTGTAGCTGTCATCCACCCCAGACATATATTGGAGACAGGCTTCAGGCACACAGAGCTGGAGAAGCAGTGAAACACCCACTTTCTAAAAGTGGAATTTCTAGATAGTAATGTTAAATTCTACTTTGCCAGTAAAGAGGATTTATAATTACCATTCCAATGATACAATACATTAAAACGCTACTCTTTCTCAATCAGGAATTATAGCTTAAAAGTGTATTAAGGAATTTCCAATGCTAGCCCATGAGAGGGGTAGGCCTCACAGTACTGAAAAATGACATTGGGAGTTTTCACTACCAGGACATGTAAAACTTAAATGTACATGTTTTCCCTTTTTAGGTATTGTTAGAAATGGGGTCTCTAGTTGGTAGTCAGTTTTCTACCCATCCAAACAGGGACTCTCACTCTAGTCAGGGTAACGGAGATACACAGGTCAGATAATCCCTGACCTGCCCCTTGGTAGCTTGGCACAAGCAGTCAGGATTATCTCAGAGGAAATTTACAAAGTATGTGTTCAAATACACACAGTAACAAAGTGAATACACCACAAAAGCACTCAACACCAGTTTTGAAAAATAGCCAATATTTATCTGAGTAAAACAAGATCAAATCGACAAAAAATCAACATACACAAGTAAAGATATTCATTTTTCAAAAGATTAAATCCAAATAAAAGAACTTAAAAACACAATAGCTCCAACTGGGGCTATCAGACGTTGTTGATGGAGTCGTGCCCAACAGTCTGACGCCGCTCATGGGGAGGGCAGTCACGAAGTTGCATGGCCCCCCAGGTACAGGACCTTTGGTAGCGAAGAAAATGAGCTGGTGAATGGAGTCGGGGAGGTGAGGTGTAAGTGTGAGGTGTCAGTGAATCCGGTGGGTCAAGACGCGATGGGTGACCTCTTGGGTCACAGTCACACCACGGGGCTTGAGGCGCCGCAGCGGTGTCTGCTGCCACAGATCTCGGTGACACAGCACTTCAGGACTCATGGAGTTGTGGGACTTTAGCGAGGCTGTGGCAGCATCGGGCCTGCGGTGTTGGGCGGGGTTATCGCACTCCAGCAGGGACCACAGCTCCATGTTGCAGGCACTGGTATGGAGTCGTGCAGCTGTGCAGGGTTCTTTAGTCATCCAGAGTCGGTGTGCCTGGATCTTCTCGTTTCTCACCAGAACTTACTTCCAAGGGCCCAGGGACTGGTTTGACACCACTTGGCAAGTCATGGTCCTCAGCAGGAGTACCCAGGTGCTGGCAGGTGACGTCTTTGATGTCCCTGTGACTTCTTAGCAGGAGGCAAGCTCAGTCCAAACCCTTGGAGAAGCTTCACAAACAGGATTTCAGAAAGCAAAAATCCAGTCCTTTCCCTCTTAAGGCAGAAGGAGCAGCAGCAGGGCAGCACAGCAAAGCAACTGGCAGAGTGGCAGGTCCTCCTCAGGCATCTAGCTCTTCTCCTTGGCAGAAGTTCCTCTTGATCCGGAAGTAATCTAAAGTTGTGGGGTCAGCAGTTCAATACTTATACTCATTTGTGCCTTTGAAGTAGGCAAACCTCAAAAGAAAGTCTTTGTAGTGCCCTAGACCCTGCCTCTTCCTTGCCCTTCCCGAGACACACACCAGGGGGTTGGCGACTATATTGTGAGAAGACAGGCACAGCCCTTTCAAGTGCAGGTGCCTGCTCCTCCCTCCCACTCTAGCCCAGGAAGACACATCAGGATATAGGACACACCTCAGCTCACTTTGTGTCACTGTCTAGAGTGAATTCACAAACAGCCCAACTGTAGTCTGACCCAGACATGTATTCAGCAGCCAGGCAGGGGCACAGAATGGTTAAGCAAGAGAATGCCCACTTTCTCGACGTGGAATTTGTCGGACTAAAATCTAAAAACCAACTTTAGCAAAAGCTGTATTTTTAATTTGTGAGTTCAGAGACTCTAAACTCCTGAGCTCTATCTGCTCCCAATGGGAAATTACACTTAAATGATACTAAAAGGAAATCCCTATGTTAACCTAGAGGAGAGCTAGACCTTGCATGAAAATTGAATTTGGCAGAATTTCACTATCAGGGCATGTAAAACACATGAGTCAATGTCTTACCTTTTAAATACACTGCACCATGTCCATGGGCATACATACAGCCTACCTTAGGGGTGACTTACATGTAGTAAACTGTAACTAACGATACCCTTCAACGCTTGGATTCAGGTGGCTATGCAGCAAATATCCTGTTGGATCTGAGTGCTGCATTCAATACTGTAGATCATAATATACTCCTTCATAGAATCTCTCGGATGGGCTTTTTCAGGGACCCCATTTGAGTGGCTCTCTGACTTCCTGAAGGACAGTACCTTTCAAGTCCTAGATTAATCTTTTTTCTCTAAACCTCTGCCACTTAGTTGTGGGGTGCTGCAGGGCTCCTCTCTGAGCCCTACTCTCTTTAACATTTATATGTCCCCCGGCAAGAATTATTGAGCCACATGGACTATTTCTAGTATCTTATGCGGATGAGACTCAGTTGGTCTACTCCTTCTCTGCTAAGGATACCCAAGAACAGACTACTTTATCTTCCTGTCTCTCAGATATCGCCAGATGGATGATAGAGAGCAAGCTTAAGCTCAACGATGGGAATACAGAAGTTATGATAATTGGGAATACTTCCTTACTCAGGTCCCCATCCTTAGCAGTGGACTTGCTTAAGGATATACCTCTGCCTAAAGATTCCATAAAAAGCTTGGGCTTTTGGCTAGACCCTCACCTTACAATGGAATGCCATTCTAAGAAACTGGCAGCTACCTATTTCGGTTTTCTAAAAACCCTTATGAAAATCTTTAAACTACTTCTATTCTCAGCCAAAAGACTTCTTACTCAGGCTCTGATACTTTCACGTCTCGACTATGGGAACGTACTGCTCCTTCGCTCTCCTTCGCATGTTCTAAAGACAATTCAAGTGGTGCAGAATGCTGCTGCTCCCCTACTCACAGACACCCGCAGATATTCATCTGCCACTCCAGCCTTGGCTTCTCTTTTTAAAGCTATGTGTTTTGTTCACCGAGCCCTCTGGTCAATAGTCCAGTCTTCCTCAAACGAATGATCACTTCCTATACCCCCAGAGAATACTCAGATCTTCTTCAGCTTTTTTAATCAACTCCTTTCATGCTAAGAAATTTAGATGGGGGTAGATCCGTTGCCTATACAGCAGCTAAGATCTGGAACTCCCTCCCCATGGAACTTTGTTATGATTTGTCAGAATCTTCATTTAGTAGAAAATTGAAAATTGTATTGTTCCCTGTTTAGGTCTGTTCCTCATATCTAGTGATCCTCCATAGCGCTGGGAGGCCTTCAGGTAGCCATGCGCTCTACAAATCCTCTAAACTAATCTAAACTAAACTAAAAGGTAAGGTTTGGGCCTGGCAAGTGGATACATTTACCAGGTCGAATTAGCAGTGCAAAACTGCACACACAGACACTGCAATGGCAGGTCAGAGAATTGTTTACGGGGTTACTCATGTGGGAGGCACTGGTAGCATTTGATTTACAGGCCCTGGGCACTGCTAGTGCACTTTACTAGGGACTTACTGGTAAATCAAATATGCCAATCATGGATAAAGCAATCACCAATAGAATTCAGACAGAGAACATATGCACTTTAACACTAGTTAGAAGTGGTAAAGGACTCAGGGGGTCATTCTGACCTCGGCGGTAAAAGTCGCTTACCGCCGGCCAGAAGGCCGCCATAACACCGCGGCGGCCGCGGTAAACCGCCACGGTCATTCTGACCCGCAACAGGCAAACTGCCAAAAACCCGACATCCACAAAAGTCCGCCACACCAAAGGTCAGCGGGAAACTGGTGATGACCAAACCTCCACCGTCACGCCAACAGAAATACACCCATACCATTCCGACCCACAAATCCCCGCAGCGGTCTTTCAACCGCGGTATTCCATTGGCGGTACACACCGCCGAGCTCAAAATACACACACCTTTACAAAACACTACCACATTGGATAATTCAAAATACACACACCTGAGACACATACACACACCACTCCCACACACCCAATTAAATATAAAACACACACCCACATCACCCACAAACCCCTACGACCACAATTGTGAGTGAACGACAGAGAGAGAGAACACAGCATAGAGTACACCATCACACAGAGGCAAATCACAACATCACCCACACAATTTCCACGCACAAAACACCATACACCACCACACTCACCACACTCTACAACACATACACCACCCCTCACCTCATCCACACCACCCCATGGCACCCCAAAGACACCCCAGGTTCTCTGACGCAGAACTCAGGGTCATGGTGGAGGAAATAGTTCGTGTAGAGCCCCAGCTCTTTGGGGCACAGGTGCAGCACACCACCATTGCCAGGAAGATGGAGCTATGGAGCAGAATAGTGGACAGGGTCAACGCAGTGGGACAGCATCCACGCAATCGGGACGACATCAGGAAGCGGTGGAACGACCTACGGGGAAGGTGCGTTCCATGGTTTCAAGGCACAACATTGCAGTGCAGAAGACTGGCAGCGGACCCCCACCTACGCCCCCAGAATTCACAGCATGGGAGGAGGAAGTCTTGCACATCTTGCATCCTGAGGGCCTCGCAGGAGTAGGCGGAGGAATGGACTCTGGTAAGCCAAATCTTCACTACTCCATTCCCCCCACCCCACCTGCATGCCAAATCATACCCCCACCCCCATCACACCAACTCCTTGCAAATGGCTCACCATCACATCCCACCCATCCCAAAACCTAGCCCTGCGTGCGTCCCCAACGCATGGACACCCATCCCCAAAGCATGCCCACTGCACACACCCATCACCCCCACAAGCCACCATCACAAAAGCCCCCACAAGGGAATGCCAGCACTGGGGGACACGGCCACCCACCCATTACACAAAATGCCACACACAGAAGCAATAACCATACTCTTATACCCCTGCAGGACCCGAACGCCACCACACCGCCACGGAGGGTCCAGAGATGTCCATCCCACCCCCAGAAGAGGCCCCCAGTGATGACAGCAGCTCTGTCTCCCTGGACCCTGATGACCAGCCCGGCCCATCGGGGACCTCGGGACAGTCGGTTCCCCACAGACAGCCACAGGCTACACCAGACCTAACCCCCTCTGGGAACAACAGCACAGCTCCCACCCAGCGGGCCCATGCCTCTGTCTCCAGGACACGTCAATCAGCGGTGTGTCCACCACTACAGGGCACCCAGGTTGACCCACCACCTCAACAACAACAGGGACCTGGGGGCAGTGGTAGTGGGCACACCGTCCAGGGGACAGAGGCCCAGGGAAACAGGGGAACTGGGAGGGCTGCTGTGCGACAGGGGGGGGACAGGCCCAGGGAACCGACTCTCCAAGAGGCCCTCTCCTCCATCATGGGAGCATACCACCACTCCCAGGAGACGATGGCTACGTTACTGGCCAGGTTCCAGGAGATCCAGGTCATGCAGGAGCAACAATACATGGGGTTCAGAGAGGAACTGAGGAACATTAGTTCCGCAATGGGGAACATCGTCGTGGCCCTAAACCAGATAGTCACCACTTTGCGGGACCATGTGGCACCACAAAGGGCCCCTGTCACTAGCCTGGACCAGGAACAGCCTACCACCTCCGCCGGCGCTAGTGGACAGGAGGCCCCCACACAACGACAGGCCACCAGAACCCCACCTCCTGCAGAAGAAGAACCACCCCGCAAGCGGAACCTGAGATCTCACAAGAAGACAGAGTAGGATTGCAAGACCCCCACCAGCAAACGATACCCCCTGATGTCATCCCACTGTCCCACATTGTCACCCTGTCCAACCTTGAACTGCCCCTGCTCCATCCTTCCACAGGCATATGGACAATGCACCTGTGCGACTGAGAACTGGACTCTGCCATGGACATTACTCCACCATCACCCATCCCCGTTTTACAATCATGTTCCTTAAATTTAGCACTTGAATTAAATCACTTCTTGCACTAAAAAAATCTGGAGTCTGCTTGTATTTTGAACAAATGTATTAGACATAACGGTGCTAAAATGTGCAGTTACATTGTGATGACAACATACCACTGTCACACAGCTGTAGTCCATGGGCAAACAAAGCAGAGGTCACGCAGTGGGGCCCACAGCTTTGAAAACGAAAGGGAAAGCCACAACTCAGTTAACAAGAACAGGGGGGGAACTCAGACAGTAGAGAGGCAGGAGACTTTAAGTAAATGTAAAATGGCGTGGTTGATTTGTACCTGTGTGCTACTGAAAATACTGTTGTATCACTGTGTCCCTGTTGTCTGTGTCGTCCCCGTCGTCCTCCTCCTCTTCACTCTCCACAGGCTCCACAGCTGCTACAACACCACCATCTGGACCATCCTCCTGCAGGAAAGGCACCTGGGGTCGCAAAGCCAGGTTGTGAAGCATACAGCAGGCCACGATGATATGGCACACCTTCTTTGGTGAGTACATTAGGGATCCCCCTGTCATATGCAGGCACCTAAACCTGGCCTTCAGGAGGCCGAAGGTTCTTTCTATAATCCTCCTAGTTCGCCCATGGGCCTCATTGTAGCGTTCCTCTGCCCTTGTCCTGGGATTCCTCACTGGGCTCAGTAGCCACGACAGGTTGGGGTAACCAGAGTCACCTATTAGCCACACACGGTGTCTCTGTAGCTGTTCCATCACATAAGGGACGCTGCTATTTCGCATGATGTACGCGTCATGCACTGACCCAGGGAACTTGGCATTTACATGGGAGATGTACTGGTCAGCCAAACAGACCACCTGGACATTCATAGAATGATAACTTTTTCTGTTCCTGTACACCTGCTCACTTCCACTGGGGGGAACCAAGGCCACATGGGTCCCATCAATGGCACCAATGATGTTGGGGATATGTCCAAGGGCATAGAAATCACCCTTCACTGTAGGCAAATCGGCCACCTCAGGGAAAACAATGTAGCTCCGCATGTATTTCATCAGGGCAGACAACACTCTGGACAAAACCTTAGAAAACATAGGCTGAGACATCCCTGATGATATGGCCACTGTTGTTTGGAATGATCCACTTGCCAAAAAATGGAGTACTGACAGAAGCTGCACCAGAGGGGGAATCCCTGTGGGTTGGCGAATGGGGGACATCAGGTCTGGCTCCAGCTGGGCACACAGTTCCTGTATAGTGGCTCGGTCAAGTCTGTATGTAAGTATGACATGTCTTTCTTCCATTGTCGACAGGTCCACCAGCGGTCTGTACACAGGAGGATTCCTCCATCTCCTCGCAAGTCCCAGCGGACGGTGCCTAGGAAGGACAACATGGAGCACAGAGTCAAGCAAACCACAGGTACGTAACCACAGCTTGCACATTACACGATTCGCTATTCATTGAATGGCTTGTATGAGTGGCAATGCAAGGCCTAGGCCTGTGTGACGCAGTATAAATTAAGCCATGTGGGCCCTTGAAATGGCGGCTGCCTGACCTGTGAAGTGTGACAATGGGTTGTGAGGTCAATGCGCTGGCGTGGCACACCGTGGCGGTAGGCGATCGAAGACCGCGGCGCAAAGCAGCATTGGTTAACATTGAACCCTATGGGTCTCAGCAGCCAATGACGATGTGCGCCGGTGGTCGCGGTACGCACCGTCGCGGGCGTGACCGCCATTTTCTACTTGCTTAATCACTCGAGACCTGATCATCCACAGGAGAGGACCTATACTGCATGTGCTGCTGTGAACTCGGTCTGGAAGAGACAATGGCTGCTGCGACTGGGGAAAGGGCCCCTGCCTTCACATCTGAGGAATTGGATAAACTCGTTGATGGGGTCCTCCCCCAGTGTGCGCTACTCTACGGTCCTCCAGACCAACAGGTAAGTACACTGGGAGCACGTAGTATGGGCTATGCCTGTGTTGAGTGGGGTGGATGTAAGATGGTGGGGAGGGGAGCGAATGAGGAGTGCAAAGCACGACAGATGAGAGCATGTGCCACATGGCAAGGTTGGGGAGGGGGGGCCGTGCACATCGACCATGCAGAAAAGTGATGATATTTATTTTTCCACCCTGTACATGTCACATAGGTCAGCGCCCATCAGAAGATCGACATTTGGCGTGCCATCGCCAAGGACGTCCGGGCCCTGGGGGTCCACAACAGACGGGGCACCCACTGCCGCAAGAGGTGGGAGGACATCCGCCACAGGAGCAGAAAGACCGCCGAGGCTCTGCTGGGGATGGCCTCCCAACGTAGGAGGGGTGCCAGTCGTCAATTGACCCCCCTGATGTCCCGGATCCTGGCGGTGGCCTACCCCGATTTGGATGGGCGCGTGAGTACATCACAGCAGACACAAGGGGGTGAGTATCAGCACATTCCGCTATATTAGCGCACAGTGGAGGCGTCTGGGTGGGGGAGGAGGGCTGTGGCTATCTCTAGGCCAGGGCGGTTTCTGTAGGCTAGGCCCCTCCGTTAGACATGGCCCTGTGCCCCCGCCCCCCACCTCTGTAGGGTGCTAAGTACAGCTATCCATGGCCCGGGCTCACCTATGTGTGCATTTGTCATCCATAGACTTGTAGGCCAAGTCACTAGAATTGAGTAGTGTACCCCGAGTGCGCGGCGTAGTGCAGGGGGCTTCTGTGTCTGTCCTCTCCGCCAACAGTGCCGCCAATGCATGCACTCAACATGTCTTTCTTTCTTCTCCCCCCCTTTTTTTTGGTTTTCATGTTCATGTGTGCATTAGCATCATCAGGCGGAGGAGAAGTGGCATCGGCGCACAAGGGAGCTGCATCTCACATGGCCCCGGAGTGCCCTGCAACAGACTCGGACTTAACCAGTGAGACGGAGGGCGAGGGGGGCTCCACAACGGGGACCCGTGGAGACGTCAGCGACACCGACACGTCCTCGGAAGGGAGCTCCCTTGGGGTGGCGGCAACATCCGTGCCCACCGCAACAACAGGTACAGCCGCCACCCAGCGCACTAGCTCCGCCCTCCCAGCAGCCCCTCAGCTTTCGCCCCGTGCCCGCTCTGCCAGGAAGCCGGCCATCTCCTTCACCCCTGGCACCTCAGGTCCTGCCCCAGTTACCCCTGCTGCCCTCAGTGCGGAGATCATTGACCTCCTCCAGACGCTCATTGTTGGGCAGTCTACCCTTTTGAATGCCATCCAGGGGGTGGAAAGGGAGGTGCATCGGAGCAATGCATACCTGGAGGGCATTCATTCGGGTCAGGCTGCCCATCAGCGATCGTTCAACGCTCTGGCCTCTGCACTGACGGCAGCAATTGTCCCTGTGTTTAGCCTCCCCCCTCCAACTTCCTCAACCCAGTCCCACTCCCCTGTTCCTCTGCCTATCCCAGACACACCTACAGACCAGCCTGCACACACCTCAACACCCAAGGGCAGCTCATCCAGACATAAGCACCACAGATCACACAAGCATTCACCCAAGCAACATCCACATGCAGACACACCAACACCCACTGCCTCCACTGTGTCCCCCTCCTCCTCATCTCCCTCCTCCCTCCCTGTGATGTCTCCACTCACACCTGCATGCACACCACCATCAGCCAGTACCTCCATCACCACCACACCCACCAGAACAGTCCGCACACGTGCAGTCACCACCCCCACTAACATTTACACGTCCCCTGTGTCCGCTCCCAGTGTGTCTGTCACCCCCCTCTTCCAAACCACACAAACACAGGCAGCCACCCACCCAACAGCCATCCACCTCACGACAGCCTCCGTCACAAGCACCTGTACCCAAAGACTGCACACTTGACTCTCCTACAACCACATCCTCTTCCTCCACTCCCATACCGACTACAACTACCCGTCCCTATCTTTCTAAATTGATTTTCCTTTCCAACCTTGACCTCTTTCCAACAACTGACCCACCCCCTCCATCTCGTAAGACTCCAACCAGCACCTCAGCCACCACAAGCCCTGCACCTACTAGGACCATCGTTCAGGGCTATTGGAGTCCACCAGCTCCTAGGGCAGGAACATCGGCCAGCAGCAAGGGGACAGCCAGCCCACCCCCAGGGAAAAGAAGCAAAAAAGGCAAGGGCCGGCGCCACAGGCCTGAGACGGCTGCCCCCAAGGACACCAGCCTTGCACCGTCACCTGGCCCATCCACCAAGGTAGGCAAGGGCCCCAGAGATTCGTCCAAGGAGGGCAAGGGCCCCAGAGATTCATCCAAGGGAGGCAAGGGCCCCAGAGATTCTTCAAAGGGAGGCAAGGGCCCCAGAGATTCTTCCAAGGAGGGCAAGGGCAGAAGGGCGAAGAAGTCCGGCAGCAGGCGAGCTGCCCACGAGGGCCCCACCAGCCCCATTTGGGGTGTGACGGAAGACACCCTCGGGCCCAGGAGTCCAGCACAGGAGGGCCCCGCAGCGATAGGTCGGATGGCGACTGAGCGGGAATGATTGCCCAGATCTGGTTCCCTAGGAACACAAGACAAGCACCGCTGAACAGGGCCCCGCCAAGATAGGCACCGCTGAACAGGGCCCCACCAAGAGAAGCACCGCTGAACAGGGCCCCGCCGTGAGAAGCACCGCTGAACAGGGCCCGCCAAGAGAAGCACCGCTGAACAGGGCCCCGCCGTGAGAAGCACCGCTGAACAGGGCCCCGCTGTGAGAAGCACCGCTGAACAGGGCCCGCCTAGAGAAGCACCGCTGAACAGGGCCCCGCCAAGAGAGGCACCGCTGAACAGGGCCCCGCCAAGAGAGGTACCGCTGAACAGGGCCCAGCCAAGAGAAGCACCGCTGAACAGGGCCCCACCGTGAGAAGCACCGCTGAACAGGGCCCCGCCGTGAGAAGCACCGCTGAACAGGGCCCGCCGTGAGAAGCACCGCTGAACAGGGCCCCGCCAAGAGAAGCACCGCTGAACAGGGCCCCGCCGTGAGAAGCACCGCTGAACAGGGCCCCGCCAAGAGAGGCACCGCTGAACAGGGCCCCGCCAAGAGAGGCACTGCTGAACAGGGCCCCGCCGTGAGAAGCACCGCTGAACAGGGCCCCGCCGCGAGAAGTACCGTTGAACAGGGCCCCGCCGTGAGAAGCACCGCTGAACAGGGCCCCGCCATCTCTGCACCGCTCCGCTGGGCCCTTCCTGTCAAGCACCGCTCCGCTGGGCCCTTCATCTCAAGCACCGCTCCGCTGGGCCCCGGCGTCTCTGCACCGCTCCGCTGGGCCCTTCCTGTCAAGCACCGCTCCGCTGGGCCCTTCCTGTCAAGCACCGCTCCGCTGGGCCCTTCCTGTCAAGCACCGCTCCGCTGGGCCCCGCCGTCTCTGCACCGCTCCGCTGGGCCCTTACTGTCAAGCACTGTTCTGCTGGGCCCTTCATTTCAAGCACCGCTCCGCTGGGCCCGCCGTCTCTGCACCGCTCCGCTGGGCCCTTCCTGTCAAGCACCGCTCCGCTGGGCCCTTCATCTCAAGCACCGCTCCGCTGGGCCCTTCATCTCAAGCACCGCTGGCCCATTGGCAGGGCCGGATCTGTGTCGGGCAGGGCTTCACGAAGCACTTTGGGCACCATGCCTCCTCCATAACCAGAGGAGTCTGTAATCCACCAGATGGACTGTGTCTTTGCACTCCCCAGGATGGTACAGTGGGCAATCCACCCACTGAAAAGACTTGTGAGACAGTGGCTTTGCACTCCCCAGGATGGTACAGTGGGCAATCCACCCACTGTAGAGACTTCAGAGACTGTGGCTTTGCACTCCCCAGGATGGTACAGTGGGCAATCCACCCACTGTAGAGACTTGAGAGACTGTGGCTTTGCACTCCCCAGGATGGTACAGTGGGCAATCCACCCACTGTAGAGACTTGAGAGACTGTGGCTTTGCACTCCCCAGGATGGTACAGTGGGCATGGAGGCCCCTCCTGGATCTGGCGTCGTGGACTCATGTGGCTGAGGTGCCCCCCCTTCCCTTCCCCCTGAGGTGCCTGTGGTTTTATTATCTGATGCCCCAGCAGTCTTCTCTCCAATGAATCGGGTCTCGTGTGTGGGCTTTGCCCATGTGTTTATGCACATTGGCCCACAAACAATGGCATGTAGCCAATATGTGCTGGACTTTTGGACTATGTATACATTGTTCATGTTGTGATTTATTTGTTTTAAAAATCTCATATTTCACTTAAGTTCAAATATGCTTTAATATACTTCTATTTTAATGATCATTTTATTTTGTCTTTGAATTATTCCGGGGGGTTTAGGGGGTGTAACTCTGACTTGTTGCTCTGCATTGGTGTGTGGGGATTTGGGGGGGGGGGTCGCGTATGTGTGTGCCCGTAATCTTTTCTCCTCCCCCCTCCCCTGTGTCGTAGGTGCAGTACTCACCGTTGTCTCCTGCGGCGGCGTTCGTGCTCCTGGTAGAGGAGCAGGTAGACAATCGCTGGTAGGATGTTTAATTCGGGTTCCATGCTGTCCAGATTCCTCGTGGAGTGTAGAGGTGAGCGTTTTCCCGTTCGTGGTCTGTTTCCGCCGTATTTTTATCGGCGGGGCTCCCGCCCCGGAAAAGGTGGCGGATTGGTGGGTCGTGATAGGGTGGGCGGTACATTGTCTGCCGCCTGTCTGTTGGCGGTGACCGCCGCGCTGTTTGTTTGCCCCGCCGTGGCAGTCGGAGTGTTAAAGTGGCGGGCTGTGTTGGCGGTTCCCGCCAGGATCAGAATTCCATTTTTTTGGCCGCCTGCCTGTTTGCGGGTTGGCCGCCGCTTTAACACCGACCGCCAGGGTTGAAATGACCCCCTCAGAGTCTTAAAGCCAACAAAAACAGATCAGAAAAAAATAGGAGGATGGAGGTAAAAAGGTATGGGGATGACCCTACAAAAAGGGTCAGGTCCAACAGTTACATAGCACCCTGCCCTATGGGCTTCCTAGGGCCTACCTGAGGGGGACATATATCATAAAAACAGAGTTTAAGACTTGACAAGGTGTTTTAAATGCCAAATCAAAGTGGCAGTCAACCTGCACAAACACGTTCTTCAGTAGCTGGCCTGAGACACATTTACAGGACTACTTAAGTGGGAGGCACAATCAGTGCTGCAGGCATATTCGTAGGATTTAATTTACAGGCTCTGGGTATATTGCATACCACTTTACAAGGGACTTACAAGTAAATTAAATATGCCAATTGTGTAAACACCAATGTTATCATGTTTTAGGGGAGAAGCACTTGTACTTTAGCACTGGTCAGAGGTAGTAAAGTACTCACAGTCCTAAGGCAAACAAATGAATCAGCAAAAATATGAGACCAGCAGGTAAACAAGTTTGGGGGAAAGACACCATAATGTTGGATTTTAAGGTTACATTTGAAAATACCACTTTTAGAAAAATGTCATTTCCTTACCTTGGCCATTTGGTGCCTTCTACCTGTCTCCGATCACATGTCTGGAGTAGGTGACAGCTGGGCTTTGTGCATTCCTCCAAGACAGCACACACAATGGGAGCTTAGGTGTGATCTGATGGGCCAGTCTGGCAGGATGGGAGGAAGGAGCTGGACCCAGCCTCACTTACACCTGAATAGGCTGTGTCTTGTCTGCACATAAAGCGCTGCATACCCTCCTGTAGTGAGTCTGAAGCCAGGCCAGGAAGAGCAGGATATCTGTGCACTTCAAAGGTATGTCTATGAAGTCTTCCCCAGATCAAAGGCACCACTGGGGATAAGACCAGGACCTCAGACAACACAACTTCCGTACACTTCTGGACCTGTGGATGCTCTGCCAAGAAGAAGGACTGCTGTGATGCTAAAGGACTGCCACTCTGCTGGACTCCTGTCTTGTTGTGCTGAACTGCTGCCCTCTTGCCTGGGAGTGAGAAGGACCTGATCTTAATCTCTCCAAGACAGAACCCAGAAGGACTCAAAGGGCTCATTGCCCGGCCTCCTGATCTCAAATCTCAGGGACCTAAGGGACTTCTAACCACCCTGCAAATGCACCTGGAGTCTGCCATGGCAAGAATTGCCACTCAAGTCCTGGGCTCTTTGAAGTGGGCCTAAGTAGTTGGTCTAGCCGGCACATCCTCTGCTGCGGGAGCACAACCAATGCATCACAGCTACGTGAAGTAGAAAAAGCGCATCACTTTCAGAACAGTCACTGTGCAATGCTTCCCCCGGTGCCTCATCGATGGCAGCCTTGATGATGACACTACAGCTCTGCTTCGCAGCTTCAGCGCTCATCAGAACTGATGCCTCGCCTCAGCTGCACAATGCATCTCCGCCTACAACCTTCGCATGGCAATCCCCGTCAACAAGATCCTTGATGATGATGCCACAGGGCCTCACGCCGCTGCCTAGCTGCATCTCAGTACCAACGCATTACATCTGCTATGAGATACATCTATGTTTCGGATCAATGCAATCAGGATTTAAGGTACTTTGGTTCAGCTGATCTAACTGGGTCCCTATAGCTGGTCAGCGTTCCATCGCAGTCAGCCTGAACGTTTGACTTTGTCCCAGTCCAGGGCAACCAGAAATCATCAGTTGGTACTTCTTGCTTCTAAGTGGTACTTTACAGTTTATTCTTTAAGAATTCATAATTCAACTACTACTTATTGGATTTGTGTTAATTTGCTCTTGTTTTATTGATTAAATTAAGTCCTATTTTATAATCATGATCCTTTTTGTGTGGTGGTTTCAATGTTTTACTGTTTGAAGTGTTGCACAAATACTCTACACATTTCCTTCAAGTTAGGCCTGACTGCTCCTTCCAAGCTACCAGAGGCTGGGCACAGGTTAATTTGGGGATTTGATTGTGTCTTATCCTGCCAATAATTGTGGTTGCTGCTTGACCAGGTCTCACATTCAAATCATACAATAACCCAATTTCTGGCAAAAAGGATAGCATGTGGCAGTCTGACATGGCAGAGATGAATGAGAAATAAGACGGAACGTGGAAGAGACGTCAGACTTCCAGCACGCTATATGCCCAGTACCACTTACTAGAGCAAATATAAAGGACAATAAAATATATAACAGTATAAAAGCACAGTATGGGTGCTGAATGGTTCGAACACATTGTGCCATTGTACTTCAACAGCTACAAGTAGTCAATAGATATTCTTACTAAAATTGGCCCTAGACCTATGTGCACTGTGCAACATGCTCAGAGTCTGAAGAATGCCGAAACGTCTGTGCATGACAAACTTGACAGCGGGTCTAGTTAGTACACACAATCAGATAAAAGACTGCAGTAGAAAAATGGAAAAAAATGACCACCACCCTAAACTGCCATTTGAACTAAGGAAACAAACAATGAAGACAACACATGACTCCACTACTTCAAGCCTAGCAGAGTAAAACTCCACAGATTTTGGCAAGGAAATCATCATCAAAAAATTATTCAAACAATGCAGAAAAGCCTCACAGCAATAGACATCAAGCTTGACTCACTTCCAATCTGATCCATTGTAATGAAGAAAAGACTGGGTAAACAAGTCAGAATAATTGATATGGCAGAATCTCATATTTCGGACACAGAAAACATCTTATCCACCAATGATGCACAAATCCACAAACTAGAGAAAATACTTGAAATGGGTCAAAACAAGAATAAAGAGCTAGAAGACAGACATGGGAAAATACTCTGTATTGTAGGAACACCCAGAGCAAAATTTTCTGGCAAGATTAACAAGTTACTTACCTTCGGTAACGCTTTTTCTGGTGGATACAATAGCTACCTGTGGATTCCTCACCTTATGAATTCGTCCTTGCGCCAGCATCTGACGGAAAGTCTTCTCCCCAGCTCTCCACGCCAATGAGGATGTCACAATTGCACGGCTCCATGCAACTCCGTCTGATGTCACCGTGTCAATAAGAGGTCCTCGCCAGCCTGCTGACGTCAGTTTCACCCATTTTTTACGTGTCTTTGAGGCGAACAGGTGATTACCGACTTCCACAATAACTCCAATAAATAAATATATACATAAAACTTTCATGATGCAACATAATCAAAAACCATCATTTATATAAACAGGAAAAATATCAATATACACATACATCTATACAACCACATATCCTAGTGCAATCTGACAGGCAACGGGGAGGCAGGTGGGACTGTGAGGAATCCACAGGTAGCTATTGTATCCACCAGAAAAAGTGTTACCGAAGGTAAGTAACTTGTTCTTCTGATGGATACAAACTACCTGTGGATTTCTCAGCTTATGAATAGAGTCCCAAAGCAGTACAGCACTCGGAGGTGGGTGCCCGTCTGATTACACCAAGAAATCCTGTAAGACAGATTGTGCAAAATGGGCGTCCCTCCGAACCTCAGAATCCAAGTAGTAATGCTTTGCAAAGGTATGGAGGGACGCCCAAGTTGCCGCCTTGCAAATGTCCACCACCGGAACCCCCCTTGCCAGGGCCAAAGTGGCCGACTTAGCCCTGGTGGAGTGGGCCCTGATACCCTGAGGAGGAACTTTCTTTGCCAGGGAGTAGCAACCTTTTATACAAAGAATGACCCACCTAGAGATTTTTTTTTATGGACTGCTCTGCCCTTCCGCTGACCAACATACCCCACGAACAGCTGATCCTCCAGGCGAAAGTCTTTCGCCCTCTCAATATAAAAACTGAGAGCCCTTTTAGGATCCAATTGATGGAGTCTCTCTTGCTCTTTTGAGGGGTGGGGAGGAGGGTAGAAAGAGGGAAGGGTAATAGTTTGCCCTATATGAAAAGGAGTGACAATTTTTGGCAGGAAAGCTGCCCTGATTTTCAGTACCACTTTATCAGGGAAAAACAAGGTAAAGGGGGGCTTTACGGAAAGGGCTTGAAGCTCCCCAACCCTCCTAGCAGAGGTTATAGCGATTAGGAAAACAGTCTAAAGGACCAAATGCCTTAAAGGACATGAATGCATGGGCTCGAACAGTGAACCCATCAGAAATGTTAAAACAAGATTTAAATCCCACTGAGGCATATGAAAGGGTGTGGGAGGAAACTTATTGAGCAAGCCCTTAACAAATCTATTTACAATCGGAGATTTAAATAAAGAGGGCTGGTACGGGAGGCAAAGAAAAGCCAATAGAGCAGCCAAATAACCTTTAACTGTAGCCACTGCACAGCCTTTCTTTGCTAAATCAAGAGCAAATAACAAAACATCTGAAAGGTAGGCATTCAAGGGATCTTTCTGTTTCACTCCTCACCAAATCACAAATTTAGCCCACCTACCGGCATAAATGGACTAAGTGGAGTGTCGCCTGGACGATAGAATAACATCCACTACATCCGATGGGAGAGAAAAGGAACTCAGGTTGCCCTGTTCAATCTCCAGGCATGAAGTTGCAGGCTCTGGAGGTGGGGGTGTAGAACCTGCCCCTGTGACTGCGAGAGGAGGTCTGCCCTGAGCTGGAGACAGAGCAGAGGGCACTTTGAGAGTTGCAGAAAGTCTGTGTACTACACCCTTCTCGGCCAATCCAGTGCCACCAAGATGACTTGGGCCCTGTCTTGGTGAATCTTCTGCAGGACCCGAGGAATCAAGGGTATGGGAGGGAACGCGTAAAGCAACTGGCCGTCCCAGGGTATTTGAAACATGTCCCCCAACGCTCCTTGCATCGGATACTGGAGACTGCAGAGCAACGGGCAGTGCGCGTTCTCCTGAGTGGCGAACAGATCTACCTGCGGAGATCCCCACATCCCGAAGATGTACAGGACCAGGTCTGGATGGAGACACCACTCGTGATTGGCCGAGAAGTACTGACTGAGACTGTCCGCACGTACGTTCAGAACCCCAGCCAAATGATTTGCTATCATGCAAATCTGATGGTCCTGAGCCCAGGACCAGTCGCAGAGCTTCTCTGCAGAGAAGGTACGACCCTACTCCTCCCTGCTTGTTTACGTACCACATCGCAGTAGTGTTGTCCGTGAGGACCTGAACCGACTGACCGCGAAGGGAAGGTAGTAAGGCCTTAAGAGCCAGACGTATCGCCTGCAGTTCCAATAGATTGATATGAAACATCTGTTCCACCGGAGACCAATGACCCTTGATCTCCAGATCCCCTAGATGAGCACCCCACCCTAGAGTGGAGTCATCCATTACAACTGTGGGCACTGGAGGTGATAGTGAGAACGGCCTTCCTTGGGAAAGGTTGCCGTCCACTGCCCACCATTGGAGATCCGCTGCAGTGTCCCTGGAGATCCTTATCGAATCCTTGAGATCTCCTTTGTGCTGAAACCACTGCCTGCGGAGGCACCACTGAAGTGCCCTCATATGCCAGCGTGCATGAGTGATCAACAGAATGCAAGAAGCAAACAGACCAAGCAGGCGTAGGACCTTGAGGACTGGAATAACCGCTCCATTTCAAAACATTGGAATCAGCGCCTGAATTTCCTAAATCCGCTGAGGCGGGGGTAGGCCCGACACAATGTTGTGTGCAGTACTGCCCCTATGAACAGAAGGCGTTGAGAGGGCTCCAGGTGAGACTTGGGCACGTTTATCGAAAACCCCAGATCGAACAACAACTAGTTTGTTACCTGCAGGTGATGCAGCACCAGCTCTGGAGACTTGGCTTTGACCAACCAATCATCCAGGTAGGGGAATACTGCTATTCCCTTACTCCTGAGATGTTCTGCAACCACTGCCATCACCTTTGTGAAGACTCGAGGTGCTGAAGTAAGCCCAAACAGAAGGACCGCAAACTGGTAGTGTTGCGACCCTACCACAAACCGGAGATACTTCCTGTGCGACTTCAGTATAGGGATATGAAAGTACGCATCCTGCAAGTGGACAGACACCATCCAATCCTCTTTTCTCAACGCCATAAGTACCTGTGCTAGAGTCAGCATTTTGAATTTCTCCTGCTTTAGGAACCAATTCAAAATCCTCAGGTCTAGGATCAGTCTCAGGCGACCGTCCCTCTTGGGGATCAGGAAATATCTTGAATAACAACCCTTACCCCTTTCCTGCTCTGGAACCAACTCTACCGCACCCTTCGATTGCATGGCCAAAACCTCCTGCTGCAACAACAGGAGATGGTCTTCTGAACAAAATGAGGGACGGGGGGAGGGAACTCCTGAAAGGGAAGAGCATATCCTTTTTTCCATAATATTCAACACCCAGAAGTCTGTTCGATAAGGTGGGGAAAACGAGGGCTGCTTCCCCTGCTGTTGTCCACCAGAGGAAGAGGATGATGATGAAGGGTGCTCCTGGGCTGCCCCTTTAGCTCTAGCCCCCCCCTCGCCATCTAAAGGATCGATATGATGGATTGGCAGATTGTTGGGCAGAGTACTGGGGCCTCCGAAAAACTGCCCCATGACCAAACCTGCGAAAAGGCCTATAAGGGGCAGCAGGGGTAGCCTGTAAGCCTAAGGACTTTGCTGTAGCCCGACTGTCCTTAAAACGTTGAAGGGCAGAGTCTGCTTTCTCCCCAAACAGCCTTTCACCATCAAAGGGCAAGTCTAGTAAGGTGGTCTGTACATCCGAGGAGAATCTGGAGGACCTCAGCCAAGCGTGCCTCCTTGTAGCAACAGATGTCCCCATTGCCCTGGCAACTGAGTCTGTTGTATCAAGGCCAGATTGTATAATCTGCTGTGCCGCAGCCTGCGCGTCCGAAAAGAGTGTTCCAAAAGGCCTCTGTGCGTCCTGTGGCAGATCCCGACCATAGCTTTAGCCGAGTCCATAAGGGCGTGGACATACCTGCCCAGCACACAGGTAGTGTTTGTCGCCTTGAGCGCCATGCTGCAAAACGAAAAGATATTTTTCGGAGACTGTTCCATTCGTTTGGACTCTCTATCAGACGGGACTATAGGGAAAGAACCAGGAGCAGACTTTGTGGAGCAAGACTCTTGAACCACTAAACTCTCCGGGGCTGGATGACGTGAAAGGAACCCAGGATCCCCGGGTGCTCCCCTATGCCTTCTTGCTACAGCCCTATTCACAGCCGGAGATGAAACTGGTTTCCTCCACAAGTCCATAATAGGCTCCATCAATGCCTCGTTGAAGGGCAGCAAAGGATCAGCCGTGGATGTAGAGGGATGTAGCACCTCAGTTAGCAGATTTGTCTTCAACTCTGCTGCAGATAAAGGAAGGTCTAAATAGTCTGCTGCCTTTCTGTTGGAAAATGGGTTATTGGTAAGGGCAGGTAGGTACCTACACTTAGCAATAGGCCACTAACCTCCACTTAGGTCCAGTTAGGTCTCAGTAAATTAAACCCAACTCAACCCTTGGTAGCTTGGCAACGAGCGACAAGGCTTAACCTAGGACACAGAGTGTAAAGCATTCAAATATCACAAAACAGTAATTAAATAAAACACAGGAAACTGTTTAAAAATCCAAAACCAATTTATAAAAATAGATTATGGGGGTGATTCCAAGCTTGGTGGGCGGCGGGAGCCGCCCGCCAAGCGGGAACCGCCAGAAGACCGTACCGCGGTCAAAAGACCGCGGCGGTCATTCTGGGTTTCCCACTGGGCTGGCGGGCGACCGCCAAAAGGCCGCCCGCCAGCCCAGCGGGAAACACCCTTCCACGAGGAAGCCGGCTCCGAATGGAGCCGGCGGAGTGGAAGGGGTGCGACGGGTGCAGTAGCACCCATCGCGAATTTCAGTGTCTGCTAAGCAGACACTGAAATTCTAAGTGGGGCCCTCTTATGGGGGCCCCTGCAGTGCCCATGCCATTGGCATGGGCACTGCAGGGGCCCCCAGGGGCCCCACGACACCCCATACCGCCATCCTGTTCCTGGCGGCCGAAACCGCCAGGAACAGGATGGCGGTATGGGGGTCGGAATCCCCATGGCGGCGCAGCAAGCTGCGCCGCCATGGAGGATTCCCCTGGGCAGTGGAAAGCCGGCGGTACACCACCGACTTTCCGTTTCTGGCCGCGGCTGTACCGCCGCGGTCAGAATGCCCAAAGGAGCACCGCCAGCCTGTTGGCGGTGCTCCCGCGGACCACGGCCCTGGCGGTTTTTACCGCCAGGGTCAGAATGACCGCCTATATTTTTATCTTTAAAATGAAACACAAACAAATAAAACCGGATAAGGGAAACCGGAGATGTGAATTTTTCAAGAATTATTGTTTTCTAGCGCCTAATAAAAAAAAGCGCCAATCTGGTCATCTGGTCGCACCTCGACCGGGGCAAAGTCAAAGTTTAAGGCCGACTGCAATGGAGCCCGGCTCGGCTACAGGTCGCAGGAGGCCTTGGTCAAAAGTTTACCTTCGCACTTAGTCGTTTTTCTGAAGATTTTCTTCAGTGGGACGAACCTGCCAGTCCAATCCAACCTCCTGGAACTCTTCTCCGGATATGCGTCGCGGGAGCCCTCGGTGGAGATTTTTACCTATGGACTTAGTTGTTTTTGCGAGGTGAAAATCCTTCGACCGGGGTAAACCTGGATCTTGATCCGAAGTCCTTGGAGCCCTCCTTGGATACGCTGGCTGGGAGGTCCCGGTCAACTTTCTACTTTCGGACTTAGTCCCATATTTATACTTTTTTAGTGCCACATTTGAGCCACTTTTTGATGCAAAAATTGCGCAAACTTACAAAATACAATTGTACTTTGTAAGTTTGCGCCATTTTTGCATCAAAAAGTGCCACAAATGTGGTGCTAAAAAAGTATAAATATGGGCCTTAGTCTCTTTTTTGGAGATTTTCTTCACCGGGACGAACCTGCAAATCAGGCCGGGTCGCGGTTGAGGCAATCCGGCTAGAGTTGGTCCCTCTATGGAGCTTTTTTCCAAAAGTTCTCCAAACTTCTGGATCTTCTCCCAGATGTTCCTTTAAGGTTCTTTTGGGGTCCACAGCTCACCCCAAGGTTCCAAAAGCTCTGAGATGATACTTGGTGGTGTGGAAAACAACTCCCAGAATGCACCGGGCGCAAACTCCTTTTTGACCACTGGACAGTGGTCAGCTGGTTGATTTCTTCAGGAGTTGGTGCAGGGGACTCTGGTTAGCAATTTTTCACCTGTAGCAAACAGGGAGTCCCTCCTTGAACCAGTTGAAGACAGGCAAAGTCCTTCTTATGGTGAAGCCCAAGAGTGCAGCTGGTGCAGTACTTCAGAGTGCAGGTTCCAGGTGCAGGCCAGGGGTCCAGCAGGCCAGCCCTTCTTCTTCTGTATTTCTTCCCAGTAGGTATCTGGTAGGGAACTGAGGTGTGGGTGCAGGTCTGCCAGTTTTATCCTTGCTCCTGGGTTAAAAACAGGGGGGTCCTGGTTCTCCAATCAGGGGCAGGATCCTTCCCCCTGGGATGACCACTTCCTGGGAAGTGTGGCAAAAATCTATCTCAGGAGGCAACATTCCTCAAAAATCTATTATGGCTGAAAGTGATTTTTGGAGGTTACATCTGGCTGAGCCCACCCACTGGTGTGGCTAAAAATCATAAACACACCCCTCTCCTGCCCTCTCCTAATCTAATCAAGGGGGCACCTAGTTGTCTGGGGTTGCAGGATGTGGCGGTGTTGCTGGGTTGCTCCAAATGTCCTTCTCTGCCTTTGAAGACCAGTTTGGCAGCCCTCCCCCTTCCTGCCTCACCATCTGCTGAGGGGAGATCCCCTCCCACAGGCACATCTCTTTGTGTGAAGCCAGCCCACTTCACACCTCATCAAGGCAGCCTGGCCAGGCTGCCACAGGCTGGCCAATCAGAGCACAGCAGCAAAAACAATGCAGGGCTGAAATTGGCAACTTTTCAGGCAAAGTTTAAAACTCTTTACCTGAACAAGTTATATTAAATCCCACAACTGGAAGTTGTGGGATTTATTATAACAATTAATTTAATACTCCTTGTATCTGTCACTTAAGGGGACTTTTAAAATTAAAATAAAGTCTCCCCATTCTAGCCTATGAAGGCCATTCACTACAATGAGGGAAAAATAAATTTGGCTGTTTTTACCTCACCAGGGCTTAAAAAACTATTTTTTATAAGATCCCTGCTTATAGTTACGTGGCACCCAGCCCTAGGGGCACATAGGGCACACCTTAGGGGTGACTTATATGTAAAAATAAGGTAGTTTAAGACTTTGGAACTACTTTTAATTCCAAAGTCGAATTTGCATATAACTTTAATTTAAAAGCGGCCAGCAAGGCAGGCCTGCCTTTAAAATGACACTGGGCACCTCAGTTGTGCACCCATGGGTGCACTACCTATGCTGTGGTCCCTAAACCTACATGCTCTACCATATACTAGGGACTTATAGGTAGGTTGACTTAGCCAATTATAATTAGCCTAATTTGCATACTGATTTTACACAGAGCACAGGCCCTGGGACTGGTTAGCAGTACCCAGGGCACCATCAGGAAAACACCAGCAAAAAGTGGAAAATGGGGGCAAAAGGTTAGGGGGCCTCTGCAATCAGTCCTGTTCTCTCACACTATCTAATGACCGAATGAAATGTCGCTGCCTCCTCTGTAAACTCCCCTGGAGATGAAATGTCCCATTCCAGGGAAGTATCCAGCCCACTGGCAGACCCCAATCCTTGGTATTCATCCGAAGGCTCTACAAGCTTGCCCTCCTCCAACTGCCAGTATTCTTCCTCTTCAAGGAGACGCAAGGCCTTCCTTCGAGATCTCAAGTGGGACTCTAGCCTCGGTGTCAACATCGAATTCACCAACGCCAAAGACACCGCTTTCGAATCCCGACAGGGCACAGGAGAGGATGGATGAATCCGAGAATCACTCGGATCCGGCGCCGACACGGACTCCAACGGCACCTTCTTTGGAGACGGCTGGCTCGAAGGTAATGGGGCCGGCTGGCCAGGGGATAGCATCGCGTCGGCTGACGCGGTGATGGCAACAGAGCCACGGATCTAGGTGGTGACGCCATACCTCATGGAGACATCATCAGCGTCGACCCGGCACCCCCAACCAGGCAAAACGGCATAAACGACCTCATCTTATATGGAGCCAGAGAGCCCAGTGAAAATGCTAATGGCCCCGTGGGACCCGCTGGTGCACCAGCAGGGGCCATAGATTGGAAAACCGCATACATAGCATTTAGAAGTGCTGCCGGATCTGCTCCCGGAGCCAGGAAGGCAGGATTTCTCTGATCTTAATCCTGCTGCTACACATCAGGTTCTTGTGGCGCCGGTGAAAACTGAGGGCTATGAGGAGCCACTTCATAGACTGACAGCGTCAGAAATATTTCTGGACTCTGGGGCTGTGGAGTCACAGTAGGGCTCACCTTCCAATTGCTTCGACGTCTAATAGATGGAGACCGCTACCTCGACCGTGAGTCCTGACGGCGCTGTGAGTCATGACCACGCCGCCTCTTGTGCCTCTTGGAAGAAGCATGAGATGAAGCCCTCTTATGGCCCTTCTTCTTCTTATCCTTTGCTAAGAAAAGCTTGGCCTCTCTTTCTTTTAGTGCCTTAGGGTTCATGCTCTGGCATGATCCACACCCCTCGACGTCGTGCTCAGAGCTAAGACAGCAAAGGCAGTCCCCATGCGGATCAGTGACCGACATCCGACCGCCACATTCATTACAAGGCTTGAAACCCGATTTTCTCGGGGGAGACATTGTAACTACTAAAGCTACAACTCTATCCAACGAGCCAGGAAAAAAAAAGTTAGCGTCAAAGGCACGATAAAAAGGAAACTGACGTCAGCATGCCGGCGAGGACCTCTTATTGCCACGGTGACGTCAGACGGAGTTGCGTGGAGCCGTGCAATTGTGACATCCTGTTCGACGTGGAGAGCTGGGAAGAAGACCTTCCAGCTGAATGCTGGCGCAAGGACGAATTCATAAGGTGAGGAATCCACAGGTAGTTTGTATCCATCAGAAGAAAGAATTTATAGAACAATTGCTGTAGATATATTCAGCAGGTCCAAGTTCTGTGCTCTATTTCTTGTGGAAAGGGCTTAAAGGTTGGTAGCTCAGAAAACTCCTCCAAGCTCCCTTGCATGCCCTAGAATATACCGTCCAATGAACTGTGGGTAAAAGATGCTGTGCTTCATCTGGTGCATGAAAAAGGGAGCATCAATTATCAAACTTTGAATCTCTCAGTATTCCCTGACCTACTGTTGCAGTTCAGGAGGTCAGGAGAGCATTCAGAGCAGTTAAGAGGAAGCTTTAGTATGCTAGCATCACCCATCCCACCCTCTAGCCAGCAAAAGTGCATGTAGCACTAAAAAAAAAAATCTCACTTTTTAATGAGCCCACATGGGCATTCAGTATTTTCAAGAAAATGAAGGGTGAACAATAAACTATACAAGTGACTCAAACCTCACATTCTTCTACATAGGTCGAAGGCACTAAAGCATTAAAGACAAATCCACAGCATTTCAAACTCCCATCTGAAAAAAAAAATCATAAAAAAACTTATTTTATATTAGTGGGTTATCGTCAACTAAAGTTCCATTGATTTGTTGAAATTTTGTATAATTTCGGACTTTGTAATGTGGAAATGTACATAGAAAAGCAAAAACTAGTAGCTACATAACTTCTGTTCTTATGTGCTCAACTGATTGCTAACTTACTCATAATTGGCATGCTTCAGAAAAGAGAACGTTCCACTGATTGATTAGAAACTGGCATGGGAGGTGGGAGCAGCGGGATGGAAAGGGATGTGTACTTCACTTAGAAACACAATAATAAACATATATTTCAAAATTACCACAAATAAATTATAAGATCAATACACATTACTACAACAATGCTGATTGAAAGGTTAAACAGAAAAGAGACTTGCCTTTCATGACCCTCCTAACACACAGTCCAAAACTCACTGTTAATTGCATAACGTGGAGCATCTGAGGTCATAATAATTATCATAAAGGCAGGCAGATTCTTGATTATCTAGATCAACAAAATATTTACATAGAATTACTTTAAGAAACACAGATTTAACCCCTTTGCTGCCAGGCCTTTTCCCCCTCAGGTGCCAGGCCTTTTTTGGCTATTTGGGGCAGTTTGAGCTTAGGCCTTCATAACTTTCTGTCCACATAAGCTACCCATGCCAAATTTGCATCCTTTTTTCTAACATCCTAGGGATCCTAGAGGTACCCAGAGTTTGTGGGTTCCCCTGGAGATCACCAAGAAATTAGCCAAAAGGCAAAAAATGTGTGTTTTGAAGAAAAAATGGGGAAAAGGGCTGTAGAAGGAGGCTTGTGTTTTTTCCTTGAAAATGGCATCAACCAGGGGTTTGCGATGCTAAAATCACTATCTTCCCAGCTTTCAGGAACAGTTTTGGAATTTTACTGGGACATGCCCCATTTTTACAGTTTTTTGTGCTTTTAGCCTCCTTCCAGTTAGTGACAGAAATGGGTGTGAAACCAATGCTTGATCCTGTGCAGCTAAACATTTCTAAAAGTTAGACAAAATTCTAAAATCAGCAAGGGGTCATTTGTGTAGATCCTACAAGGTTTTGCTACAGAAAATAACTGCTGAAATGAAAACAAAAATTAAATTGAGGTGAAAAAACTGCCATTTTTCTCCACATTTTACTCTGTAACTTTTACCTGTGATGTCAGATTTTCAAAAGCAATATACTGTTATTTCTGCTGGCTTCCTCTGGTTGTGGGATATAAAGGGCTTGTAGGTTCATCAAGAACCCCAGGTACCCAGAGCCAATAAAGGAGCTGCACCTTGCAATGGGTTTTCATTGTATACCGGATATACAGCAATAAATTTGGTGAAATATAAAGAGTGAAAAATAGGTATCAAGGGAACGTTTGCATTTAAAAAATAGGCACAAGATAAGGTGTTGAGAAGCAGTGGTTATTTTCACATCTCTGAATTTCGGGGTCCCCATACTAACTTGATTTACAGGGCATTTCTCAAATAGACGTCTTTTTTTACACACTGTCTTACATTTGGAAGGACAAAATGTAGTGAAAGACAATGGGCAATAACACTTGTTCTGCTATTCTCTCTTCTCCCAAGTCTCCTGATAAAAATGGTACCTCACTTGTGTGGATAGGCCTAGTGTCCAAGACAGGAAATGCCCCAAAAAACAACATGGCCACATCACATTTTCCCAAAGAAAACTGACCTGTTTTTTGCAAAGTGCCTAGCTGTGGATTTTGGCCTCTAGCTCAGCCGGCACCTAGGGAAACCTAGCAAACCTATACATTTGTGAAATCTAGACATCTAGGGGAAGTCAGAATGGGGTGACTTGTGGGGATCTCACCAGGTTCTCTTAAACAGAATCCTTTGCAAACCTCAAAAGTTGGTAAAAACAATAACTTTTCCTCACATTGCAGTGACAGAAGGCTCCGGGATCTGAGAGGACCACCAATGTCCTTCCACCCAGCATTCCCCTAAGTCTCCTGATAAAAATGGTGCCTCACTTGTGTGGGTAGACCTAGTGCCCATGACAGGAAATGCCCCAAAATGCAACGTGGACACATCACATTTTCTCAAAGAAAACTGACCTGTTTTTTCCAAAGTGCCTAGCTATGGATTTTGGCCTCTAGCTCATCCAGCACCTAGAAAAACTTAGCAAACCTGGACATTTCTGAAACCTAGACACCAGGGGAACCAAAGATAGGGTAAATTGTGGTGCTCCCACCATGTTCTGTTACCCAGAATCCTTAGCACACCTCAAAATCTGGCAAAAAAACACTTTTTCCTCTCATTTCGGTGACAGAAAGTTCTAGAATCTGAGAGGAGCCACACATTTCCATCCACCCAGCATTCCTCTAAGTCTCCTGATAAAAATGGTACCTCACTTGTGTTGGTGGGCCTAGTGCCCGCAACAGGAAATGCCCCAAGACACAATGTTGACACATCACATTTTCCCAAAGAAAACTAACCTGTTTTTTGCAAAGTGCCTAGCTGTTGATTTTGGCCTGTAGCTCAGCCGGCACCTAGGAATACCTAGCAAACTTGGACATTTCTAAAAACTGCACACCAAGGGGAACCCAGGATGGGGTAACTTGTGACGCTCTCACCATGTTCTGTTACCCAGAATCCTTCACAAACCTCAAAATTTGGCAAAAAAACACTTTTTACTCACATTTCGGGTCCGCAAAGTTCTGGAATCTGAGGGGAGCCACAAACTTCCATTTACCCAGCGTTCCACCAGGTCTCCTGATAAAAATTAAACCTCACTTGTGTAGGTAGGCCTAATGTCCGCGAAAGGAAATGCCCCAAAACACTATTTGGACACATACAAATTATCAAATACAAAACTACCAGTTTTTGTGGATGGGGGGACCTGCGGTTTTGGTCCTGGGCTCAGCAGCCATCTAGGAAAACCTACCAAACCCAAACATTTCTGAAAACTAGACATCCAAGGGAGTCCAGGGAAGTGTGACTTGCATGGATCCCCCAGTGTTTTCTGACCCAGAATCCTCGGCAAACCTCAAATTTAGCTATAAAATCAAATGTTTCCCACATTTCTGTGTGGAATTACCGTAGCGACACAAATGTCCTACCACCCAATGTTCCCCTCAGTCCCCCAGTAAAAATGATACCTCACTTTTATAGGTGGGCCATGTGCCTGTGACAGGGAAGAG
Organism: Pleurodeles waltl; assembly: GCF_031143425.1. NCBI lineage: Eukaryota > Metazoa > Chordata > Amphibia > Caudata > Salamandridae > Pleurodeles > Pleurodeles waltl. The sequence continues at coordinate 848,156,124 of NC_090442.1, read as the reverse complement.
CCCAAAACATTTTGAAAATGAGGGGGAACCAAAGAGGGGCTAACAAGGCAGTTTGAGCAAAAACATTTTTAGGCTGACAAGTGAGGCAGACGTTTTATCGGCATAGATGTGACAATGCTGAGTGGTAGGAAAAATGTGTGATTTCAAGCAAACTTGAAGGTTTGCAGGGCACTGTGGGTAAGAAAATGGCATGGGGTGCATGTGAGGCATACCACCCTGGACTCAACCGGATGCTTGGTTTTCCGATGTATCTAGGTCTCGTAGATTTTTCTACATGGCACCATCCCAAAGTCCAAACCGTGCAGCCCTCACCATTCCAAGTGGGATGATTTTGAGAGTTAGACAAGCTCTAATGGCCCAAATGTAAAACAAAAACCCAAAATAATCAAGGGCCAGATGTAGGAAACAGTTTGCGACTCGCAAACGGCAAAAATTGCCGTTTGCGAGTCGCAAACCAGAGTTTCCTGTGCAGAAATGCATTTTGCGAGTCGGAACCGACTCGCAAAATGCATTTCCGACTCGCAAATAGGAAGGGGTGTTCCCTTCCTATTTGCGAGTCTGAGTGGTATGCAATACCATTTGCGACCGCGTGCGCGGTCGCAAATCGTATCGCAGTTACCATCCACTTCAAGTGGATGGTAACCCACAAGCAAATTGGAAGGGGTCCCCATGGGACCCCTTCCACTTTGTGAATGGACCCAAAAACATTTTTTCAGGTCAGGGAGTGGTCCCAGGGACCACTCCCTGCCCTGAAAAAATACCGAACCTAAAGGTTTCGTTTTTTTTTTTAAGTGCAGCTCGTTTTCCTTTAAGGAAAACGGGCTACACTTAAAAAAAAAAAAACAGCTTTATTGAAAGCAGTCACGAACATGGAGGTCTGCTGACTACAGCAGGCCTCCATGTTTGCGAGTGCCTATACTCGCTATGGGGCCGCAATTTGCGACCCACCTCATGAATATTCATGAGGTGGGTCATTGCGACCGCATAGCGAGTTGCAGTCGGTGTCTGAGACACCGTACTGCATACCAATTTGCGAGGTGCAAATTGCGAGTCGCATGGACTCGCACTTTGCACCTCGCAAATTTTTACGTTGCTACATCTGGCCCCAAATGTCCTCTTGCTTGCCCTGGGCTAAGATGTTTTAGTGTGCGGGGTGAGAGCTGAAAGACTGTTACCCCCTTCAACTGGGGTGGGGGCATAACTATGCCCATTCTAGTTGGGAGCCACCACCCCACCATTTTTTTTTAATTCCCTGGCATCTAGCAGGCTTTCTGCCCAACCCCAGGCAGTGGATTGTGGGTAATTCCCCCATCTGCCCACCGGTGGGCAGAACAATTTTGTCCCAGTTTATTTGGGGTGGGGGTATGGCCATACCCCACCCTCTTTTTTTGAAAAAAATCTTCCCTGGTCTCTGGTGGACTTTCTGTTGGGGGCAGATGGGCCTTACACAAATAGGATGAAATGCCCCCAAGGGGGCAGAAATGTCCAACAGTAATGTGCTCCCATGGGGAGCGACCCTTGCCCAAGGGGCTTCCCCCTCAAACAAAACACACACACCAAACCCTGGTGCCTAAGTGGTTTCTGTCCTCCCTAGGGGCAGATGGGCCTAATAGAAATAGGCCGATCTGCCCCCACAGGGGGCAGTAAAGGCTTAAAATAAATTTGCCCCTCAGGGGAGCGACCCTTGCCTAAGGGGTCGCTCCGAATATGTAAAAATATGTTTTTTTTTAAATAATCCCTGGTGCCTAGTGGTTTCTGCCCCCCTTGGGGGCAGGTGTGCCTAATAAAAATAGGCCGATCTGCCCCCAAGGAGGCAGAAATGGCCTAAAATAAATTTGCCATCCAGGGGAGTGACCCTTGCCTATGGGGTCACTCCCCACATGTAAACAATGAAAAACAACAAAAAAATGATCCCTAATTACAATAGACATGATCTGCCCTCTGGGGTGCAGAAAAGGCCTTAAAAAAGAATGCCGCTCTCGGGAGCGACCCTGGACAGGTGAAAATGTTAGCAAGAACACTATCAGATTATTCACCCATCAAAATGATAGTTGGAATATTCATAAATTATGTGCTTCATATGTTCTGAAGATTTCCCTCTGATAAATTACTAGACCAAACATTCAACAAAGAAATTAGCCAGGCCATGGAAGACACAAATTCAGTGTTGAGTGTGAGTATTTTACGGGAGGGTTGAAGATAGGGGTGGGAGGAACTTGCAGAATGTGACTCCCACAGAGTTACATAACAACTCTCTGAGATTCAGTGGAATTCCACCAACACACACGTCATGCTCCTCGCACTGTAATTTTGCAACAGGAGCACGTTCAAGATGACAAATCAGCAAGAACTGCACCATCTGGTGTGCAGAAGAGGCAACTTCTTGAGTTGATTTTGCTGCTGCTCAAGTAGATTTTCTATTTGAGTGGTAGCTTTCTGCCCACAAATGATCGCTACCGTCTGTGACTGCCTACATTTGAAAAATGTCACAGGATGTCATCCTAGCATCTAAAAATTACAAGTTTGGCAGTATCAGGAACGCCATGTTGGCGGTGGTGGTCATACAGTCAACAGGCTGGTGGAGAAGACCACCAACTTATTCCCAACAGAATACAGCCAAAGCACCACCAGCACCGTCACTGCGGTCAGACTGCAATGGACGATGGAAGGCACCTGCAGGGAGGTGGAGACCCTGTTTCCACTGGACAGATTACGAGGCAGCATACCGCCAAGGTTTCCGTTGTGGTCACACCACCAAGGAGACCCAGGCATAAACGGAGACACTAACCTTCAGGAAGCCATACTCGTCTAGAGCTGCCATGGAACCAGAACTAGACGTCATCTCACTTGTTCACTGGTCCTGCTTGCACAAAGACAACTAAATCTTCGCCGCCGATGACAACAGCAACTGTAAGCACATACACTTACCTGTAACTATTGTATATTGTCAATGTTTGTACACTCACACAATATACCATCGGGAAGGGGGTGTGAGGGCAACAACCACATGCTACTACACTCACATAAATCACAAACATACACGCACATACACAGTACACACACTACGGCCAACACACACAAATCAAAAACACACACTTTACGCACAGAAACACAGCACAGGCTCAGTCACACACAACACCACAACACGTCACAACAACACCACAAACACACCATCATCAATACGTTGGCAAGCACTCACAATAGACACTACTCATGGACACATCACACATACAACACAATCCACAACCAACAGGGAACGAACACACAATATCACACAACCATGCAACTTACCAATCGACATACACATCACACACAGAGCATCTGATCTATCATAGCATGCACGAAACACGCTTATGCACACAGTCAAAGCACACAAAGCCACACAACACAGCAACAAACACATATCAACAAAAACACCACTCAATATCATGACAACATAATGTTACGAACAGATACATGCTCATGACATACCCTCTTACTGGGCCTTTGGGATGTGGCTTGGGAGGAGGGGTTTAGGTTTAGACTTAGGGGAGGACTGGCTTTTTTGGTAGTGGTAGACTTCTAGGCAGGAGGAGGGGCACGGGTACTTGCAGGAGGTAGGGGAGGCCTTGGAGGTGGAAGGGAGGGACTTGGCCAGGGAAACTGAAAGTTTAGGGGTGTCACAGGGGAGAGGAGTACGGAAAGGGCAAACTCTGAAAGAAAACGTTTTTAGACACACAGTAACAGTCATAGCAAAATGGTTTGGGTGCGGACGGAAAGAGAGTGGTTGTCTGAGGTGTTGGTGTGGATGTCTTGGGTGCATGTTTGTGGAAGGTATGCTTGTGCATGCTGGGTGAATGTTGGTTGGGTGAGTGAGGGCGTTAATGTGTCTTGGCATGAGGGGGGTGGAGTTGCTGATGGATGTGGTGGTGGTTGGGCGACTGTCTATTTGGGTGGTGACTGTAGGTATGATGGATGTGCTGTATGTAGGAGTGTCAGTGGTTGTGGTTTCTGCGTGTGTGGTGACTGGGGTGGATGGCTGAGGGTTTGCTGTGGTGCTGTCTACGGGTAGGATAGGTATAGTGTCTGGTTCTGTGAATGTTAGTGTGGTGTCTGCAGGTGTGTCAGATGCGCTGTCTGTGATGCTGGAGGTGGTGGGTGTGTCAGGGCAGGTTGTGACTGATGCTGTGTGTGCATCTCAAAGTTGCTTGTGTGCATGGCGGTGGTGTGTCTTGTGGTGCTTATGTCTGTCTGAGCTACCTTGGATGGAGAGGTGGATACATGCCTGTCTGTTGTGTGCTTTGGCTGGATGTGGGAAGAGGGGTTTGGGGATTGGGAAGAGGAATGTGTAAGGGAGGCAGTAGATAAAGGGTGACTGGTTGCCATCAGTGTAGAGGCCAGAGCCTGAAAGGATGTCTGTAGGCGAGCCAGTGCAACGTGAATGCCCTCAAGAAACACATTACTCTGTTGGAGTTCAGTTGCCAGTCCCTGGATGGCATTCACAATGGTCGACTTACCCACAGTGATGGACCTCAGGAGGTCAATAGCCTCCTCTCTGACGGCAGCAGGGCTGACAGGGGCTGAGGCAGAGGTGCCTATGGCAAAGGAGATGCTCACCCTCTGCGTGGGGAGCTACAGGGAGAGTAATTGTAGAAAGGGGAGTGGTGAACGGAGATAGTGCTTGGATGGTCTCAGATGGTTCTGCCACCACCAGGGAGTGTCTACTGGAGGAGGGTTCAGAAGATGATGACATGGATCCTGTCTCCTCATGGCACTCCCCTCACCATCCAGGCCACTGGGTCCCTTGGTGTGGGTGGTATCATAACTTGAGGTCCCATGGCCAGCAGCTTTCCCACAAGGCTGTGCCCTGTGTCCTTCACCTGCCTATACTGATGCGAGAACACAGAACAATTCAAACATTAACATCACACTGTACACATCAATCACATTACAACCACTTGTACTACACCCTCCGGTAGAAGCAAGTTAGTGCCAACATCATGTCACAACTAGATACCATCTACACCTCTACATTACAACAACGTCACACACCAGCTAAGCCACCTATTGCACACCTACTATACCATCATATCACCAGAGCTATCACAACAACCAGTCCATGACAACCTGACTTGCAAACAGGATTCTGGGTCCCTGTCCACAGCAACATAGCCAACCCACAACCAATCAATGGGAAATACTGATAACATTCATTTCAACTTATAACATACACAAAATCCACACATACCTACATTATTAGCTGATGTAATGTACCAGGAAAGGAACCTTATCATATGCCTAACACAAAACAGCATGTTGCATACAAGCCAAAACCGTTTCATGTCACAGAGTCCACAACCTTCACAACAGACATTTGCAAACATGCAACAACTGTATGAGCCTTTTCATAAATTGGAGTATTTTAAAGTCTAAATACATGTCATCAACACATGTTCCAATAGTCAAGTAGGAAAGGATGATACATACTTTGTTGAGCTACTCATCTTAGTCACTCTCCACCTGTAACCATAGTCATGCACACTTATAGGGGCCTACTTGGTCCACAGGATATACGCACAGTCAACCCCAAATACCATACCAGCACCTTCAATACAATGGACACCTGTCATGTGCATGAAGGCCACATACAGTATAATTAATCTTGATGAGTGGCAACATCAATAGCCCATTATTTAAGTGGCAACATCACTATCCACACTTCAGACATGAGCAATCTTACATCTGAATATGATTATTACAATGCCATAACACACTTCTGAGCTTAACATGATAGATACATACACCTTGAGGCAAGCCAAATGACTGACTACACATACCATTCCACCAAAACCTGAAGGTGAACTATCACACCTGCAATACAATTAAGTCATTACAAACAATAGGATGTTATACAAAAAGCCTTCAAAACGTATCCACAAAAGCAAAAGTAAGTGTATTAAAGTTGCATCGCAATGTTGATATATGGCAGAACCTAACAATGTAGACATGATGTTGGAAAAACTAGTGTAGATTGGACCTAATAATAAGATGTTGTCCCCTATTTAGCATGCCAACACCACACTGGAATAGGAAATTGCTGTGTAGCCATGTACCATCCAAAGAACATGTACATGGTACTAATATTCTGAGCTCTCATATCAATGATAGGGTTGCACTAGGAGTCTAGTTATACCACCATGGTTTCCTACATGCAGGATGTCTATTCTGATGAAACATTACATCTGCCAATTGTTAGAAACTGAGTCTTTGGGTGACAGTCCTGTTCAAGCAAGGACTCTCACTCTAGTCAGGGTAAAAGAGAATCACCCTCAGCTAACCCCTGCTTACCCCCTTGGTAGCTTGGCAGAGCAGTAGGCTTAACTCCAGAGTGCTAGGTGTAAAGTATTTATACCAACACACACATTAACTTAATGAAAACACTACAAAATCACGCAACACCAGTTTAGAAAAATAGGAAATATTTATCTAAACAAAACAAGACCAAAACGACAAAAATCCAACATACACAAGTCAAGTTATGAATTTTTAGATTAACCTAAAAAATAGCGCTTAGAAACACAAAATGCTTCGATGAGGTGTTATCACGGTGTCGTGACGGAGTCGTTCCCAACAAGCAGACACCAGCGGTGCCGGACACGGAGACGCGTAGACCCCCACGTACAGTACCTTTGGTGAAGAGTGAAAACAAGTCGATGCGCGAAGTCGGGGATCGCGGCGTCTGTGCGGAACGTTTAATCCGTGCACTTCGAGCGGCGTCGGTCACGACGTGGTGCGGCGACTTCCACGGAGTCGTGGACTTCAGCGGGGCTGCAGCGGCATCGGGCCTGCAAAGGTCGGCACGTTCCAGCGAAGATCACGGAGTCGGTTGCAGGTGGCGTCACCGGATTCACCAGCGATGCTGGTCCGAAGTCATCCGAAGTCGATTTCCTTGAATTTCCACCAGCTTTCCATCCAAGGGCCCAGGGACTGGATAGGGCACCACTTGTCAGAGCAGGAGTCTCTCCAGAGACTCCAGGTGCTGGCAGAGAGAAGTCTATGCTGTCCCTGAGACTTCAAACAACAGGAGGCAAGCTCTAAATCAAGCCCTTGGGGATTACTTCACAAGATGGAAGGCACACAAAGTCCAGTCTTTGCACTCTTAATCTGGCAGAAGCAGCAACTGCAGGATAGCTCCACAAAGCACAGTCACAGGCAGGGCAGCACTTCTCCTCAGCTCTTCTCCAGGCAGAGGTTCCTCTTGATGTCCAGAAGTGAGCTAAAGTCTGTGGTTTTGGGTGCCGTTCTTATACCCAATTTCTCCTTTGAAGTAGGCCTGCTTCAAAGTAAAGTCTCTTTTGAATGTGAAATCCTGCCTTGCCCAGGCCAGGCCCCAGACACTCACCAGGGGGTCGGAGTATGCATTGTGTGAGGACAGGCATAGTCCTTTCAGGTGTAAGTGACCACTCCTCCCCTCCCTCCTAGCACAGATGGCTCATCAGGAAATGCAGACTACACCACAGCTCCTTTTGTGTCACTGTCTAGTGTGAGGTGCAACTAGCCCAACTATCAAACTGACCCAGACAGGGAATCCACAAACAGGCAGAGTCACAGAAATGGTATAAACACAAAAATACTCACTTTCAAACACACAATCTTAAAATCAACTTTACTAAAAGATTTATTTTTAAATTGTGTGCTCAGGGACCCCAAACTCCACATGTCCATCCGCTCCCAAAGGGAATCTACACTTTAATCAGATTTAAAGGTAGCCCCCATGTTAACCTATGAGAGGGACAGGCCTTGCAACAGGGAAAAACGAATTTAGCAATATTTCACTGTCAGGACATATAAAACACATTACTACATGTCCTACCTTAACCATACACTGCACCCTGCCCTTGGGGCTACCTAGGGCCTACCTTAGGGGTGTCTTACATGTAAGAAAATGGAAAGTTTAGGCCTAGCAAGTGGGTACACTTGCCAAGTCAAATTTACAGTTAAAACTGCACACACAGACACTGCAATGGCAGGTCTGAGACATGATTACAGAGCTACTTCTGTGGGTGGCACAACCAGTGCTGCAGGCCCACTAGTAGCATTTGATTTACAGGCCTTGGCACCTCTAGTGTACTTTACTAGGGACTTACTAGTAAACCAAATACGCCAATTGTGGATAAACCAATTACATACACATTTTGTAAAGGCGCACTTGCACTTTAGCACTGGTTAGCAGACTAACAAAACAGTAAAATCAGAGCCCAGCACACATCAACAACGAAGGGAACAGAGGCAAAAAGTTAAGGGAGGCCACGCCAAGGATCAAAACTCTAACAGGCACAAAGGCTTGTTATACTAAAACAAGTACAGTGAATTGCAAGCCAGTTTGCAGCTACCAAGACCCAGAGATATATACGATCCTCTGACTGCATTCTTATCCAACAAAGGCTCACTCCCTGAATGAAGACTGAACTATTAACACAACCTGTAGTATCTGGTGTTGCAATGCGCAGAAGCACTACTTGTTCTCTTTCAATTATGTAACAAATTGTGATGAACAATATGTGTCTGTGGGACAAGACGTACGTCCTCATCTTCGGCTCCACCCCCCCATATGGGATGACTCCTGGTGGCCTGCCACTCTCCACCTCCTCCTCATGGGATGACTCCTGGTAGCCTGCCACTCTCGGAACCGCTCCGACTCCCACCGACCACCCACGGAACCTAGGATTCATCTTGGACCCCTCACTATCCATAATCCAGTAAGTCAACACCATCTCCTCCTGCTGCACCACCCTGCACGCCTCATCCTGGACATCCCCCGCCACTGCCAAATCACAGACCACCTGAAAAACCTGCACTGGCTCCCAGTCAACAAGAGAATCACCTTCAAACTACCGCCCAATACTCACAAAGCACTGCACAACACCGGACCAGAATACCTCAACAGACGACTCTCCTTCTGCACCCCAACCCGTCATCTCCGCTCTGCCAACCTTGCACTAGCAACCGTCCCATGCGTCCGCAGAAGTACAAACTGCGGTTGATCATTCTCGCAGCTTGCTGTCAAAACGTGGAACACTCTTCCCACCCACCTGTGCCAGATCAAAGACCTCCTTACCTTCAGGAAACTTCTCAAGACCTGGCTGTTCGAGCAGTAGAAGCACCATCCCCCCCTTCTCCCCTCTCTCCTCTTCAGCACCTTGAGACCCTCACGGGTGAGTAGTGCGCCTTACAAATTCCTGATTGATTGATTGATAGAGATCTTATTTGCCTTTGAAATACTCTGTTCCTGAGTTAATTAGAGAAACGTATAGTTTATAAAAAAAATGAAGAACTGTGCAAATAAATTAGCTGTCAGTTATTTCACCATGCCAGTGCAGACAATCTGTGGTATCAGGGCTTTCAAAAATCGCATTACTTTTAATGGATTTTTTTCTTAAAGGGCATTATTTTATATTGGACTGAAATTTGATTGTTTCAGAAACAAGCAAAAACATGTTCTAGAAGTATTATCTAATCAAAATGTGAAAGAAAATATTTTTCCTATGTAACAACATTATATTCAAAACAACATATTGCAAAATTTGCAATGTGCACTGAACCCACACAAGTAATAAGTTCCAGGCCCAGCTCACCCTGTGCTGCTGCATCGCTCTTGCTCCTGTTTTCTTGTCGCTTTTTTCCCAGTTTTCTGAGTGCCTCATCCTTGCTTTTCCCATGTTCTAATTTCTTTCTCCTTGCTTTTCCCTTGTTCTCTCAACTTTCTTCTTGCTTTCCCCACAGTTTTTTGTGTGCCTTCTAATTGTTTTTACTTAGTTTTTACTGCTTTCTCCTTGCTTCTTCCCTCTTTTTTGTGTGTGTTCTCCTTGCTTTGTCCCCCTTTTTGTGTGGCTTCCCCTTGCTTTTGCCTAGTTTTCACTGCTTTCTCCTTGCTTTTCCAACATTTTTTATGTGCTTTCTCCTTGCTTTTCCCTTGTTTTTACTGGTCTCTTTGCTTTCCCCCCATTTTTTGTGTGCCTTCTCCTTGCTTATCTCTCGTTCTCACTGCTTTCTCTTTGCTTTTCCCCCTGTTTTTTGGTACGCCTTCTCTTTGCTTTTCTCTCATTTTCACTCCTCTCTCCTTTGTATTTGCTCCGTTTTGAGCCTTCCCCTTTCTTTTCCCTTGTTTCTCACTGTTTTCTCCTTGATTTTTCCCCTGATTTTTGTGCAGGCTACCCATGGAACTCCAGACTGTCATCTCACTTCAGGAACTATGAAGGGCCCTCAAGACCTGGCTGTTCGAATGAGCAACTGGGACCTGCAAGTGCTTGGATACCCTGTCATGTGATTAGCTGCACTTTACAAGTTAACAAGTTACAATCTGAATTTGAAAATGCAACTCAAGTAACTAGCATGCTGTACAGGCAATTAACATTGAGCATCTTGTGTCCTCTTGTTTCCAAGCACACATGCACTCAGGCTGTAGTGCACAGTTCTCTACACAGAGGAGTAACCAATTCATCAGGTCCAGTAATTATCTCTTTCTATGAAATTACATGGGGTATGTGACCTTTTTGTTTTTTGAGTCCCCTGACACGCCGTGAGAAGCCCACGACCTTCATGCGATAGAAAATGTGAATCATAATTTTTCTAAGAACTATTGGGCTATATGTTGACGATTGACAACATCCAGCTGAGTTACAGTAATAACAAAAATTAATGTAATCTAAAAAGCCAAGGAAATTTGTTAAAGCGAAGGAAAACGCTGTTTTGTACATTACTTTAGAACAACTATTTACTGTGTTCTAAAAATGTATAAAAGGCATTTACCAGTAAAAAGTGAATTGCTTCACTGAGACTAGGCTTCTGCAAGGTAGAAGGAAACCTTCTCCCTGGATTTTGTTCCTTTGAAAATCAGGATATAAACTGTGCTACCCTCAACTTTTTGGCTGTCTCCCTCCACTTTTGGGCACTGTTGTTGCTGGTTTTAGGGCTCTGCGCACTTTACCGCTGCTGACCAGTGCATATGCTCTCTCACTTAAAACACGATGACATTGGATCATACCCAAATGGCTTATTTCATTTACTTATAAGTCCCTAGAGTAGTGTACTGTATGTGCCCAGGACCTGTAGATTAAATGCTACTAGTAGGCCTGCAGCACTGATTGTGCAACCCACTTAAGTAACCCCTTAACCATGTCTCAGGCCTGCCATTGCAATGCCTGTGTGTGCAGTTTCAGTGCCAATTCGACTTGGCATTTAAAAGTACTTGCCAAGCCTAAAACTCCCCTTTTTCTACATATAAGGCACCCTTAAAGTAGGCCCTAAGTAACCCATAGGGCAGGGTGCTGAGTAGACAAAAGGCAGGACATGTACCTGTGTAGTTTACATGTTCTGGTAGTGTAAAACTCCTAAATTTGTTTTACACTGCTGTGAGATCTGCTCCATTTTATAGGCTAACATTAGGGCTACCCTCATATGCTGTTTGCGTGGTAGCTCCTGATCTGAAAAGAGTAACAAGGTCATATTTAGCATGGCCAGAATGGTAATACAAAATCCTGCTGGTGAAGTTGAATTTAATATTACTATTTTAGAAATGCCACTTTTAGAAAGTGAGCATTTCTCTGCACTTAAAATCCTTCTGTGCCTTACACCTCAATCCACGTCTGGCTAGGTTCAGTTGGCAGCTCCCTTGTGCATTCACTCAGACAACCCCAAATACAGGATGCTCAGCCACATTTGCATACATCTGCATATTGAATGGGTCTTCCTGGGCTGGGAGGGTGGAGGGCCTGACACTTACATGTCAAAGGACAGTAGCCTGCCCTCACACAAAGGTCTGCCACACCCCTTACTGGGACCCTGGCAGACAGGATGGAACTGAAAGGGGATCTTGTACACTTCTAAGCCACTCTATGAAGTCTCACCACTTCAAAGGCACATTTGTGTATTTAAGCAGGGTCTCTGACCCCTACCAACTCAGACACTTCTGGACAAGATACCATTGGGGAAGAAACCCTGAACCAGAACCTGCAACCTGTCAAGAAGAACTGCCTGGCTGCCCAAAGGACTCACCTGACTGCTTTTCTGAGAAGGACTGCTGCCTTGCTGTTGCCCTGCTGCCTTGCCACTCTCTCGCTGTGCTGAGAAGTGCTTTCCAAGGGCTTGGATAGAGCTTGCCTCCTGTTCCCTGAAGTCTCAGGACCAAAAAGACTTCATCCCTGCAAGAAAACTCCCTGTGCGGCAAAAATCAACGCACAGCCTGCAAGAAATGATGCACAGCATGCATCGCAGTGAGAAAATCACTGCACGCCGAACCGGAACAATGCAGTCCAACTTTGCAAGGAGAAGATTGACGCAGCGCCAGCATCGCAAACAGAAATTCCGCGCACGGGCCACTGGATTGATGTAGAGCTGAACTGGAACAACGCAGCCTGACTTCCTGAGCAGAACTGATGCAGCGCCTGCCGTGCACGAAATGTCCACTCAACACCCACCAGATCAATGCAGCCCCTGTGACTTCATCCTGCAAGCGCCGGATTTCAACGCATCGTCACTGGGGGGTCAAAAATCCCCGCAACCCGAAGAGAATCCCAGTCTACGTGCCGGAAATGGATGCAGAGCCTGCCCTGCATTGACACTCAACGATGCATCGTCTGTGTGTGCCGGAAAAATCAACGCACACCTCCACGTTTTCCACGCATCTACTCCTCTGCAGTCCCTTGAGGAGAATTTGAACACAAACCAGATACTTTGTGCTTGCATGAGACATGTGTTGCTTTTAAGAGACTAAAGACACTTTGACCCTCATAATGACCTTGGCGTTCTTCACTGAAGACCGCCGAGGTCCTGCCGGACCGAAGACCGCCAGTGTTGGCGGTCATCCGCCAATCATATTATGACTGGTGGTGACCCTCCGCCATTTTTTGGTCAGAGAGCCGCCAGCAGCCATACTGTTTAGAGGGGGTGTGTAGGTGCGTGTATGTATGCCGGGGGTGTGATGTGTGTAGGGGGGATGTATTGTGTATATATGTGTGCATGTATGTCCGCGTGTATGTGTGTGAGTGGTGTGTGCGTGCGTGAGTGGAGGGTATGTTTGGGGGCCCATGGAGGTTGGGGGTGGGGAAGGGGAGGGTTCCCTACCACCTTTGGGAGTTGGTAAGGGGTTCGTGGCTGTTAGGGGTGGACTCTGGGGAGGGGGAGGAGGCAGGGGAGACCCCTATCAGTGCCAGGGAAAGAATTCCCTGCCTACTGCCATGGTTTTTGTGGCGGGTCAAAAACCTAAAAAACCATGGCAGTATGTGGGGTCATTATCCCGCAGGTGGACTAGTGACGGCCGCCGGGCTAGAGACCGTTGTCTCCAGCCTGGCGTTCGTTACCGCTGTGGCGGACAGTGTGGTACATTGGCAGTTTGGCATGTGCCAAGCAGCCAATGTCATAATTTGGCAGTAATTACCGCCAGCCTATTGGCGGTGATACCGCCAACTTGACACCGTCCGCCAGGGTTGTAATGAGGGCCTTTATATCATTTTTACAGTGATATTACAACATATATTTATTGTATCTTAATCGTTTGACCTGCATCTAATCAGATCAATATTATATATTTGTTTAAACACTGTGTGGTGTATTTTTGTGATTCTATGCTGTGTTATTGCATGATTTGTTGCACAAATACTTTACAAATTGTTTTCTAAGTTAAGCCTGACTGCTCAGTGCCAAGCTACCAGAGGTTGGACACAGGATAATTTGGATTGGGTATGACTTACCCTGGCTAGAGTGAGGTTCATTGCTTGGGCGGGGGTAACCTGACTGCCAACCAAAGACCCCATTTCTAACAGGACATATTTTTGGATTTACTGCACTTACCACATACTTCATCATCAGCTGCTTAGTTTTCAGACAAAAGCCACAAACTTTGTTTCTGGGTCAAATGGATCAAAGTGCCACAAATAGTACAGCAGAGTGGAAACTTCTTTGCTACAATAAACTGGCACCCTTTGAGTTCCTTAGTGCTGCATTCAGGTCTTAATCTGGCTCTAACTAGGTGAAATGTTTGCCCAGACCATAAGTGTGTGACAAACTAGACAATTCCACTACCACAGTACGTGCCTTATTAAGAAGCATGATTTTCTTTTCTTGCCACATAATTTAGTCAACCCACCAACATAATGTAGACCTTCATTGCTGCATAGTTCCAGTGGCCATGGATACAACATACAATTTATTGAGCGGTATTGATTAAAACATATTCTCTTATGCTACGTCTGAAGTTATGGTTGAAAACAGTAACCACAGGTGGTGTATGGAGGAGCTTACTGCAATTGAATAAAAGCACTGATAGCTGTCATCTGAGAAGACCTGTAGATACCATTTTTATTTGTGGCATGGCTAACTCAGCCTAACATCCTTCAGAATTGAGAGTTTAAGAAAGATAAACATTTTTTCAATTTTCCTCATTCACCTGCAGGTTTTCCCCTTGAGACATTTTTATCCAGGAATGGCCCTTGTCTCGTGTCTCAGTCGGGAGAAAAGTAAGGAACAACTCCTGCCTGGAGTAACCCAGCTCTCTGATGCATCCTGGCCCTACAGCCCGATGTCAGAACAAAACTGGCAGCTTTAAAGTGTAATGACGGGACAGGATGAGCAGAGTCGAAATATCGATCTCACCAAAGGCCTCACTCAGGACATGACCCTGTGATTCTAAATCAGGCTTTCTCCAACCATACCCTTAGGGAAACCAAAATGTATACCTTCTATTTCCTGTGTCTTTTATATCAAGGTTCAAGTTATAAACGAGCGAAACCATGCAGTCTAAATATAGAGATGGAAGGTTCTGAGCCACGTTCTACATATCTCCTGCCAAGCTAATAGAATCATATAAAAAAGTAGTTTGGCACAATCATTGCTCATTTTATCTTGGTCTTGCAATTTCCCAAAAATAACAAGACTGGGGCTTCTTTCTCTTTTTTCTCTTCAGCATTTTCCAAGCGATATATGTCCCTTTTGAGGGCCAGATTGAGCGATTTATCCTGCCCTTTAGTTTACCAAACCATTCTTTCCTAAACATCTATGGGATTGAGTTGAAAATGAACCTAAATATAGGCAGAATACACATCTTAATGTAACTGACTCTCCCTATAATAATAAGTGGTAAGGTATCCCAGAACTTCATTAACTTGCAGGAGTCCCTCATAACCTTACCAAAGTTTACTTCTGTCATCTTAATTATGTCCTGGGTGATAGTGACCCCCAAATACCTAATTAAACTTTTAATTAGTGCTCCCTCCCTCGGAATATTCCAAGCCATGACTTCCGTTTTATTGCTGTTAAGTAGACACCATCCATCCAATCTCTGATGCCAACTTCTGTAAGGCCAGCAAAATGCCCCTTAAATCAGATGTATGTACCATAAGATCATCAGCATAAAGGGCGACCTTCCTTTGCCATTCATTGCACCTATTGCATGCAAGGGGCACTATATATAGACCAAATAGATGCAGTGACAATGGACACCTCTGTCTTGTTCCTCTCACTATGTGAAAGGGGGCAAGGGAGCCATTCACTAACACTTTTGCATGGGGATTCTGATATATCCTTTGTAATATCCGGCATAATTTTTCCCCAAAGTTAAAGATCTTAAACAACATATGTAAGTGCATCCAACTCACTCTGTTGAGTGCCAAGAGGTATCCAATATAACTACTGCCAAAGGTGTTGCACATGTCTTGGCTAAATCTATTGAAGCAGTCAAACCTTGATTTAACTCATGAAAGTGCCTACCCTTTAGAAATCCTTTTTAATCGTCATGCAGGAGCCCACCAGTCACCCCACTTAATCTGTTTGCCAATATTTTCACGAAGATGTTATAATCACAATTCAAGATCGATATTGGCTTGTAAAATCACAATTCCTTGGAAACTTCCCTGGCTTTTGTATCAACGTGACAATGGCTTTGTCCCAGTATAGTGTATAGCATGACACCTGACTCCAAAATGTATCCGAAAAGTTTGGTCATGACTGGTATTAAACTCTCACCCACAGCCTTATAAAAGGATAGCCGATCCATACAAGGGGTTTTCCACACCTTACTAGTCTGAATAGTCTATTCTACCTCAGACTGCTCGATATGCTCATTAAGTTATCTATTATCCTTGTCAGCTAGCGTACCTAGATCTTTGCCCTCAACCCAATTCCACACCCTCTCTTCTGTTACCCCAAATCCTCTCAATATAAATCCTCAAAAAAGCCTCAGACGGTGTTTGCAGTATCTCTCCCATTCCTCAAATGAGCCCCCATTCTCTTGCAGTACAGCTCACTTATTGTATTTCTGGTTACAGTGGACTTTATTTTCCATGCAAGGAATTTCCCACTGTTTTCCCCAAACTCAAAGTGAGCTTCTCTGTTCACCTCACATCTCCTCCTAACCCTTCTTTTGATCTCAGCTGTAAGCCTGTCCTTCACTGACTGAAGTAACACATTCAGATGGTCTATCTCCTCAGAACAAAGGTCACACTGAGCCAATTTTTCCTGTCTCCTGTACTTGTGATTTCAGCTCATTAATATCCATACTGTAGGTCTTCCTTTTAAAAGACAGCAAACTGATAAGTCTACCCCTTAGAAAAGCTCTAAACAAGTCCCACACCATCCTCTTGTATCTAATCAGAGCTCATTCAATTTCATAGGAGTGGGTTTACTTCTGTCTAAATGTGGTCAAGAACAGTAAAGGTAGACCATTTGGAGGCCTAGCAATATAGGTACAAATTGGACTCCAGTTCATGATTAAAACTGTCCCAGTTGACTCCCTAAATATTCTTGCCATAGATGTGGCTCTCCCTTCTGGTTTGAAGACTAGAGTCTATAATGTGTATAACCAGGTGGGATCCAGTATCATGGAAGGTAGTACGGTAGCGACTCTTGATTCTGATATTGTAGCATATATATTGGCAGTACTCTATTATTAGTGGCAGGATACTTCAACTATTCCTTTGAACCATTTACAGACGCCCCCTAGATTTGACCTCTGAGTGGGACTAATACTGGAACATTCCCCAGCTTGAGCTCCCTACTATCAGATGAACCGAAACAGCAGCCCAGGTGTTAGCCTTAACTCTGCAGTATGATCTGAGGGCCACAAATGGAAGGACCATTTCTGATCAAAAGGGTAAAATGACATACAACAAAGCTAGATGCTCAAGTCATATTGATTATTGTTTGGATGACTGTAGTCTTAGGGGCGCTGTACATGATGTAAAGATAGTCGAAAGAATAGATAGTGACCATAATGCCTTAAGTCTAATCATACTTGATATGTCTGGGTTGGAAGTTGTCCCCATGGTTCCCAGGGATCTGGGTGTTCTGTCCCAAACTAACAATCTAAGGACTATAAGGTGGGATTGGGTGGAAAATAACACTGTGGCCCTTGAAACAGTTAAGATCATAGTTACAAAGGAGATGGATTTGTTGTCTTCCCTCCCCAAGAAGTAAAATTAGCAAAAATGAAAATCATGATTGATTCACTATATTCACAGATCAGGGATATTCTGGGTCAGGCCAATCAGGCTGGGAGGAAATCATCCAAAGCAGCGGTATGGTACAATCAAGAATGTAGGAAGGAAAAGGGCGAGCTTTTAACTGCAGCAAAATCTAACCTGCAACAAGACCTGGTGAGCTGTAGGGCTAGATATAAATTGATACTGGACTGTGGCAAGAAGGAATAGGAGAACACTTTATGGTCCTCTCTCCACTGAGCTTCGGTAGGTAAAGACAACAAGTCCTTTTGGAAGAAAGCAGGAATATGTTTAAAAGGCCCCCTGGCTGCTCTTGAATTTTTTGTTCAATCCCAAGAGTGGGTGAAACATTTTGGGGGAAAGTATTGTTGTGTAAGTGGTGAGGAAGAAGAAGACTTTAATCCACTAGAAACGGACAGAACAATAAGCACCATGCTCTTCCTTTTTCCCTCAAAGAAACCTAGGTACTGATTAGTTCATGTATTCCAGGTAGAGCTCCATGACCAGATAGGATTCCTAACGACCTATGAATGGAAGACCTACAAGTGTTGGGGGCCTATATTAATAATTTGTCCAAGGCTATTCTTCTGGGTATGGAGATCCCCACCTCCTGGAAGATGGCGGAGATCACACCAATTTTTAAAAAGGGGGACAGGGCCCTCCCTGGGCACTACAGGACCATCAGTTTGATCAATTCTGTGCAAAAACCCTTTTGCAAGCAAATACTGGCACGAGTGTGGATTTCAGCAGGAAATATACTGTCTGACTTTCAGACAGGGTTTTGTGCCAATATTAGTACTTTGGACCACGTTTTTCGCTTCTTTTGTATTCATTGGAAGAAAGTGATACTAGATAGTGACAAACTGTTTGGACCATTCGTGGACCTGTGAAAAACTTTTGATCTGGTGCCTATGGGCAAACTTTGGAAAGTGCTGGTTGAGATGGGAATCCTTGCTAACCTGCTGGATATTTTAAGGAAAATTCATGCAGACAACATGGCCCAGGTTAAGTGGGGGGAGGATGGGCAACTCACTGAGCCCTTTAGGATCCAATATAAAGTCAGGAATGGGTATGTCCTAGCCACCACCATGCCCTCGTTAGTGATAAATGGAGTTGGAAGCCATTTCAATAGAGATGGGTGTGAAGCTCCTAAAGTCGGGGGGAAATGGGCCCTGGCCCTACTGTTCGCTGACAACAACCTACTGCTATCAAAATGCCTTAAAGTGCTTCAAAAGCTACTGAATGACTTTCAGTCCTTCTGTGATGAGCATGAGCTGGACTTAAATTACACCAAAACCAAATATATGGTCTTCCCAAAGACATAACGCTCACCACAAGTTTGTGCTGGGCACCACATGTTGAGAAAGCACATCTACTTCTCATCCAGCAAATCTCTAATATAATAAAATCCAGAGAAGGACAATCTCAAGGAATGTGGCCTCAGCACTTGAAATTTATAACACTAAGGCCTTGAGATCAGTCCTGTATGGAGCAAAATTGTGGGGTTGGGGGAACACCGTTAGTCTATCTGCAATTGGGCATCACTTTATCAGATCTTTACTAAACCTTTATTAAACCTTCTGGCGAGCACTCCCGTAACTCCTGTTTTTGTAGATCTGGCTCATAGGATGATTACACATAAAATTGAGTGTCAGCTTCTAATGTTCTGGCATCAGCTGTGGCCCACAGATGCACTGGCCCACAATAAACCTTATCCTATCACTGTGCGCTGGTAACATCCCTTGGTTGCATTCCCTTTGGAGGAGACTGGGGCTGGAAACATATTGGAAAGATCTAGTGAAGTTGTCCCAGATAACTAGAGTATGATTTAAGGAACTTTTTTAGGAATCAACCGTGGTGGATAGTGTTATAAAATCCACAGGATCGCTTAGCCTAGCGTTTATGAATTTTGAACCCCATCCCCAATATGAACACACAACTGATGAGATTGCGCCACCTATAGAAATAGAAATTCAATTTAGATATGACACTACTAAATTATTTTGTAGCAAATGGCCTACTCAAGTTCCCTCTGAAGATCAGTGTCCAGCTTGTGAAAGAGGACCCGAATCCCTGATGCACTTGTGTAGTGTGTTATTGTTTCCAGTTGTTGCTGTACTATTTTGTTTATTGAGTACATTTTTTCCTCACTCCAGAAGGCAACTTTTTGTGTTATTTTTAGCTCTATTTTATTTATCTATAATTGTTATTTTTACTATGAATTTGAGTGAAATACCCTTCTTAAGATCTTTGTGATTGCAATACATTTTTATGATGATGACTAATATTCACAGGGGGCCAGAGGTTGAAGAATTGAAAGGTTTTGTGGTATGTCTGGTCAAGGCGGGGGACCAAGTGGAGGAATCAGAAGGGGCTATTGCAAAAGACATTTAGAGAATTCACTGTGATCCGTTTAGGAAGGCCCCTACCAGAAATAAACCTAGGAAAATCTTAGTAAATTTCCTCATCTATACTATTAAGGAACATAGGGGCATATTAACAAGCCCCTAACACCACCCGCCGCCATAGCATCATTTTGTTACACCAAGTCAGTGCTAAGGTGGCTTTTCCCCCATGCCATATTTACAAAGTGGAGCAAAGCTTGCATTGCGCCACTTTGCAACTCCTTGCGCCACATTATGCCTTCATCAGGCATAATGTATGTAAGAGGGCTTTCCGACTCAGGGAGGCCCGACAAAATGGCGCAGTGAAATTTACAACATTTCACTGTGCCATTTTTTATGTCATTTTTAATGCCTGCTCAGAGCTCAACATCCAGTCCCCCCCCAGAAAAGCCCCACAGTGATGACAGCAGCTCTGGACGCCTGGATTTGGATGACCAACCTGGCCCATCAGGCATCTCCAGACAGTCAGTTACCCAACCACAGTCACACGCCACCACAGAGCCGCCCCCCTCAGGAAACACCACCACAGCACCCACCCAGTATACTCATACCTCTGTCCCCAGGGCACATCAATCAGCAGTGTGTCCACCGCTATAGGGACCCCAGGGCACACCTCATACCAAAGACAATCAGGGACCTGGGGTCAGTGGCTGTGGGCACACGGTTCAGGGGACACAGGCACAGGACAACAGGGAAACTGGGAGGAGTGCTGTGTGCCAGGGGGCGGACAGGCCCAGGGAACCGACTCTCCTGCACTTACCAAGATCCTGGGAGCATACCAAGATTCCTAGGATATGCTGGGCCAGATCCTGGCCAATGTGCAGGAGAACAGGCGGCTGTAGGAGGTACAGTATCAGGGGATCAGGGAGGACTTGCAGGCCATTAACACTACCCTGGTCTCCATTGCAGGGGTGCTAGCAGACATGGTCAACATTATGAGAGATGCAGCCTCACAACGGCAGCCCCCTACCACTAGCAAAATCGGTGAACAGCCCTCCGCCTCCGCTGCTGCTAGTGGACAGGAGGCCCGCCAAAGGACAAACAGGCCACCAGCACCCCTCTCCCTGGAGAAGGAGAACCACCCCACAAACGTTTCCTGTGGTCCAGGCAGAAGCCAGAGACTATTGCTAAGACCCTTGCCAGGAGATAAGACTCTCCTGATTGTCACCCTTGTGTCCCACCCTGTCACTCTGTCCACCTTGAACTGCCATTGCTTCACTTCCTATGCCCCCTTGGACAATGCACCTGTGATCCACATAGACTCTATCCTGGACTTTCCTCCACCATCACCCCTGCCCATTGCACATCCCCCTCTACTTATTAACACTTAAATAAACACCATTTGAAAAAATACAAGTATGGAGTCTGTCAAATGATTGAACTATGTATTTGTTTAACAAGCTTTAACCACTGAAATACAACTGTCCAGTAATGTATACATATGAATGACTTGTAGTTGGCTGCAGTCAACACACCAGGAGCGATAGTGGGGCACACATATCCTGCAAATAGAGATGCTAAAGGGTTCAGTAAGTGGCCATAGAAGTGGGAAAATCAGCCTGCCAGTGACAATGAGGTGCCCAGAGCTCCTCCAGTGTGTCCCAGACCTCTGCCATCTTGGATTCAGAGGTGTGAGGACACAATGGACATCACTGAGTGGCCAGTGCCAACAGGTGACGTCAGAGACCCTTCCTGATAGGTGCTTACCTTTCTCTGTAGCCAATCCTCCTCTGAGGGCTATTTAGGGTCTCTACTATGGTTATCTCATGAGATAACGAATGCAAGAGCTCACCAGAGTTCCTCTGAATTTCCCTCTTCGACTTCTGCCAAAGATCGACCGCTGACTGCTCCAGGACGCCTGCAAAACCGCAACAAAGTAGCAAGAAGATTACCAGCAACATTGTAGCGCCTCATCCTGACGGCTTTCTCGACTGTTTCCTGGTGGTGCAAGCTCTGAGGGATGTTTGCCTTCACCCTGCACTAGAAGCCAAGAAGAAACCTTCCGTGGGTCGAAGGAATCTTCCCCCTGCCAATGCAGACACCAAACTTCTGCATCACCGGTCCTCTGGGTCCCCTCTCACCTTGACGAGCGTGGTCCCTGGAACACAGGAGCATGATCCAAGTGTCTCTGAAGGTCCAGTGGCCCTTCTACCTCCTCATCTTCACTGTCCACAGGGTCCACTGCTGCCAGACACCCATCTCCAGCCTCATCTCCAGCCTCATCCCCCTGCAGAAAAGGCAGCCGGCGACATAAGGCAAGGTTATGCAACATACAGCATGCCACGATGATCTGGCAGACCTTCTTGGGTGAGTAGCACAGGGAACCACCTGTCATATAGAGGAAACAAAACCTAGCCTTGAGGATGCCGAATGTCCTCTCTACGAATCTTCCTGTTCGCCCATGTGCCTCATTGTAACATTCCTCTGCCCTTGTCCTGTATTTCGCACAGGGGTCAGTAGCCATGAGAGGTTGGGATAACCAGAGTCACCTACAAATATCGAGGGACAATTGTTAGACACACACTAACCCTTAGGGCCCACACCATACCCATACACCAACATCCACTTAGTGGGAACCAGGGCACTCCTATTAGCCACACCCGGTGCCTCTGGAGATGAGCCATCACATATGGGATTCCTCAGGATAAAGGCATTGTGCACAGACCCAGAATACTTTGCATTGACATGGGAGATGTACTGGTCCAACAAGCACACTATCTGCACATTCATTGAGTGAAAGCTCTTTCGATTTCTGAACACCTGTTTATTACTCCGGTGGGGGACAAATGCAATATGTGTACCATCAATAGCCCCAATAATGTTGGGGATATGTCCCATTGCATAGAAATCAGCTTTCACTGCAGCCAAATCCTGGATCTGGGGGAAAACGATGTAGCTGTGCAATTGTTTAATCAGAGCAGACAACACTCTGGTCAGCACTATTGAGAACATTGGCTGCAACATTCCTGCTGCCACCCCCACTGTCACTTAGAAGTAGCCAATTGCAAAGGAAATGGAGCACATATAGGGCTTGCACAAGAGGGGGAATTCCAGTGGGGTGACGGTTAGCAGATATCAGGGCAGGCTCCAATTGGGCACACAGCTCTGTGATTGTGGCCCTGTCCAGTCCATAGGTGAGGATAATTTGCGTGTCCTCTATTGTTGTCAAGTCCACCAGGTCCCTATAACGGGGGGATGTCTCCATCTCCTATTCATCTGCAGCGGTTCCAATCTAGGGGGCAAAATGGTGAGCAGCTGGTCAGTATACCATATTTCCAAACACTACACTTCATTGCATGTTATGACTGGAACAGTATATTATTGGATAGGCCCAAATGGTGCTTATGTGTACTGTGACACAGTTAGGTGCCATGGCCTGCCCCCCCTGAAATGGCATCCACCTGTCCTGTCAGGAAGGACATGTGGAAATTAGGTAATTACCCAGGCGTTGTGCGCCATTGCGGGACGCAGTCGAGAACCGGTACAGTGACGGTACTCACCGCCGCAGACGTGACCACCATTTTTTATTTGTTCACTCACCTGCTACCTGACCTTCAACAGGAGAGGACCTACACTGCATGTGCTGCTGTGACCTGTGTCTGGAACCGACCATGGCTCGTGTCACTGGGGAAAGGGCCCCTGCATTCACTGCAGCGAAGTTGGAGAGACTGGTGGATGGGGTCCTACCCCAGTACCGAATGCTGTATGGGCCTCCAGACCAACAGGTGAGTACACCGTGAGCATGATGCATGGGGCAAGAATGCATGGAGTAGTGTGTGTGAAAGCCTTGTGTGGGGGGGATGGTGGAAGGGCCCTGGGCAGAGTGCTGCATGTATGGTGAGCCATGTCTGTGCATAAGGGGATGTGAGGGCTATGGTGGGCCATGAGTGTAACAGGCAGTGATACCTTTTCCTATATGTATTTCTCCACAGGTCAGCGCCCATCAGAAAAAGGGTATCCAAAAAGAAAAAGGGAGCACACTGCAAAAAGGGTATATGGCGTGCAATCGCCAAGGACGTGCAGACCCTGGGGGTCTATGGCAGGTGGAGCACCCACTGTCGGAAACGGTGGGAGGGCCTGAGATGCTGTGCACGGAAGTGGCCCTGCTGGGGATGGCCTCCCAATGAGGAAGGGGTGCCGGTCAAACCCTGACCCCCCTGGAAGGCGGTGGCCTATCTGGAGCTGGATTGGCACTTGGGGGCATCACAGCAGCCACAAAGGGTGAGTACAGTGCCCCAATATACTACTTGCGTGTGGTGGGGTGGCATTCCGGTGGGGGATGTGGGCCTGTGGGTGCCCCCAGGCCAGGCCAGACATTGCAGGGTAGGACTCATGTTGGGCAGGGTCTGATGTAAACTTCCTCCAACCAAGTTAGTAGGCATCCACTAATGGGCAGGGGTTTGTGGGTCTCAGATACGCTGCAATTGGCGTTATGTGTCCCTGTCCATGGGCTGGTGACTAGCATTGTGACTGTTGGTGCATTGCCTAGTGCGTAGGGCTGTTCCCTGTGTGTGTGTGTGGTGTATGCCAACCGTGGTGTTGTTGCCGCCATTGACCAAGTGTATCCTTTGTCTCTCTCCCCCTTTTTGTTTTGTCACCCTGTCCTTATGTGCATTAGCATCATCTGGCGGAGGAGCAGAGGCACCAGCAACGGGGAGAGCTGCATCCCACAGGGCCCAGGAGGCCGAATCCACCGACGGTGAGGGCGGAGGGTGAGGGGAGCACCACGGCGGAAACTGGAGGGGACAGTTCAGACATTGATACCTCCTCCGAAGGAAGCACCCTGGTAGTGGCGGACACCTCTGAACCCACCCTAACTACAGGTACAGCCGCCACCCCGTACTGGCACCGCCCTCCCAGCAGCCCCTCAGCGTGTTTCCCGTGCCCGCTTGCCCAGGAGGGTGGGCATCTCCTTCACCCCAGGCACCTCAGGCCCTGCCTTAGTTAGCCCTGCTGCCCTGAGTGAGGAGGCTATTGACCTCCTGCGATCCATCTCTGTTGGGCAGTCAACCATTGTGAATGCCATCCAGGGGCTGGCATCCCATTTGCAACAGACAAATGCATTCCTGGAGGGCAATCACTCTCGAACTGCACCCAACAGAGATCAATCCAGGCTCTGGCCTCCTCTATGATGGCAGCCATTGTCCCTGTTTCTAGTCTTCCTTCTCTAGCTTCCTGTACCCAATCTCATTCCCCTCAACCCCGACCAATCCCAAGCACACAGGCAGACCAGCATGCTCACAGGACAACACACAGGAGTGGTTCAGGCAAACACAAACACCACATATCATCCCACAGGCACTCACTCAAACACCATCCAGATGCAGACATACCAATTTCCACTGCCTCCAATGTGTCCTCTCCTCCTCGTTGTCCACCTCCCTCCCAGTAGCATCTACACTCACACCAGCATGCACTACATCCTCATCCACTACTACATCACACCTATCACTACACGCCCCTCACTGGCAGTCACCACCTCTACATCCATGTACAAATCCCCTGTGTCCTCTCCCACTTTGTCTGTGCCCCCTCCTCCCAAAGTACACAAACGCAAGCACTCAGACATCCAACAGCCATCCACCTCACAACAGCATCCAGCCTATGCACCTGCACCCAAAATCAGCAGACAGACACCTCCTACAACCACTTCCTCTTCCGCCACTCTCAAACCTTCACCCTCTTCCTGCCCCAATGTCCCTGCTTTTCCTCTCCACCGTTGACCTCTTCCCTACCACTCCTCCCCGTCCTTCATGTCAGGCCAGGGTGGTCAGAACCCAGACGAGCACCTCAGCCACCCAGTCCACGGCCACAGTAGTGTCGACAGCTATTTCAGGTGGGAGAGGATCCCGGGCACCAGGCAGCCACACTGAAAGGGTGCCTGCACCAGGTGCTTCAAGGAAGGGCAAGGAGGCATCACCAGCTGCGTCTAGGAAGGGCAAGGAGGCTCCACCAGCTGTGTCTAGGAAGTGCACAGAGGCACCACCAGCTGCTACAGGGAAGGGCAAGGAGGCACCCCCAGCTGCTACAGGGAAGGGCAAGGGGCAATCCCCGGCTGCGACAGGAAGGACAAGGGGCCTGCACCAGCAGGCAGGAAGGACAGGAGGCATGGCGCTGGGACTCATTCGAAGCCCCCACCACAAACCATGGTGGTCCAGCAGTCCGAGGCCGCAAGAGAAAGGCTGGAGCCTCCTCTACCACTGGCAGCACTGCCACCAGCACCGCCGCCAGCAGCAGCAACCCCAGTGGGAAGCCTTTCGAGGCTGCAGGGGAAGGGCTAGAGCCTCCCCCCACCACTGGCAGCACCGCCAGCCGTCCGAGGCTGCAGGGGAAGGGCTGGAACCTCCCCCCACTACTGGCAGCACCACCACCAGCACCACTGCCAGCAGCAGCAGACCCAGTAGGCAGCCGTCTGAGGCTGCAGGGGAAGGGTTGGAGCCTTCCCCCATCACTTCCAGCCCCTACACCTGCACCGCCACTGCCACCATTGAGCAGCCGTCACCGCTGGCGGGCAGTGTGTAGTCCTGAATCCATGGGCTGTTGTGCGGCCTGGGCCCTGCAAATCCTGTGGGTCTGACACCCAGGTGAGAGACTGTGACCTTGCACTCCCCAAGATCTGCATCACAGGGCATAATGCCCCCTCCAGAAACAGTGGATTAAGCCATCCACTCGCTCCATCCTTCCCAGGATGAAGCAACCTGGTCACAATGCCCCCTCCAGAACCAGTGGAGAAGCCATCCACTCACCCCATCCTTCCCAGGATGAAGCACACTGGGCACAATGCCCCCTCCAGAACCAGAGACTGCGGCCTTGTACTCCCCAGGACCAAGCAGGGGGCAAACCACCCACTTGAGAGACTGTGGCCTTGCACTCCCCAGGACCAAGCAGTGGGCAAGCCACCCACTTTAGAGACTGTGGCCTTGCACTCCCCAGGACCAAGCAGTGGGCATGTAGCACCATCCAGGTTCAGTGGTGATGTACCATCTTCCAGCTGAGGTGTCCCACCCTTCCCCGTCCCCCTGAGGTGCCTGTCTATTTTCGACCTGATGCCCCGGCAGTGTTCTCGCTGTGTTGTTGCAGGAGAGAGGTGGGGCCCTGGCCTATGTGATGTGGCCCTGTGGCCCACGGACATTGAGGACTGGGCAGTGTCCCTCCATTTGGAAATATGTGTATACGTTTGGATTTTGATGCACTTATTCATAGTATTTTGTCGTATTACACTCACTTTCTTCAAATCATTTTGTCCTTGCATTATTCCTGAGAGGAACGGGGTGAATAGTAATGTTACTGCATCTGGTTGTGTGTATGTGTTAGGGGTGGGGGTGTTGCATATTGCATGTGTGTGTCACTCTCTTTTTCCTCCTCCCTCCCTTGTCTGCCAGGCGGCAGTACTCACCGCGGTCATCTTCGCTGGAGTTGATGTTCATAATGCAGCAGAAAATAGACGAGCATGGGGAATATGTGCAGCTCGGGCTCCATGGCGTTGTGGTTGTTCCCTGAGTCTCCACAGGTGAGTCCTTTGACTTCTGAGATCTGTTTCCGACAGGCTTTTGATGTCGTTGGTACCGCCCCTGAAAAGGTGGCGGATAGGATGGTCATAATAGTGTGGGCGGTACATTGTCTTCCGCCTAGCTGTTGGTGGTTACCGCCATGGTGCTTGTTGATTCCACCGTTGCAGTCGGTGTGTTAAAGTGGCTATCTGTCTGAGCAGTTTCCGCTGTGGTCATAATTCCATTTTTGTTACTGCTGGCCTGTTGGCGGTATTACCGCCGCTTTATCACTGACTGCCAGGGTTGTAATGAGGGCCTAACTGTGGATGGGGTGTCTTTTGAAATCTGATCAGATGTTCCCAGCATGAGCCTCAATAGGCAATAGGAGCTTGGGAAGAGAATTGAACACTTGAGGATAACTGGGGACCCCAGCCCAGCTGGTGAGGTTCCCTTCTGCCTTGAGTCTCATGCCCAACAACAAAATATACAAATGTAGGTACTGCAAAGGGGTAAATGATTTATTCAAGGAGCTGGAGAGTAACAATTAGGAGCAACACCTTTTCTCAGTGGTTTTATCCTGGAGGTTTGGCACACTGGTGAAGAAAGATAAACTATTATTTTGCTTGTGGTTATCATTATTATTATTAGTAGTAGAGGTCATGCTGGAAAATGTAGTTATAGTAGTAGCTGATGAATAGGCAATTCTGGTGCTGATTACCCCAGTAATTCAACAAACTCATAATCTTTCTCCGACCAAAAATTTGATCATAAAAGAGTCAGTAAAAACCATGAAAATAAACAGAATCAAAGAGACATTAAAAAAGGTCAAACGTGATACATAACAACAATTGCCCGCTGCCCTCAGGCACGTTGAATATAAAAACAACAATAAAAAAACAGCAGGCCCGCATAGTCCAGGAATTTTGTTCATAGAAGAAAACCTTAAACTCAGTACATGACCAAAGCTGTTCTCCGCTTAATAGCAAGCTGGATGTAAACAGCAGTTACAAAACAGATCCTCACAGTGGCCAATGTTTGCAAATGTGTAAAAGCGCCACTACTATGGTATGTGTTGGCCTTTTTTAAGAAAGGTTAAAACGTAGCCTTTCCTTAGGGTCATATAAAATTTGCAAAAGAACATAAAATGAAAAGTGCTTTGTGCAGAACAGTCAACACAAGGACAAACAGGTCAGTTCCTGGAATAAGATCCCTGGAGGGCAAAGGCAGCAAGAAAGTACAAGTGTGATCAACCTAAACCTAACCAGCAAAAAACTGTGATACTGGCCTCCACACCGGGTTAAGATATGATTCAAAACCATTGTTAGTGGAAATCTCCATAAACGCCTGGACATTTGAATTGTCAATCTCCATCCACACTCTATCATCCAAACAATCAGCTAAAACTTGTTTTTCAGGTTGATTAAGGAGCTTGCATTGAGACTACCAGGGGAGCTCAAAAGACTTCACACCCCAGGCTAAGGCAGGTGTTGCAAATATACCTTATCCAAGTGTTCTCTAGGCATCGATGAAGTTTCAGGAAGTCATCAAGCAGAGCCCCATTGAATGAAGTCTGGCTCCGTTACCAAATTCTGAGTCACAAAAACAAGGATTGCATTTTTATGACATCTTTGATGTACCCTATCCCGACCTCAAAGTGAAATATAAAAGAGCTGATGCTTTTAGGGGATGATAGTAATCTTTTAATGGAATCATTCTTGACCTTTTCAATCGCTAATGCCCTACACCCCAATCCCATATGAGGCAACCCTGCAACTTAGTTTTGTATATGGATATAAGTTTCTTGATCGGCTTCTGGCCAAGTCTGTTGGCAAAATTGAGGACGGACTCCACAGCTTTAGTGAAAGCAACAACTCTGCTAGTCTTCAATGGGCCTTATGTAAGGTGCTTATCAAATGGAATTCCTGAGTAGGAGAACATAGGGACAGTGCAGTGCAGTGTCATTATTAACTAAAAAGGGCTGCCCTTCTTCCTCGCAGCAAACACCATGACATG
Source organism: Pleurodeles waltl (assembly GCF_031143425.1). Taxonomy (NCBI): domain Eukaryota; kingdom Metazoa; phylum Chordata; class Amphibia; order Caudata; family Salamandridae; genus Pleurodeles; species Pleurodeles waltl. The sequence goes on along the minus strand of NC_090442.1, from coordinate 848,126,748 downwards.
AGTTTTAGCCTGATTAACTCTCAGGTCCAAACTCATCATAAATTTACAGAAATGGTCCAGTAGGTGTTGCAAATCATTAAACAGTCCCAGCTATTAGGATTGTGTCATCAGTGTAGATTAGAGCAGGGATGCTGCAACGTCCTATGTGGTTGCAATATACCCCAGGCTCTAAGAGCTGCTCCTCCAGGCGTTTTATGTATAATGAGAAGGGAAATGGGGCCATCGAAGAACCCTGGCAAACTACCCTGGCAAGATAAAAAACGGCAGTAGTGTCCCCAATCCCTGGGCCTTATTTCACACTGGCATTAACTTAATTATGGAGTTGTCTTAAAAACTTAATTATATTCTGGTCGGCCCCCATATCTTACATAATGCTTTAAAATTTGATTCTGTTTTTGGAGTCAAAAGCGGAGATCAAGTCCATAAATGCCAGATACAACCTGCCCTTTTTGGGCACAGTTTAATTGCATATTAGGAGGTACAGGTTGAGAGGCTGCTCCACTGTTCCAGGCCGGAACAGAAACCAAATTGTAGCTCTGAGAGCACTTTGTGTTCAATATGCCCATGTGTGCAAACTTTCAAGCAAAATTATGTGTGAGAAAACTAGGCTGAATGCAGAGGCCCCCTAACCTTTTGCCCCCATTTTTCACTTTTTGCTGGTGTGTTACTGACTGTGATGTGCCCTGGGTACTGCTAACCAGTCCCAGGGCCTGTGTTCTGTGTAAAATTAGTATGCAAATTAGGCTAATTATAATTGGCTATATCAACCTACCTATAAGTCCCTAGTATGTGGTAGGGCATGTAGGTTTAGGGACCCCAGCATAGGTAGTGCACCCATAGGTGCACTACTGAGGAGCCCAGTACCATCTTAAAGGTAGGCCTGCCTTGTTGGCTGCTTTTAAGCTAAAGGTATATGCAAATTCAACTTTGGAATAAAAAATCCTTCCAAAGTCTTACACTACCTTATTTTAACATATGTCACCCCTAAAGTGTACCCTGAGTGCTCTTAGGTTTGGGTGCCATGTAACTATAAGCAGGGACCTTATAAACATTGTTTTAGAAGCCCTGGTGAGGTAAAATAGCCAAATTTGTTTTTCTCTCTCTGTAGTGAATGGCCTCCATAGGCTAAAATGGGGAGACTTTATTTTAATTAACAAAGCCCCCATAAGAGCCAGATATCTTGAGTTTGGTATCAAATTTTGTGTTATATTAAATCCCACAATTTCCCATTTTTGGATTTAATATAACTAGTTCAGGTAAGGAGTTTTAAAACCTGTAGTACCCTTCTATGACTGGCCAGCCCTGGCTGCCTGGCCAGGCTGTCTTGATGAGGTGTGAAGTGGCCTGGGCTGAACACAAAGGATCTGGCTTGGGGAGGAGATCTACCTCAGCAGATGGTAAAACAGGATGGGGGGAGAGCAGCCAAACTGGTCTTCAATTGCAGGGAAGGACATTTGGAGCAGCTCGGGACTTCCCCCATTTCCTGCCACCCCAGACAATTAGGCGCCCTCTTGATTAGATTAGAAGAGGGCAGCGGAGGGGTGTGTTTAGGATTTTTAGCCACACCAGTGGGTGGGCTCAGCCAGCTCTAACCTTCAAAAATCAGTTTCAGCCATGTTGGATTTTTGAAGAATGTTGCTCCCTGGGCTGATTTTTGCCGCACTTTCCTGGAAGTGGTCATCCATGGGGGAAGTGGCGTGGCTGACACTCAGCCCCCTCTGCTTTTCACCCCAGGAGCAAGGATACATATGGCAGAGCAGCACCCACACCTCACCCACACCTCAGATCCCTACAAGGAATAAGACAAAGAAGAAGAAGGACTGCTCTGCTGGACCCCTGACCTGCAACTGGACACTGCACCGTAATGGACTGCACCTGTGCACACATGGGCTTCACCACTAAAAGGACTTTGCCTGTCTCCTACTGCTTCAAGAAGGGACTCCCTGTTTGCTACTGGCACAAAGGAGCTGCCTAGAGTCCCCTGCATCAAGTCCTGCAAGCAGAGCCCAGCTGACCAGCGTCCGGTGGCCATTTGAGTATGCTGACTAGGTGCATTATGAGAATTGTAGCCCCAACTCCCAAGGAGCAACTCAGAGTTTCTGGAACCTTGTATCAAGTTGTGGACAATGCAAGGACCGAAAAATGACCTCTGGAAGAAGACCGATAAATTTAGAGACGTTTGGAGCAACTCCATAAGTTGATAAGGTGCATTGTGTCCCAGACCCCAAGAGGCAGACCAGAGCCTCTGAATCCTTGGCTGGTGCTGTGGACCACCTTTAAGAAATGCATACCTCTGGTTCCTCTTATCTGATTTTAATCATTTTGAAGATACAAATATAATCTATTTTTTATATATTGGTGTTGGATGTTTATTGTCTTTTGTGTTTTACTTATTTGTGATTTTTAACTGCTTTACACCTTTGTCGCTCATTGCCAAACTATCAACGGTTGAACTGGGATTAGTTTATTGAGACCTAACTGGACCTAGTGGGGGTTAGTGGCCTATTGCTAACTGTAGGTACTTACCTGTCCTTACCAATAATCCACTTTCCAACATTCTGCCCATGATTTTGGTAAATTAATCAAAGAGATAGGGCGGTAGCAATGCGGATCTCCTTTGGAACTCTTTTTACAAATGTGGACAATAGTGGCATGAGACCAGGTCTTCGACAGGCCTGTAGCTAGGACCACATTAAGAACATTAATCAGGAGTGGAGCCCACAGTGGAGTTTTGGCTTTGAACAACTCAGAAGGAATCCCATCAGCGCCAGGAGCTTTCCCAGCTGGACAAAGTGGTGACAGCTGTCCAGTGGTAGCAAAACCTCTCTCAGCTCAATCTACAGGCCAGCCGAGGATGCAACCAACAGCTGGGAGGGCATAAGGGAATCTAGGGATGACTGGGGTGTGGTACGGACTGCCTCGCCTGGAGGGGACATAACCCTTGTGTCAGGGTCAGCATAGAGATTTATGAAATGAGCAACACAAATATCAGGAGGGATCCTTGTGTCAATACTTGACTCATTGATATTTTCAAAATAGTTGCAGTTTACCATTGCCCTGAAGGCTTTGCTTTCTCTTAGCTCACTTGCCTGTAATAGGGTTGAGTAGGCTTCCTGGTTTATAATGTTTTTCCTAGCTCTAAGGGTGTTTCAGTGCAGAACCCTGCACTTATGCACCATTTGCTGGTCTCTAGGGTTTTCTTTAGGGGCACCAGAAGCTGGTTGTGACCCAATGTGCACTTTACATCAAACTATTAGCCAAGCTTCCCCTTGCCATACTTAATTGGGGCCAAGAGCAGGTCATGTGCTGTGCTGCTTGTCCTATCAAAGCTATGAATTATCTCAAGTCCACCCCTCCCCACTGTTTATCTGTTTATAGTCATCCTCTAGACATCTCAGGAAGTCAGGATGTGAGATGATCAATGGTTTTGTCAAAAATGTAACCTGTCCACCTTACATCACCTTTTGATCATCCCTTTATTCTTAGATAATGAAAAAGGGCATCTTGGCAAAAAACAAGTATAAATTGCGAAAGCCAATAGCCTATGGTCAGCAAGGGGTGAATTGAAAAGGTTATAATCCAGCACCCATTTCCTCAATGCATGCAAATAAAGAATAACATTGATCTGGCTAGGAATACCCCTCCCGACAGAAGTAGCTGATTTAAACAGTTTCAAATTTAAGGAATAAAAAAAAGGATTCTATTTTGTCTGGACTAAATTAAATTCATCCCCTAGTGGACTATGAACAAAGTGGGTAATTGAGTCCCCAGAGTTATCTACCAACCCACAGGCCTTGGATGGGCAAACTGGCAAAATCTCAAATTTAAGTCCCCCAGAAGTACCACCACATACATCCCTGGTATGCTTCTTGCACATTTTTCTATGTCCTTGAGTAATGACCTGGCCAGATCTACCTTGGATGTCTCAAAAACATTGTTGTACAGGTTTATTAATAACAGTTGGGTTTGTAGGCACTGCAGAAGAATAAGCTGATAATACGCAGCGCTAAGGTTTGACAATATGACCTGGGCATAGAAGGTTAAGGAGATAAAGGTGATGAGACCTCATTTATCCCTGCCCATAGTGTCTGGAATTGCTGGTGTAAAATAAGTGATATACCCATCCATGAATACAAAGTCAGTGAGCAATGTCTCTTGCAGACAGATAACAGCATAGCGTTCAACAAACTTATGTCAGTCCTAACTGCCCCACATGCATGCCAAGCCCGCTCCATTCCATGAGGCTATCAAAGAGAGCTGGGCTTTGCTGCTTAGAGGGTCCATGCTACAGGACAGACAGTTGTTAGTAGCTGAGGGAAATGTTGGACCTGCGCCCGGCTTAGGGAAGCTGTTTACGACTTGCAAATTGGAGGGGTCACAAGAAATAAGAATGGAAGGGAGTCAGTCCATCTGGTCCAGTTGCGAGATGGGCGCAAATCTGTTGACAGTGAGGGTGGGAAGACCGGGCAAAAATGGAACAGACAGGCTCCCCTGAGGATTGCAGAAATAACTGAGTGGGAGGACCTCAATAGCTGATGTGGATGGCCCAGCAAAGTTTATCTTGGTCAAAATGTATTTAGTGACCCTTTTATCTTTAAAGTTAATGACGATACAGTCCTTTTCGGCAGGCATCCGGTGTTACTTGCCCATGGAACCCTACAGTTGGGATAAATCTAGTTGTGAAACAACTCTGGTCTGCCAAGTCTGTCATTGGTTCAGTGTATCCCTTCATTGAACAATTGGTCATGGTCTTCACGTGAATAACTTCTCAACCAGGGTGCATTCTTTAAAATAATAACAGATGGGGTTGCCTGAGGTGGTAAATGTAGTGAAGGAAACTTAGAAAGGGGGGAGCAGAATGTGCCCGGATGTGTTAGTCCCAGGGCCACAGGCCCCTCCAAGTTGTGCACAAGCCTCGATTCCCTCTGCATATGAGAGCACTGCAAGCTCAGTATTGACCCCTCCTCCTCTGGGGTCCTCCTCTTGGGTTGTTGGGCCTCCTCAAAGGGGTATCTGCTGAGACCACAGGAGGCTGCAAGGATAGAGCAACATTGATTACAGCACTTGTTAAGCTAGGTGAGATGACTTGGCAGAATGTTGCTCCATAAAGGCACCCCCAGATCTCTCAATGCTACCTCCTCGTTCTCAACGCAATCCAGGATCGGACCCAGTGCACACTCTTGCATATTTCCCCCACTATGTTGGGTAAAGTGATCCCAGTGTTACTCATTAAGTGGTTGCTCAGATCAAGATTAGGAGCTACGGCTTGGCTCAGTAGAGCAGCTAAAGGACACAGGCATTGTCTCCTGGATTTGGCTCTCCTATCTATTCTCTCCCTTTCCTCCCTGTGCTTTATGGCTTTCCTGTGTTAACTAAGCTAATGGGAGCTTAAGTCCTCTCGAGGGGTTCACCAGGCATGATAGACGCTGGAAGACCAGGATTGGTTCAAATAGTAGGGGTCGCAAAGACATTGTTGCACACTGTTTGCTGAGGTGAAATAGTGATGGGGACAGTTGTAGTGGGCATAAAGGGAACTCATGGAGACTTAAGATCTGGTTCAAACAAGGAAGACAGGGACAGAAGCCATTCGGCACGTTCAATTTCCCTATTAATTACTCCCACAGCTCGATGTAAGAAGCCATATAGAGTCCTGAGATCAAAGAGTTTGACAATATAGCTACTGAAAATACTCAGTACCTTTTGAAGCAGATGGCAAAGGGGTGGCCCAGACTTCTCTGGGTGATTACATGGGAAGACGGGCTCGGTCTTGGCCCAGTCTTGGCTCTGGCGCAAGCCCAAGTGCACGCCCAGGTGAATCCCAGGCGCATCGTATGCAGAGGGAAGCGGTCCATGCTGAAGAGTACATCAGCAGTCTTTGGCCCTGGCCAGGCCACACACAGAAGTCTGAGGGATGAAGTCCCAAACCAGTGCCACAGAAAACAGCAAAGGAGTGCGGTCAGGAAATGACTAGATGAAAGGGCTGCAGTAATTCCTAATTTTTCACCCAGTAAATACTGACATGCAGACTGGTGTGTGTAGTATTTACTGGAGGCATTAAATATTCTATATTGTGGGGTTTTCCTAAAAAAATGGGGAGTTACATGTAGAACGAGTGCCATCTGTATTACAGTCCAAGTTTCAGAATTTACTGCACATTTTCCACTGTGAACACTTCACTTCGGAAAACTGGCCAAAGGAAAATAGGGGCAATGAAATGACTACTGCATTACTGAATTCCAGTTCCTGCACAAACTACTAGTTACATAGGGATTGCAGTCTGCCCACCTCATAATCAGTGTCCAACAAGACACTATAGCTCCCAATTGTGGCAACTTTCCTATCACCTTAGGCTATTGCCCCTGAATTTAATGCCTCACACTCACAATTTTTATATACATGCTGTTTTAGGCCCTTCTTGTGATTAGCCCTGTAATTGATGCACTATTTATTTCACCTGATAAAATCCACTATGCAGCATTGTATTTTATTTAATGTGTTAAATAACACCCAATCATAGGTTATTGGAAAAAAACATGGAGAATTTGGTGCAAAAACACAAAAATTCACATGTTCTGGTAAATACCAGATATTTTCCCCAGATGACTATCTGCAGGTTTGACCTACTGACATTTATCACAAATTCAAAATAGCATTATTTTGTAGGGCCAATTGCAGCAATTGTTCTCTTATTTGGCTCCTGGTGACCAGCTCTAGCCCCCTCAGGATTACTGTCTGTTGGGGAACGTCATTCTGTGGTTTCATTATCAGCTGTGTCCGCTGGCTAGGCTCCTGATGCTTTCTCCTGCGTGCAGAGAATCTTCCATAGCCTCTCAATAGCCAACTTGCAGAACACCCTCCCTGCACTCCCCAGGTCCCACTTCCTCCTGGCTACTTCCACAGCCCCTGTAGCCAGTCAGCAAAAGTTCTAGAGAAACCCTCCAAGTTCCCATAGCAGGTCCATACACTGAACTGTAGCATTGTGCGACTGGCCCTGAAGAGACCCATCCTAGTCCTGGGTGCCAGTAGGAGTCAAAGTCCTTCTGTCCATCTTCTCAGTGGGGTCAGGTGGCTTTCCTTCCAGCTGGGCATACTTTCACCATTGTCACCCCAAGGTCCAGTGTCTTCTATATTGTCTCTCCCTTCTGCAGTGATTTTTAAGTGCGGTTGGAAAGGTCAGAAGGTAGGTGCCTCTCTTTAATATTAGGGTGCCACATCATTACTCCACCCTTGCCCAACCCTTCTGCATAGCATTCTGGGACATTTCCACATGGCAACTTCGAGTGGTGTATACAAATACCTTCCCTATGAACTTAAGCTCCCCCAATTGACACAGCTGCCTGAGCTCTTCCCACCTAAATGTCAAAGGGGAGCCCCAACTGTGTTTGGTCTGGCCTTTGCTTCTGTGGGTTTGAACCTGCCAAGGCCAGATACAGTGTGAAGAGTTAATTAGCAGATGCAAATTACCTCTCCACACCATTCTTTCCCAAGAACTGTCCCAAGCACTGTTAATAGCTCTATTATGTGGGGAAGTCTTTCACCCTTCTGCTGGCCAGGAGAGTGATTAACTTGGCTCAGTAGGGGGTACAAAGAACTGGAATGTGATTACAGGCAAGTCTGGGAAATATGAACATTGTGAAAGTACCATAAAGAGTGTATTTATGAGGAACATAACTGTGGATCTACAATCTCGATACATTTTCACAATAGCATTGATTTCTCACTGGACCATAGAAGCCTAAGTTGGGAGGAAACTGTACTTTGGTGCATATTTCATATATAATGTGGAATTCAGCTAAGCACTGCATTTAAGTCTGACACCAGGTCAGCAGTACTCTCATATGCAGAGCCCAGAAACATGCATATATGTGTTTGCTCATGTGTCATATGTACCTAGCCCAGAGCCTCTTACGCTACCTGTGCAACAGGAGATCTTTTTTTAAAAGGCAGTCAGCACTCTTAGTCGATGAGACTCACTCACAGTAAAAGTCCAAAAACCAGATAATCAAAACTGAAAACCCCAGAGGTAATAAATGTGTATAACCCACTTTGCTACAGCTAGGAGGTAGAAATAAACTTTAACGGTCAGATTAAGAATCTGGGGATGACTACTCTATTTTAAGTGTGACAGATATCCCATCAACCTTATTGCAAGTCACTTAATCAGGCTGTTAATGAATAAGAGAGTTAAGGTAGGTGGGCAGAGAAAGGGATTGTCTCCCTAGCTAAAATCTTGCATATCTTTACGAGGAACGTAACCCCAGCCCCTGTCATTATAAAATGCAGCTAATCTGAGATTTTCAAATGGCAGAATGTAGGAGAGCGGAAAACTTGCCAGATAATGAGATCTACTCAGAAATTCATCAGAAAAAATACACATAGATTCGCATTTGGGTTTGAATTTAGGCTAATGACATTATTTATGTGTGTGTTACACTTCGGTCAGGACGTTTAGCTTTATCAAACAAAATTAGTTAAACTCTTTATCCTTTCCACAAATCAATCTTTTTTTGCTTCAGTGATGGAGAGACATTGGACATAGGATATGTGTGACATCATCGTATTTTATCATACAATGCAAAAAGAAGAAACGTATGTTCTCGGTCCAGTTGACGTCTCTGTAAAAGCCTCTGCAGGATAGTAGTGTACTAAGGACATGTAATTTCAGTCCCCTCTCAAAGGGATGTCCGATCACTCACATACCCATCTATCACAGGCATTGCCAGTCAAATGATCCTCCTCATAAAAGAGGAGCTGGGGGTATGTGCCCTCACTTCAGTTACCAGCCAGCACTCTACCTCCCTTCTACAAATGAGGGCCTGGAGCCCATGATGTTACAACCATCACAGTATTATTAGCAGGGTAATGGAGCATTTGGTAGTGATATGAGATGTTTACAGTGATCAGGGATGGACAGTGGCAAGGAGAGAAGCACAGGGAGGGCCAGTGATGAAAGGTCTAAGCAGTGACATAAGAAGTGACAGAAAAGGTAAGGCATGATGCTAGTCAGGCCTGTGACAGGATAGAAGGTCATGATTGGCCTTAACAGGACAAGGGGGGGTCAATGAGAAAATAGATAACCATTAAACAATAGGAATGTCCCAGTCCTGTACTTCCTATTGCCCCAGCACAATCCCTACTCTGCAACACCATCTGCATTCTCAGCATTGAATCCCGCCCCCATTATGAGAGTTTGAGAGGAGTTGACTTGAAAATATTTTTCTCAGCTGATGCTCCTCATTATAAAGTTTGAAAACCACATCCGCAATCACAGTTCCTGTAGTGCACCACCTTCACCCATTGTCCCTTTTGGTAGAAGGATTGGCCTTGCACCTGAAGCCTGTGTGTATCTAAATTCCCTTCACTTTATCAATACCCCATTCACCACATCCCCGATTTTGTGTTTGTGACTGAGCAGAAGATCCAAAATGGTATATGCAGTTTAGGTTCAGAATGCAAAATGCTGAAATATGGTGCCCAGTCATAGTGTCTGTACATGCTCAATGTGCTCTAATTGGGGCACACTGATCATAGGAAAACTCCAGACTGTATCTCAAGGAGACTTGATTACTGCTTGTTCTCTCATTTACATCACTCTAGTGTTGTAGAAATGACCTGACTCAATTTCCCAATTTCCCAAAAAGGTTTCATGTATTCCAAAAGACAGAATGATAGCAGGATATCATAGTCAAGATACTGTCGACTAGAACTATCGCTCCATTGCATTTAATAATCTATTCCGAATTGCTTGGTATTTTTGTAAGCAATGTTTAGGATGGGAAGGAGATGTGACCTAGGCCCGTATGTACGAACACGTTTTCCTATAGACACAGAATGTGTGAAACTCTTTGATACATCTGACCCATAGTCACTAAAGCCACCTACTTTGAAACCCCAGGACTGAGATTTGAATCCCTGCCTCAGCGCTTGACTCAACAACAAGGGCCTGATTCACTCTTTTGTATAGGTTTATAATTCTTTGCTATTCACAAAGGTATTTTACTAGTAGCATCTTTATGACTGCAGGTTTTCCGCACATAAAAAGATAGGATTATGTATGGAGACTCCATGATCTTAAAGATACTATGGCCCATATTTAAGAAAGGCTTGTGCCACCTTTGCGTCATTCTTTTGACACAAAAGGGGTGCTAACTTAACTCCATATTTATATTTTGATGCTAGATCCATCTAACATCAAAATAATGGAGTTAGCACCATTTTTAGGAAGCGCCAACCCACATTTCGTCTCCTTTCGACAATGAGATGCAAGGTAGGCATTCCCAAAAATGATGAAAAGTCTGATTAGCATCCTTAAAACCTGGTCAGACCAGGCGGTAAAAAGAGGCCCACACACCACCACTCAAGGAAAACACACAAAAGGAGCATTTGCAACCTCCAGGACAATATGGAAGTGGTACTGCTCCAGGTTGACACCCGCTGCCGATGTCAGCAAAGAGAGCAGGTCGCTTCATCACCACCGCTGCAACCCCAAACACGACCACAGCAGCCACAAAGTCTGTACAGAAGGAGGGAGTGTATCATCAGACGGGGGACAACCATCCTTGGCCTCAGGGAACAAGATGTGATCAGGATGTACCAACTGAACCGGAAGTCCGTTGTACCCCTGCTGCACCACATTAAGCCACACATTGCAGCAAGAGCGCAAACTCCTACAACTATTCCACCCATGACAAAACTCCTCGCTGTTCTTCATATACCACTGTCTGGATCTTTTCAGATAACGGGTGCACAAGTGGGTGGTATCTCCCACCCATCCTTCTTGGTCTTCCTACCTAAGGTACTGGACGCAATCATATGCTTCACACCCCACCACATCTGCTTCCCAAGCACCCAGCAACTGCAGCAGGAGACCAAGCAAGGTTTCTACCAAATTGCTGGGTTCTCGCATGTGCTGGGTGCAATGTACTGCTCTCATGTCCAACTGGTTCCACCTGCAGCAACCAAACATCTATACAGGAACTGCAATCACACCCATTCGATCAATGTGCAGGCAATTGTGTACCACCGTGGGCTCTTCAATAACATCCTAGCAAAATATCCTGACAGCGTCCATAATGCCTACATATTCCACCATTCCACCATTCCACTAGCAGAGGTTCGAGGATGGGCAATATGGCAATGGCCTACTCCGAGGTAAGCCACCATACCAATCATTACACATACAGCACACCAACCATGTAGGCCAAACAAGACATACACCACATGAAATACACATGGACAGGGGAACACAAATGTACAGACAACAACACATATGCAAAATGCCACACTACAACACAATCATTGCACATCACAAACACAGACACCCACATGTACACAACACAGCCACAACCTGACTTGCACACAACATGTATACAGGTGGAACGATGTCCCCTTTGCATACTGAAGCTGCCCACAAACCACTTCAAGTCTCCACTGGTTGACAACTAAATACAGATCCCACACACCTTACACCAAACAAAGAGTAGCACAGCTATGTCAATGGCATAGGTCATGACCATCTAAAGAAAGTCACAGCACAGCCCCACATAAATCATGGAGTGCAAGCCTCTGGCAGCACCTATTTCAAATGCCACCCAAATGGCGCCATTACCAACAACACATCATCTACACATACATGACATACCTGTGATGTGCACATAGATCTGTCTGTTGCACTGTGTCACACACATAAGAATACAAATTAACCTGCCATGAAAGACCATGGGGCAGAATCATAAGAAATGGGGCAGCACCTACTCCAGTGTCACCTCACATTGGCCCTTTAACATCCCCTAACATCGACATGTCTGCTCCGTATACTTAAAACGGTACACCATTGTGCAGAGTTTGTGCAAAACTGTAAAGATCATGGATGCCATAGTAGGACTTGGCAGGAGTATAGAGGACATACCTGACCTTACATGTACCGTACAAAGGGACCCATGTGAAAAACAGGTGTGCCCCTCCCAAAGCCTACAGTGTGCATGTGTTGAAAGAGTCTGTGATAAATCATGTATTGGAAGCTAGGAGATACTACTCCACCAAATTAGATCATCCTACAAATGTGTGATTCACACCCTTGTACACTTGATGGCTAGTACAACCATCATCTGCCACAAAGGATCATTAGGTGTTGCACTGCATGCGTAGTGCCACATGGTCACAGGGACGGCACTGTTTGGCTTTGTAGTGCACTATGGTGTCTCTACATCTGACAACATTGTGGTGCAAGGAGGTGGGAGGTTCTATCCAATAATAGGACACTGCCTCAAATATGGGCTACACAACACATTTTTGCAATGGTTTAACAATCAGTTTGGAATCAATATGAAAATTCCCAGGTCCTTGAGCCACTACCCAAGATTGGCATGCCCATCAGCACAGACCTATGAAACCATTTCACTAAAACAGGAACATGCACTATACCACAAGCAAGTCTGAGTCACCACTCCACCTGCAACTAACAACTGCCATTGTTTATTCCAAAACACTATCAAGCTTTACAACACATCTTCTCTCATTCCTTTGTAGCTGCCCAAGGTTTAAGGCATACAGCCATGGGTAATGACTCCATTTGCCAATCTCACAACATTGGAAGAGCATGCATATGACGAAGGGCACAGAAGAACACGCATAGGTGGTGGAGAGGACATTTGGGCTTCTGAAGTCAAGGTTCAGGTGCCTGGCCCTGACAGGAGGGAGCCTCTTGTATGCTCCACCACTGGTATGTAAAATCATACTGGCATGTGCTATCCTCCGGAACATATGTATAAGAACAAATGTTCCCTGGGATGAACAGGTTGACGTCCCCAACGAGAAGGAGGATGATGCTGGAGCAGCTAATTTGGAGGGGGAACAACAGAACATTTCAGAAGGAGTTCACAGGAGACTACACACAGTACATAACTTTTATACATAGTGATTTGACTATCATCATCAGATTGTAAATAGCACAAATAAAATACTTTGTACCTGAATCTCCTTGGTCTACTCATTCTCCACTACATATACCATTGGAATGTAACTCAAACCTCAGAAAGCAGGTAAGAAACACAATAGTTACAAGTATGGTAGCAACATTGTTTGTGATGTAAGAGGTTCTACTGCCTCTATTTCACATATCAGTGACATGCAGTTTAGGGACACATGACTCCTGAAGGCCTATATCCATGCACCATAACATATACTGTGCCGTCAAGTGGGCAAGGTGCTAATTCCCAGCCCTTTCCCCACATCAACACCACACCTACCAGGATGTATGCAAGGGAAACACATAAGGTAGGGGCTGTGATCAAATGGTGTTTTAATAATGTAGAAACTGAACACTTTCATATATCAGGATGATTGCTGCTTTGCCTGCACTGTGCATGTGTGAAAAGGGGGGACATTATTGATAACTATGGACCTACGGTAATTGTACAGGAATTGTAACCAATGTTAGAGGCAGAGCCTGCACAGTGTATCCACAGGATTATGTCCTGGTGCTTCCATTGGGCACAACCCTGACACGTGGTGGACTGTATCTCACTTATAGCACACATACTTTGGCTGTGGAGTGCGCTAAAGTTATAGAAAAATTAAGCAGCTATGGGTGCTGAATTACTATCCAAACACATGGCTCATTGTCAGGATCTAAGAATTAAATGGGACAATACACCACCAAATTATCTTGATGGAATGTCGGCAGACTGTGTTACACTCCCTATATACATAAGATGCACACTTTTCTCACAAATCTGCTGTCTTGAAACATGCCTACAGCAATTCCAGATAAACATGTTAAGACTGATGTACTGGTGTATGTCCTAGGTAGCAAAGGGTTTGCTAGTACCAACAATGCTTGACATGTGTCCGCATAGTTGCCTTGTATACTCTGTATAACAACATTACATTGCACATACCAATACACACTACTTATTGTCACTCACATGCCAGAACAAGTGCTAGGTAGCAACAGTTTCAATTAATCCCATACATGTTTTGGGCTCCAACACGGCAGTCAGGTGTGGGATGTGCAACTATGTCCACCAATGTTCCAAAATGTCAGAGGCTAATCAAAAGAATGAATAGGAGTAGAAGTAGCCATATATGTTGAATTTGTCTCATGAAAAAAACAGCACTGAGATGATTTCACACCTCAATATCATTCAGTCATGGTAAGAGTTACCTAGGTTGTGGCACACTGGAAGAAATGCATACATACCAATGTTCAACAGGGGATTAGGATGGACAGCTGAGAGACACTCACAGATACTTGCAAGTACAACATGGGAGGTCACTTGGAGACAACACAAGTGCTGTGGCACGTGCAATGCTGTGTGTGCATGGCACTTATTACATCTCACAAATACCGTCAATGGGATGGTAAGTATCATGTAGCCAGTAGTTGAAGATGTGTACATCTACAATTTACACAAGTCACATGTTGCATCCTGTCCATGTATGACCAGTCATTGTTGCTGTAGATGATGTGTACAAAGTTCAAGCAGCCTAAAGAATGGGAGCAATGTAGGAGACAATACCTACCTTACAATGGGGGAAAACATGGAGAAGAAACACACAAAGACCAATACTCACTGTGCAACCCATCATTGTCTACATGTGAACATCCAGCATATGTACAGAGAGGGTGGCCAGGTCAGTACATAACCCAGTCATGTTTGCCATTACCATAACCTGGTAGTTGCCCATTGCATGCCAACATGACAGGAGGTAGTGACAGATAACACCGTCTGAACCCTGGCACGTTGCCAAAATAGAAGTCACAACAGATATACAACCCCTAACCAAGCTGCTCATGGAAATTACCAAGGACATCAAATGGTGAGACATGTCCTACACATGCAAGGACCCAGTACATGAGAGGGGAAGGCTGACATCAAGTACCACAGAGGAAAATGTGATATCGAGGTCTGTTTGATCACAACTGTGCATGTGTCTGTCTGCAGGGCAGTGTGCATTGTTCTGCTGAGTAGCAATCATGTAGAGGCTAGATCCCCGCTCAAAACACCCCAACACCACTGCTCCGGCTCCTGAAACTTATGACATTGTCAGGGCCCTGATGCATGTGCACAGTGACCTAAGAATACTGGAGATCCATAAACCTGTTCCTTCACATGTAACCATGGGTTTGTGTTCCCATACAAACTCCCACAGTAGTGATGAAGAGTAGACTGCGATCCATGCCAGACTGCAACACTGTTACACAGTGGCATGCAATTGAATGTGACAGTCATAACAAACATGTTGTGGACAAATGTGAGTGCCTAGTTGGTGGTATGCACACATATACCACATATATCAACACACATGTACTTCTGTAATGGCTCAATCATGTGTGTAGGATTCTGAACAAAAGGCAACCTGCCACAAATGTAAGGGCATAGGTATCACAAGATCAGTGACGGAAAGAAATTACCTTCAAATGTGTTCCCACATAGGGAACCTTAGGTGGCACAGATATGACTACTCAGACATTTGTCAAATTCCAACATGTGCCAAAGCAGGAAAATAGTAATGCGAGGTTTCACGTCCTGTGAACACACCACAGTGGTCATATGTTACTGAAATGACACTACACATATCTTTACACACACACAGAATATACAGCAACCTTCAGCGACAAATGTGTACATACCATGTCCTGCAACTAAGATGCATGGAGAACTATATGTCACCCGTCTAGCAGAGCATCATGAAGGCAAAATCAACAATACCACAAATTGGCAAATGTAACATGATGTCAACCCAGTCCTAGTCCACTGCATACTCTGAGTACAAATTGTCATGGCTATCGCATCCCTTACCATGTGTTGGACATAGGCGATCATATATTTTGAGTTGTTGGTATGTGTACTTTTGTATATCAGACATAACAATGCAGTGCCTGCACATATTAGTATTCAAACACATATGTACACTCATAATACACATGTGCTAACATGTATGTGGATACAGTGTAGCTACACATGCACATATGCGCAAAGTCTGACTAACTGCATGCAGAAGACTCATAAAACAACCTATAGGTTCAACATACCAATGTCACTGTAATGAGATGATTGGATAGTTACACACAGGTAGCCATACCATAATTACAACATTCTTGCATAGGTCATGTGACATGTTAAGTGATTCTGGGTGCACTCAAGGCCTACATTGCAAATTTCCATGCATTCCCATCATGCATAAAACAAACTGACAATAACGGCTCAAATCTACACTCTGAAACGTCAGAAAAAAGACGCCTAGACCCTGAGCGTCTGTCACATGTGCACAGGCCTTTTCATGCACCGGGGGAAATCAACGCGTGACCATCATGCACCATAAATATTGTCGCAAATGCCTAAACCTCATACTTTTCTCCACATCGCAGGTCCACAGGCCTTTACACTCACAATGGGAAAAAATTGATGCATGACTGTCATGTGACAAAAAAACAACGCATGACTGGAAACATGACACACAGGCCCAGGAAGTGATGAAACAGGACATCAGGCATACATGGTACAGTGAGTCCACTTTCACTTTCACTTCAGAGTCTTATTGTATGTGACTGTGTGCGGGTATGTGGAGCTGGTGCTGTTGGAGTTTGGGAGTATTTGGAGTGTTTTTGTACTGTGCCCAGTAGCTGTTGTGTTTTATTTGTCATTTTGTCTGTCTTTTCTATTGTAACTGTTCTGTATCTGTCACTGTATTGTGGGGTGTTTGTCTTGGGTAGTATAGGCTTTTGGGTATTTGGGGTAGTCTTGGGGCATTTTCTTCTGTCAACTGCATTTGCAGTACATTATGTCAGGGAAAGGAAGGATGGCCAGGACATTGGCCGATGAGTTGGGGGGATTCATTTGACCCTGCTTCTGCAGGTAGGTCGCTCCCCGCTCCGCATCCCGCGCCTCCTCCACTTGGCATTTTGGTTGCCTCCTGTTGTTTCTGACTCCATTCTTCCCGCCGCTGTGTCCCTTGCGACCCCTCCAACAACCACGGCCTCAGACAACTCGCCAACCACACGCTTGATCCCATCTTCTCCTCAAGCACCCACGTCACCTTCAACCATACCACCGTACTCCACTGGACCGACCACCACTGCATCCACTTCACCTACAAGAAACATACCGAGCACCATCGCACCCAACAACCACCCTGCCGATGCTGGAGCAAAGTTATGGAAGACCAGCTTACCAACACCCTCGCCCAGAACCCACCCAGACACCACTGCCAACAACCTCACACTGTGGATCAACGACTGCGCCAACACCCTCGCACCACTTAAAAAACCCACCGACAACCAAGCCAGAAGAAAAGCCACCTGGTTCACCGACGAGCTCCTAAATTCCAAACGCGACTGTCGGAAGCTTAAAAAGGAATGGCTCCTCAAACGCACGCCTGACAGCCTCACAGCCCACAAGGACTCCACCCGCAAGCACCACCAACTCATCAGACAAGCCAAACGATCCCACTTCAAAGACCGCCTGGACAACAATGCACATGACAGCAAAGAGCTCTTCAACATCGTGAAAGAACTCCCCAACCCTAGCGCCAACATCAACGACATCCCTCCATCCCAAGAACTCTGCAACGCACTGTCCACCTTCTTCCACCGGAAGTTCACCAACATCCACTACAGTTTTGACGCCACTCCCATGGCAGACCCCACCCCGAACACTCCACCTGTGCAAACCACCTGACCTCCTGGACCAACGTGAATGACACAGAGACACGCAAGATCATGAACTCCATCCACTCAGGATCTCCGTCAGACCCCTGCCCCCACCACGTATGCAACAAAGCTGACTCCACCATCAGCCTCCAACTAAGGAAGGTCATCAACATCTCCTTCGAAACAGCGACATTCCCTGAAAAATTGAAACACGCCGAAATCCGCGCCCTCCTCAAGAAGCCAAAGCGGACCCCAACGACCTCAAGAACTTCTGACCCATCTCCCTACTCCCTTTCCCAGCAAAGGTGATTGAAAAAATCGTCAACACACAACTAACCAGCCACCTCGAAGACAACGGCATCCTAGACCCCTCCCAGTCCGGCTTCAGACGAAACCACAGCACCGAAACCGGCCTTCTCGCCGCCACAGATAACATCAGACACCAGATGGACAATGGCAAAACATCAGCCCTCATCCTCCTGGACCTATCTGGCGCCTTCGACACAGTCTGCCACCGCACCCTGAAATCACACCTCCACGAAACCGGAATTCAAGGAAAAGCCCTCGACTGGATTGTCTCATTCCTCTCCGGCAGAACCCAGAGAATCCCCCTCCCCCCCTTCCGCCCTGAAGCCACCAACATCATCTGCAGCGTCCCCCAAGGGTCATCCCTCAGCCCGACGCTGTTCAACATCTACATGGCCCCCCTCGCACAAGTGGCCCGACAACACAACCTCAACATTCTCACCTATGCCGACGACACCCAGCTCATCCTCTCACTCACCAAAGACCCGCACACCGCCAAAACCAACCTCCACGAGGGAATGAAATCCATCGCCGAAGGGATGAGAAACAGCCGTCTGAAACTGAACTCGGACAAGACTGAGGTCCTCATCCTCGGACCCACCCCCTCCGCCTGGGACGACTCCTGGTGGCCCACCACACTAGGAACCCCGCCGACACCGTCCGACCACGCTCGCAACCTGGGCTTCATCCTCGAGTCCTCCCTCACCTTATCTAAACAGGTCAATGCAGTTTTCTCCTCCTGCTACAACACACTCTGCATGCTCCGCAGAATCTACAAGTGGATCCCGACAGAAACAAGAAGAACAGTGACACAGGCCCTCGTCAGCAGCAGGCTGGACTACGGCAACGCACTCTACACAGGCATCCCAGCAAAAGACCTACTACGCCTCCAACGCATCCAAAACGCCTCAGCCTGGCTGATCCCCAACATACCCTGCCACAGCCACATCTCCCACCACCTGAGAAACCTTTACTGGCTCCCCATGGACAAAAGGATCACTCTCAAGCTTCTTACCCACGCACACAAAGTGCTCCACGACACCGGACCAGCCTACCTAAACAACAGAATCATCTTCTACACCCCCACCCGTCAGCTCCGCTACACTAACCTCGCCCCGCCGTCATCCCCCGCATCCGAAGGAAGACCTCCGGTGGCAGATCCTTCTCATACCTCGCCGCCAAAACCTGGAACACCCTCCCCACCAACCTGCGACAGACTCAAGACCTACTCACCTTCAGAAAACTCCTCAAGACCTGGCTCTTCGACCAGTAAACACCAGCTCCCCCCCCCCCCCCAGCGCCTTAAAACCCTCACGGGTACGTAGTGCGCTTTAGAAATCCAATGATTGATTGATTGATTGATATACCTGGCACAATATTACCTCTCCATAATGCTGGTACTGGGTGGCCATGTCATACAGGGATACCCCACAGAGGCCTGGAAGCTGCGTTGGGGCATGGTGCTCCACCACTTGACAAGAACTTTTGCCACAGGAAGGAATGACCACCAATTGAATCACTGTTGGGTTGACCTCATCACAAGGGAGCAAGATCTAATGGATCACCTGGGCATCAAGATTGGTGGAGCAGTTGGTAAGTATCCCATTTCAATACAAAGTCCATTATTTGCATGTGCATGACAGATGCTGATATGGTTGAGTGAAGCAAGTCATGTTTAAGGATCTGGGCATGTTGTATGCTGCCTGTATGGACAGCCCCAGTGCCACCTTAGGGCTGGCATTCTCAAGTACAATAATGAAGCTGAGGCAGGGCAGATGTGCCATCTTCCCTGCACAACCATTACAAAGTGTTGTGATGTATGCATAGGGCAACTCGGTTTTGAGTAGCACAACATGAGGCCTGCGCCCTGCATCATCTATGGGAGGGGGGCCCAAAACCTGTTTCGGGTCAAATGTAAAAGCCTCTGGGAAAAATGAGAAAAACCTAAATTCCATATTTCATGCACTTTGAAAGGCTGCTGAGAGCAGGTGTTATATGGGGGTATATAAATGTACATGATGGGCCCCCATGTACTCAGCAGAAGTCATGATGACCTGTTTTGTTGCAACTCCTGCTGAGAACATCATTTTCCTACACATAAATAGATGCAGTTGGACCCTATCTGCATCATGCTGTGTCTTAATTCTCATTAGGCGCACACATGGCAGGGGTAAGGGGTGCACTTAGGGCCACAAAGACTTTAGTGATGCACTTGGTGTTGCACCACTATTGTTCAATCTGCTCCTTTGTGTAGTTTGCCAAGGCCATGTAAGGGAGCTTAACTATGTCATGGGTCCAGACTACTAGCACTTACCTCTTCCTGTACATTGTGTATCACATACACCCCAAACTATGGGGGTCATTACAACATTGGCGGTAAAAGGCGCTTACCGCCGTGCAGAAGACCGCCAATACACCACCGCGGCGGCGGTATTCCGCCACAGCTATTATGTCCCACATCTTGGAATCCGCCAAAATTCCGACACCCACACAACACCGCCACACCAAAGGTCAGTGATAATGATAAACTGGCGGAAACAAATCCGCCACCTCCACACCAACAGAAACACGCCCATGCTATTACGACCCACGAATCAACGCTCAAAATACACAAACATCTCCAAAACACTGTCACATTGGACAATTAAAATAAACACACCTGATACACATACAAACACCACTCCCACACACCCAACACAATATAAAACACACACCCACATCACCCACAAATCCCTACGACCAAAAATCAGAGACGAAGGCGACAGAGAGAGAGCACAGAATAGACAACTCCATCACACAGAGGCACACAACACCATCACCCACACAACATCCACGCACAAAACACCACACACCACTACACTCACCACACTCATCACCACATATACCACCCCACACATCACCTACACCACCTCATGTCACACCAAAGACAACCCCTCTTCTCAGAGGAGGAGCTCAGGGTCATGGTGGAGGAAATCATCCGGGTCGAGCCACAGCTATTTGGCTCACAGGTACAGCACACATCAATAGCCAGGAAGATGGAGCTATGGTGCAGAATAGTGGACAGGGTCAACGCAGTTGGACAGCACCCAAGAAATAGGGAGGACATTAGGAAGAGGTGGAATGACCTACGGGGGAAGGTGCGTTCAACGGTCTCCAGGCACAACATCGCGGTACAGCGGACTGGAGGCGGACCCCCACCTCCTCCCCCACAACTAACAACATGGGAGGAGCAAGTCTTGACCATCATGCATCCTGAGGGCCTCGGAGGAGTCAGTGGAGGATGGGACACTGGTAAGTCAAATCTTAACTATCATATCCCCCACCCTACCTGCATGCTATCACACACCCCCACCCTCACACCCTCCCCTATCACTCCAAATCCTCATTAATCTACCCATAACACAAACCACCCATCCCAACACCAAGCCCTGCATGACACAACAAAGCATGGACACCCCTTACTAAAGCATGCCCACTGCACATACCCAGAACACCCCCCCAAACATCATCACACAAACCCACACACAGGAATGCTTGCACTGGGGTACACAAACACCCACCCATTGCACACCATTACACACACACCTGCAATAATCATGCTCTTATGCCCCTGCAGGAGCCCGAAGGACCGTCACCACACCAGAGGGACCAGACAACATCACTCCACCCCCAGAAGAGGCCCACAGTGACGAGAGCAGCTCTGCCCTACTGGATCCTGATGACCAGCCCGGACCATCATGGGCCTCGGGACAGTCGGTTCCCCTTGCACAGGCACAGCCCAACACCGACCTTCCACCCTCTGGTAACACCAGCACAGCACCCACCCAGCTGGCCCAAACCTCCCTACCCAGGACAGGTCAATCAGCGGTGTGTCCACCACTATAGGGAACCCAGGCTAACCCGCCACCCCAACAACAACAGGGACCTGGGGGCAGTGGTAGTGGGCACACGGTCCAGGGGACGGAGGCACAGGAACACAGATGAACTGGGAGGGCTGCTGTGCGACAGGGGGCGGACAGGCCAAGGGAACCCACTCTCCACGAGGCCTTATCCTCCATCATGGGAGCATACCACCACTCCCAGGAGACGATGGCGACGGTCCTGGACAAGTGGCAGGAGACCCTGCGCCTGCAGGACGAACTGTATTTGGGGTTCAGGGAGGAGCTCAGGACCATCAGCTCCGCCCTGGGCACCATCGTAGGGGTGCTGAAGGACATACAGCAGACCCTGAGGGACACCTTGGCACTCCAAGGGGCCCCTGACACTAGCCAGGACGATGAAATGCCCACCACCTCCGCCGACGCTAGTGGACAGGACGCCCTGCCACATGACCACCACACCAGCACCCCACCCCCTGCAGAGGGACAACCACCACGCAAGCGGGCCCTGAGATCCAGGAACAGGACAGAGCAAGATGGCAAGACCCCCGCCAGGAAATGAGACCACCCTGATTGTCCTCCCACT
Organism: Pleurodeles waltl; assembly: GCF_031143425.1. NCBI lineage: Eukaryota > Metazoa > Chordata > Amphibia > Caudata > Salamandridae > Pleurodeles > Pleurodeles waltl. The sequence continues at coordinate 848,104,325 of NC_090442.1, read as the reverse complement.
GTCCCACTTTGTTACCCTGTCCATACTTAAACTGCCCCAGCTCCACTTCCTATGCCCAGATGGGCAGTGCACCTGTGAGACTAATAGACTGGACTCTGCCATGGACATTCCTCCGCCATCACCCATCACCATTTTACAAACCCCTCACATTTCAGAGCACTTCAATAAACACCCTTGAAACACAAAACAATCTGGAGTCAGTCTGTGATTTAGTACATATGTATTATCAATGACAGTGTCATAATGGGTTTACCATTGTAAGGCTAACATACCTATGTCACACATCACAAGCCCTTGAAGGATGCAAGCAGATGACACGTAGGTAACCACACCTGTGAAACCGTAATGGAAGGGTACAACTCAGTTACCAAATAGTGATTTAAATCGAGAAACAGGATAGAGGTAGACGTGTGAAAGTTAAGGTAATGCAAAAAATTAAAATGTTCTCACCTGTGTCTCACTGGAAATATTGCTGTATGACTGACTCCCTGTTGTCGTTGTCTTCTTCCTCAGCTTCATCCTCATCACTGTCCACAGGCTCCACACACTCCACAGCTGCTACAACACCGTCATCTGGATCATCCTCCTGCAGAAAAGGCAAATGGCGTCGCAAAGCCAAATTCTCCGCGAGAATTGGCTGCATGGAGCAGGCGATGATGATGTTGCACACCTTCTTCGATGAGTAGAATAGGGATCCACCTGTCATATGGAGGCACCTGAACCTGGCCTTCAGGAGGTCGAAGGTGCGTTCGATCACCCTACTAGTCCGCCCATGGGCCTCATTTTACCGTTCCTCTGCCCTGGTCCTGGGATTCCTCACTGGGGTCAATAGCCAGGACAGGTTGGGGTAACCAGAGTCCCCCAATAGCCATACATGGTGCCTCTGGAGTTGACCCATCATATCAGGGATGCTGCTATTCCGCAGGATGTAGGCGTCATGCACTGAGCCAGGGAACATAGCATTTACCTGCGAGATGTACTGGTCTGCCAAACAGACCATCTGGACATTCATTGAATGATAACTCTTCCTGTTCCTGTACACCTGTTCACTCCTGTGGGGGGGGGGACCAGAGCTACATGGGTCCCATCAATGGCACCTATGACGTTGGGGATATGTCCAAGGGCATAGAAGTCACCTTTCACTGTAGGCAAATCCTCCACCTCAGGGAAAATGACGTGTTTCAGCAGGGCAGACAACACTCTGGACAGCACGTTGGAAAACATAGGCTGGGACATCCCTGATGCCATGGCCACTGTTGTCTGAAAAGACCCACTTGCAAGGAAATGGAGCACTGACAGCACCTGGGGGGATTCCAGTCGGATGGCGGATTGGTGACATCAGGTCTGGCTCCAACTGGGTACATAGTTCCTGGATTGTGGCACGGTCAAACCGGCAGGTGACGATGACATGTCTCTCTTCCATTGTCAACAGGTCCACCAGCAGTCGGTACACCAGAGGATTCCGCCATCTTCTCCACTGTCCCAGCTGACGGTGTCTATGAAGGACAACAGCGAAGAACCAGTCATTATTCCTCCAGGTATGTACCCACAGTTACACACAAGACTACACCACTCACAAAACCCTTCCTGTATGTGTGTTGAGTGTAGGCCTAGCTATGTGTGACGCAGAGGTAAATGAAGCCATGTGGGCCCCTGAAATGGTGGCTGCCTGACCTCTAAACTGGGACAATGGGATTGTGGGGTAACTGTGCTGGCGTTGCACACCGTCGCGGTAGGCGGTCGTAGACCGCGGCACAATTCTGCATTGGTTGACATTTGACCCTATGGGTCCCAGGAGCCAAGGAACAGGTGCGCTGGCGGTGATGATGCGCACCGCCGCGGACGTCACCGCCGCAGACGTGACCGCCATTTTCTATCTGTTCAATCACTAGATACCTGACCTTCGACAGGAGAGGACCTACACTGCTAGTGCTGCTGTGACATCGGTCTAGAAGCGACGATGGCTGCTGCGTCTGGGGAAAGGGCCCCTGCCTTCTCTGCACAGGAGTTGGAGAAACTGGTAGACGGGGTCCTCCCCCAGTACACGCTACTCTACGGTCTTCCAGACCAACAGGTTAGTACACAGGGAGCACGTTGTATGGGCTAGGCATGGGTGGAGAGGGCTGGTTGGAAGAGGGAAGGGGGCAGAGTTCATAGAACATTAATGGATGGGAATGAATGGGCCACATGGCCAGAGTAGGGAGGGGGCCACTCACAACGACGGTGCAGTTGGTAATGACTGTTCCTCTTTCCTTGTGCATGTCATGTAGGTCAGTGCCCACCAGAAGAGGGACATTTGACGTGCCATCCCCAAGGAGGTCGGACCCTGGGGGCCCACCAGAGACGGGGCACCCACTGCCGTAAGAGATGGGAGGACATTCGCCCCTGCAGCAAGAAGACGGCGGAGGCTCAGCTGGGGATGGCCTCCCAACGTGGGAGGGGTGCCCGTCGCACCATGACCCCCTGATGTTCCGGATCCTGGCGGTGGCCTACCCGGAGTTGGATGGGCGCTTGAGGGCATCACAGCAGACACAAGGGGGTGAGTACAACATCATTCTGCTGACTTTGCGTGCAGTGGAGGTGTCTGGGTGGGGGGGGTGGGCTGTGGGTGTCCCTAGGCCAGGGCGAGTTAGGTAGGCAAGGTCACTCCATAATGTAGGCCATGTGGCATTCTACCCCACCTCAGCAGAGTGCCAAGTCGAGGTACAGTTGTCCCTGTGGCATACATGTGCGCAGATGTCCACCATTGCCATGTAGGCCATATCCCAGAAATTGCATGTGCAGAGGGCAGGAGCACAGCGTAATGCAGGGGGCTGCTGCGTCTGTCTTGTCCGCCAACAGTAGCAGTAATCCATGTACTAAAACTCTCTTTCTTCTGTCTCCCCCCCTTTTTCTGCTCTCCCTGTCCTTTTGTACATCAGCATCAACAGGCGGAGGTACAGTGGCACCGGAGCACGAGGGAGCTGCATCCCACATGGCCATGGAGGGCCACACCTCGGACTCTGAATGCACCAGTGGGACGGAGGGCGAGGGGAGCTTCACGTCGGCCACGGGATCACCAAGCAGCGACATGGACTCGTTCGCCGATGGGGGCTCCCTTGTGGTGGCGGTACCATCTGTGCCCCCCACCTCTACAGGTACAGCCGCTACCTCCGCTACCAGCACCACCCTCCCAGCAGCCCCTCAGCGTTCGCCCCGTGCCCGCTCACCCAGGAGGGTGGGCATCACCTTCGCCCCAGGCACCTCAGGCCCTGCCCCAGTCACCCCTGCTGCCCTCAGTGAGGAGGCCATTGACCTCCTCAGGTCACTCACTGTTGGGCAGTCTACCATTGTGAATGCCATCCAGGGTGTAGAACGAGAGTTGCAACACTCTAATGCGTTCCTGGAGGGCATTCATTCTGGTCAGGCTGTCCTTCAGCGAACCCTGCAATCTCTGGCCTCAGCACTGATGGCAGCCGTTGTCCCTGTGTCTAGCCTCCCCCCTCCAACTTCCTCCACACAGACCCAATCTCCTGTACCCCAGCCCATCCCAAGCACACCTACAGACCAGCATTCACACAAGTCAACACACACAAGTAGCTCAAGCAAACATAGGCACCACACACACCACAGGCACTCACGCAAGCCTCACCCACGCACAGACACAGCAACATCCACTGCCTCCACTGTGTCCCCCTCCTCCTCTTCTCCCTCCTCCCTCCCAGTCTCGTCTACACACACACCTGCATGCACCACATCTACAGGCACCATGAATCGCATGAATGAAAGCACCACACACCTGTCACCTGCACTCACCACCTCCACTGCCATTTACACGTCCCCTGTGTCCTCTCCCAGTGTGTCTGTGACGCCCCCTCCCAAAGTACACAAACGCCAGCAATCACTCACCCAACATCCATCCACCTCACGAGAGCCTCCAGTACCTGCACCTGCATCCAAAACACCTAAAGTGACACCTCCGACAACCACCTCCTCTTCCTCCACTCCCAGACCCCCTCCAGCTACCCATCCAAGTGTTCGTCAGAAACTGTCCCTCTGTAAAGTTGACCTTTTTGCCCCCACTCCACCCCCTCCAATTCATCAGTCCCGTCATAGCGCCTCAGCCAAAAAGCCTTCAATACCAGTGGTGCCTGTTCAAGGTTTGTGGAGTGCACCGGCCACCAGGGCAGGCAGTGGGACCCGGAGCCAAGGCACTGGCAGCCCACCCCCTGTAAAGGCTCTGAAATTGGAGAGTGGACGACGGGACCGTGTTAAGACTCCTGGTGGGAAAACAACTGACATGGGTTCCAAGGGGATTGGAGAGTCAGCTGTGACTCCACCAAAGGTGGGGAAGGGCCTGAGGAAGTCTGCCCAGCCTGTTGTGAGTGTCACGGCAGAGAAGTGCGCCATCATTTCCGGTGGTCGACACACAACCGCCAGCACCATTGTCACTGGTCCAGAGACCACCGCCAGAGTCACAGCCCAGGAGGGCCCAAGTATCGTCACTGGTCCAGAGACCACCGCCAGAGTCACAGCCCAGGAGGGCCCAAGTATCGTCACTGGTCAGGAGACCACCGGCACCGCCGGAGTCAGAGCCCAGGAGGGCACAAGTATCGTCACTGGTCCAGAGACCACCGCCGGAGTCAGTGCCCTGGAGGGCCCGACTATCGTCACTGGTCAGGAGACCACCGCCAGAGTCAGAGCCCAGGAGGGCACAAGTATCGTCACTGGTCCAGAGACCACCACCGGAGTCAGTGCCCTGGAGGGCCCGAGTATCGTCACTGGTCAGGAGACCACCGCCAGAGTCACAGCCCAGGAGGGCTCAAGTGTCGTCACTGGTCAGGAGACCACCGGCACCGCCGGAGTCAGAGCCGAGGAGGGCACAAGTATCGTTACTGGTCCAGAGACCACCACCGGAATCACAGCCCAGGAGGGCCCGAGTATCGCCACTGGTCCAGAGACCACCGCCGGAGTCAGTGCCCTGGAGGGCCCCGGCTGCCACAGCCCCGCTGGGCAATGATGGAACGTCATGCCACACACCAATGCCCAGTGTAGAGAACGTCATGCCACACACCAATGCCCAGTGTAGAGAACGTCATGCCACACACCAATGTCCGTATCAGAACCGCCATGTCAAGGCACCGCTGAACAGGGCAAAGACCGCCATGGCAAAGCACCGCTGAACAGGGCAAAGACCGCCATGGCAAGGCACCGCTGAACAGTCCAGAACCGCCATGGCAAGGCACCGCTGAACAGGGCAAAGACCGCCATGGCAAGGCACCGCTGAACAGTCCAGAACCGCCATGGCAAGGCACCGCTGAACAGGGCAAAGACCGCCATGGCAAAGCACCGCTGAACAGGGCAAAGACCGCCATGGCAAGGCACCGCTGAACAGGGCAAAGACCGCCATGGCAAGGCACCGCTGAACAGGGCAAAGACCGCCATGGCAAGGCACCGCTGAACAGGGCAAAGACTGCCATGGCAAGGCACCGCTGAACAGTTCAGAACCGCCATGGCAAAGCACCGCTGAACAGGGCAAAGACCGCCATGGCAAGGCACCGTTGAACAGGGCAAAGACCGCCATGGCAAAGCACCGCTGAACAGGGCAAAGACCGCCATGGCAAGGCACCGCTGAACAGGGCAAAGACCGCCATGGCAAGGCACCGCTGAACAGGGCAAAGACCGCCATGGCAAGGCACCGCTGAACAGTCCAGAACCGCCATGGCAAAGCACCGCTGAACAGGGCAAAGACCGCCATGGCAAGGCACCGCTGAACAGGGCAAAGACCGCCATGGCAAAGCACCGCTGAACAGGGCAAAGACCGCCATGGCAAGGCACCGCTGAACAGTGCAAAGACCGCCATGGCAAAGCACCGCTGAACAGGGCAAGCACCGGGTAGGAATGAATGGCCCGCCACATCAGGCATCCTTATCCCATGTGCAGCTGGGACAGTGACAGGACAGGAACTTTCACGGGGAGACTCATCCAGTCTGGGCACCAGTCCCCCCCAGTACCAGTGGAGACCTTCATCTACTTGAGAGGCTGTGGCTTTGCACTCCCCAGGATTGCACAGTGGGCAACCCACCCACTGTAGAGACATGAGAGACTGTGGCTTTGCACTCCCCAGGATGGCACAGTGGGCAACCCACCCACTGTAGAGACTTGAGAGACTGTGGCTTTGCACTCCCCGGGATGTTACAGTGGGCAACCCACCCACTGTAGAGACTTGAGAGACTGTGGCTTTGCACTCCCCAGGATGTTACAGTGGGCAACCCACCCACTGTAGAGACTTGAGAGACTGTGGCTTTGCACTCCCCAGGATACATCAATGGGCATGGAGCCCCATCGTGGATCTGACTTTGCACTCATCCGGCTGAGGTGCCCCCCCTTCCCTTCCCCCTGAGGTGCCTGTAGTATTTCAATCTGATGCCCCGGCAGTGTTTTCTCCGATTTTGGTCAGGTATCCTTTGTGGGCCTCGCCCATGCTTTTTTGGACTGTTGGTGCACGGACATAGTAATTTACATATCTGCACCACTTCTCGTATTGTATATATTTATGACTGATTTTCAAAGATATATCTGAATATTTTTTTCTGACATGTATATTGCCACATTACAATGTTTGACCGAATTTCGCATTGTCTTTTCATTCTTCCGGGGGGATTGTGGGTTGTCACTGTGATGTTTATGTGAATGCATTGGTGTGTATGTTGTAATATGCGAGGGTGGGGGTGTTTGGTGGGTGTCCCCCTAACTTTTGCCTCACCCGTGTCGTAGGTGCAGTACACACCGTTGTCTTCGGCGCCTACGTAGCTGTTGGTCGTAGAGGAGCAGAAAGACAAGGGCAGGAAGTATTTGGAGTTCCGGCTCCATGGAGTCGTCATTCCTCGTGGGATGTGTTCAGGTGAGCGTTTTCCCATAGCAAAAGCTGTTTCCGCTGTGTTTTTATCCACGGTGAATCCGCCCCGGAAAAGGTGGCGGATTGGCGGGTTGTAATACTGTGGGCGGTACATTGTCTTCCGCCTGTCTTGTTTGCACCGCCATGGCGGGCGGTGTGTTAAAGTGCCTGTCTTTTTTGGCGGTTTCCGCCAGGGTCATACTTCACTTTTTTTGTCCGCCGGACTGCTTGCGGTATCACTGCAGCTTTATCACCGTCCGCTAGGGTTGTAATGACCCCCTATGTCTATAACCACAGACTCATATAGTAATTTAGTACCACAGGCGTGCCGCATCTTACTGACAGTATGGGGCTGCCCTGCATCTGCTCTATCACGTGGCACATTACTCAGAAACCTGCACCAACATATACATTTGTAGACCACAGAGCAAGTGTGTCTGTGTTGAGGCATATGTCTATGAGCATGTTCATATCCCTCCCTGGACAAATAATGGTATACCATGCCAATGATGGCTGGCCACACACTATTAGTAATACATCCGTAATTTCCATCAGTCAATGTGCAAGTAGGTACAACTATTTAAACAAGTAAACTCCCATGGCATTATTGCTAATGTGTGTGCCTTGTGATGGCACACACATATTAGTAACTTCAAACAAGGAGGTATCACGGCATTCCCCAACACGTTGGAATACCCACACAACCCCTGGGCAGTTGTTTGTCAGTTTGCGGGGACAATGAGGTAGATGTCACAACATCTGGGGCAGGCTCAAATGCTATGGGTATCACAATGGGATGGCCACTGCAACAACCATTGCAAGCCCCTCAGTGTCATGCAGTCTCATAAGGTCATGGAGGTGTAGAGCTAACAAACACCTGTATGACAATGCCATGTATATATGGTGCTGTGAAACGCACCACAGGAGTGTCTGGGAATGTGATGGATTTGTAGGTGCCTGGGTGTCCATTATCTGAGACTATGGCCCTCATTCTGACCTTGGCGGTCTTTTCGCAAGACTGCCGAGTTACCGCCGCGGTGAAGACCGCCGACCGCGGCGGTATGCCGCTGTGCGCATTCTGACCGCTGGGAGCGTTCCGCCGGAAAACCGCCAGCAGCCACACTGGCGGTCGGCGGGAAAGTGGAGACTGGTCAACCTCCACCGCCACGCCAGCAGAACACCGCCCACAGAATTACGACCCACATTTCTGTGTGGCGGTCTTCTGTTGGCGGTCTTCTGTTGGCGGTCACCTCCCCATGGCTCCTGTCACCTCCCGGAGGACCAACGCACAAGGTAAGTTGATCGTCCGTGAGGGGAGGGGGTGGGGGGTGTTGTGTGATGTGTGCGTGCATGGGGGTGTGCGTGGGAGTGTGTAGAGGGGGTGTGTGAGTGCGTGCATGCGGGCGGGGAGTGCTGCTGTGCCTATGGGCAATGTGTGTAGTTCGGCGGGTGCGCATGTCGGCATGTATGTGTGCGGGTATGTGTCCCCGTTGTGTATGTGTGTGTGTAGGGGGTGTGTATATGTGCATGTAGGGGGTGTGTGCATGTCGGGGTGCGTGTATGTGCATGTCGGGGTGGGGGTGGGGAGGGGGTTCGTACCACCTCTGGGGGGTGGCAGGGGGGTGGAGGGTGTGGGGGGAGGACTCGGGGGGGCAGTGGGGGGTGGGGGAGACCCCTATCAGTGCCAGGGAAGGAATTCCCTGGCCCCGATAGTGCCTACCGCCATGGTTCGCATGGCGGTTCCCGACCGCCAGAAACCGCGGCGGTAAGCAGGGTCATGATACCGTTGGCGGTCTTGGGTCGACCGCCGGACCGGAGTGCGCAGACTCCAGCCCGTCGGTCATGACCGCCGTGGCTGTCGGAGTGGGGAAGTGGCGGTCGGTCGCGGCGGTGACCGCCGCGGTCAGAATGCCATTTTTAATACCGCCGGTCTGTTCGCGGTCCGACCGCCGTCTCTCCGCCGACCGCCAAGGTCAGAATGAGGGCCTATATGTGATTGACTGATCATAGATGTTTGTCAGTTGCTCTGATCTACCACTAGGATGACTTGCTCACTCAGCCTAACAAGTTGATAGTAAACAATGTCACCCATTAACTGATATGTACAAATATCACTAAGCAATGTTTCCCATTCATGTCTTGCAGGTGGACCTCAACCCTACACCGTTGGTGTGGTGGCCCGATTTGAAGACCCTGATGCAGCCAGTAAGTATAATCTTGTGAGTCATGTGTGCCAATCCAGGGTTTGGTATGAGTCAGTCTGATGTGTGGAATGCTATGAATAATGGTTTTGCCTGACTAATGATATGATATCACCGGAGTAAGGATAGTGACATCATGTCTGTTGGAATGTTGAGTCTTGAGAATGGCTTGCTTGTAGCACAAGGGGCAACGTGTGCTGGCATGGAATTGTGGGTACTAGGAAATGGAGTGGCTGGCCACATATTCATTGATGTCTATCATGATAGATGTCAGAGCAGCTGTTAATGTAAATAGCATGCCTTTTGACCACAACTTTGTCACAGCACTATTGACAGCACTGTGTGCCACACATGCCACATGTGATTCACTGCCCTTCAGATATCTATTGAGGCTGTAGTACTGCAAGGACCCATATTGTGATGGACAACAGTCAGTAGTGTACACTATTAGGAGACAACTCAGCTCCTAATGGTTTTGGGAAAAGTCTGTGATTTTTCCCAAGCCATATCTCAGCAGTATTCCCAACATGGTCCTGCAACCATGCTATTTATGAATGTTGTAGGTGACATCACACGTGCATTTGATGTGAATGCTGGGTGCGTACCCGGTACATTGATGATGTCTGACATGCATGTGCACATGATGTTCAATATATCAGAATGCTGTTGCAGTACCCAGTGCAGTGCCAAACTCACTGTGGGTCTAAGGGCACCCATACAGCCACCATGTGTGTGCCAATTTACACATGTAGCACATCGTAGCACAGGGTAGGGGGCTTTAGTTCTGTAATGTGTAGACAACTTTGATGTGCAGGTCAGAATTTAGCTAACCTTTCTGGGAACATTGCATTAGTTGTACATGTGGGCACATCATAGTCAATGGTGTGCCCCCTTGTAACATACACTCAGGCCAGGTCTTAAACCAGGACACATGAATGTTGATTTACCAAACCTTAAAATAGCCAGTGGGAAGTTTCCAGGCCCCCTATCATATGGCACCCATCTTGCATCCATGATGACTGGGCAAGCCTTGATGTTTCACCAGGGATGTAAAGGTGGTGGATTTCTGACATAGCCCCCCTTATGGACAAGGACTAAGGAAATCCAGACTTGTTGGGGCAGGTGATCCTCACAAGTTTGATAACACAAATGTTATTAAGGACAATTTAGTCCACTCACCTCTGGGCTTTGACGGTCAACAATGGGATAGCCGTCATCCCAGTCACATGTACATGATACCGTAGATGGTTGGTAGGAAATAGTCATAGATGAGGAGTAAGTCATTGTTGAGGAATGTGTGGTGGACTGCATATGTCATCTGCAGTTGCAGTGTACATACTATACCTGTTCAAACTCCACCCAATGCTGAATGTGATGCTTGATTCTTCTCATTTTTTAGTTGCCAATATGACACCTGACCAAAAGCACTCATTCCACAAAAGGGCAGAATGCTACAGGCACATAATGGAAGTGGATGCCGGATACCCCAGGATGGGAAGGAGGTTCTGCAAGGAAAAGGTGAAGGGGGAATGGAGTGCGTGTGCATATGCAGGACCTCCACAGCAGCTGCAGCAAAAGAAGGACAGTGTTGGCAAAACGTCAGGAGTGCAGGGAGGCTCTGCAGGTCCATGCCCCTCCACATCAGCTGCACCTGTTAGGAGCCAGGCATCTGGTCAGCCACCTGCTGCAGTAATAAGCAGCCAATTTGAAATTGACATGACACAGGACATGGCCAAGATAATGTCCAGACTGGACAAATTGGAGGAGGAGAGTGCTGACAACAGAAAGATGTTAAAGTACATCAAGAAAAAACTGAAAAAAATAAAATGAGCTTGTTCAACAACCTCCCAGTTCCTTCCCCTCCTCTTCACTGTTGTACATAGTTTTTGACTCGGTTTTAGATGGGTAGTATTAGGTTAGTGTAGGAGAGGCACAGGTTAAAGCATAGTTGGGGGTGGGTTTTTCTACAAATTTTTATTGGTGGGGTTTGGGGTCATGTTGGGTTATTTGTGTATATAAATATGTATATATATATATTTCCGAACAAAGCGAGCCAAGAATTTCGACGCGCACTAGCAGCTGGTGCAAGGCAGGAGAGTTGGCTGAACTCTCAAAATATATGAAAAACAAAAGAAATGATTGCCACGCACTCCGCTCAGCCACAGAATAAATTTAAGTGGTTTATTCGGTGCAAAAAGAAAAAGAACAACGCGTTTCGACTATGCAGTCTTCTTCTTAGTTCAATAGTCCTTTCTCTAACAGATCTATTTATACTACATATTTCACATACCAATCCAATGCATTCTGGTTATAATAGTTCAATTGTACAATGTAAAATTTCACCTAATTTATACTAAATTTCATCAATTCAAAAATTTGTTCGCCAGAAAATAATATAAATGATACACAAATTATAACTATTATATATTAAAATAAAAAGCTCATTTTCATAAGTTAGAGAAAGAGCAAAATAAAGTATTAATCTACAATAAACAATAAACAGCCATTACATGATTAAATGAACCTCACAATTCATTTCCCTAATTAATTTACTTCCAATTAATTGCTCAAATGTGAATCATGTGAAAAAAAGGTTAATTTGATTAATGTGATCATATAATTTAATATTTAATCAAAATTCTGGTAATATTTTCAGTGAAATATATTCCAATTCATTTTAAATTTATTTTAAATCAGAGATGGACATAAAGCTCCTCGTCATAATTGAGCCCTGACAGGATCTTAGTCCTCATTGAGATAATATACTTAGATTCCAGTTGTCTCAATTATTTTACTCTATCTCCACCTCTTTCATTTTCAGGAATGTGGTCTATCCCATAATAACGTAACATTCTCCAACTATTTGTTTCATGTTGTTGGAAGTGTTTGGCTATGGCATATGTTTGATCTTTATGTAAAACTGCTCTGACATGCTCTAAAATTCTCTTCTTAAGCATGCAGATTGTACTGCCTACGTATCTCAGGCCACAATGACATTCAATTACATAAACTGTAAATTTTGTGTTACAAGTTATTCGATGTTTAATGTTCATTACCGTTTCATCCCATAATTTTACAGTTTTAGTTGATTTTCCAATTTTGCAAGCTTTGCAACTATTACATTTAATGAAGCCACATTGTTGTTCAATTAGCCAATTCTGTTGATTTTTTATTGTGAAGTGGCTTCTTACAATATAATCTTTCAACGATGGAGCTTTTCGATACGTGATCATTGGACCTGATCCTATTATTGGACCAAGATCTAGGTCTTTCCGTATAATATGCCAATGTTTGCATAGAATATTTTTGATAAGGCCACTTTCTTTGGTGTATTCAATTATCATCCTCACATTGTTTTCCTCTATTTTATCCTGTATAGCCTGAGTTTTCTTGGGCACTAATGTCTCATCTCGAGAGATTGTTTGTACTTTTTCTAAATTTCTTTGTAAAAGTCGAGAATTGTAGCCTCTTTGTTTAAATCTATGTAAAGTTTCTTTATATTTCAACTGTACCTCTTTCTCATTAGAACAATTTCTACGCATTCTGATCAATTCTCCATAGGGAATGCTTTTAAGAAGTGATTTAGGATGAAAACTTTGACCATGTAAAATGCTATTTGTTGACGTCTTTTTACGAAAGACTGTGGTTTCTAATTTATTGTTTTCTACATAAATATTGATGTCTAGAAAATTAATTGATGACTTACTCATTTCACAAGTAAACTGCAAACCCACATTATTCTGATTCAATTTGTCAAAGTATAGTTGAAAATCATCCTGTGTTCCTTGCCAAATTATAAATAAATCGTCAATGAAGCGTACCCAAAGTGCAATTTTATCCATAAATACATCATTATCCTTACTCCAAGCTATTTCCCTTTCCCACCAACCCATTGTTAAGTTGGCATAATTGGGAGAAAGGGAAATGCCCATAGCTGTACCACACATCTGCTGGTAAATCTCATGATTAAAGATGAAAATGTTATTATTGAGGCATAGTTCTATCATTGAAAGCAACATCTTTGAATGTTCAAGTTCCGCAATACTTCGCTGTCTTAGAAAATATTCACATGCTCTTAAACCAATATCATGATTAATAGATGTGTATGAGGATACAACGTCTATTGTTACTAATAAGTAGTCATCAGACCAATTTAATTCCGATAAGATACGTAATAGATCTCCTGAATCCTTAATGTATGAACTTAAAGTCATTACAATTGGTGCCAAATAAAAGTCAACATAATCAGAAATTCTTTCATACAATGATCCGCATGCTGAAACTATTGGTCTACCAGGTGGTAATGTTAGTGATTTGTGAATTTTAGGTAAAAAGTATATAGTTGGAATGGTTGTATTCTCCTTTTTCAAAAATTTTAACTCATCTAAATTCAAAAGTGATTGTTGATGCCAGTCATCTAATTTCGAATGTAATTGATGAATCATTTGATTGATGGGATTATGATTAAATTTTCTGTAATTCGATTGATCATTAAATTGCCTATATGCTTCTGTCATGTAATTTTGTATGTCCAAAACCACAATATTTCCACCCTTGTCTGCGGGTTTAATTATAATATTAGCATTGTTCGTTAGTGATTTTAAAGCTAATCGTTCACTTGTTGAAAGATTTTCCCGATGACCATGGTGTCTAATATTTTGTAACTTTTCCAAATCTTCCAATACTAGTTCCATAAATATATCAATCTTATTTCCAGGTGATAGTACCGGACAGAATTTAGATTTCTCTTTAAAATGACTGAACTGATGTTTATTAGTATCTATATCCAATTCTCGTAAAACTTCTGATTCAGTGTAAGTTTCATCGGGTAAGTCAAAATATAAATCAAATAACGTTTTCAAATCCCCAATTTGATCAATATATAAGTTGGATTGATGTGGAATGTCAGTTGATATTTCCTCTTGTGTTACTTCAGTTTTTTTCGAATTCATGGAATGATACTTGACCAATTTTAATTTGCGAATACATTTGTAAATGTCAATACGAGTGTTTACATAATTAAAATGTTTTTCCGGGCAGAAAGATAAACCTTTATTAAGTAATTGACGTTCAGACGATGTTAGTTCATAGTTCGAAAGGTTTATTACTAAGTCTGGCTTCTCAATTATTTGTTCTTTTGGCTCCTGAGGGGGTATTGTCTTTTTCCACTTTCTTTTGGATCTTCTGATCTTCCTCCTCTGTTTTCTGTTTGATCTATTTTTCTTCCACCTCCTCGGTATCGATTTGTTCCTCTGCCTCTCATTAGTCGTTGACCTAGATACAACACTTGCATTTCCTCTAAAAAAGTATTTCCACTGGGATTATCCAGATGCTCTGAGGAACTTTCCCCTTCACTGATATCAGATTCACTGGGGGTTTCTTCACTACTCTGAACAGACTTCAAGTTCTTACGTTGTAAATCAGATTTAAGACTTTCAAATCTCCTTGCAAAGGTTAAAATTCTGCCATACTTGTAATCTCTTTCATCTCGTACAAATTTGTTTTTCTTCCGTTCCTGTATTTCAAGTTCTTACTTTTCTAATCTGGATTCCATGTTGGTCCTAAAAACTAATTGTTCATCTTTTACTTCACTTTTGTTGATTTTTTCTTCCACATCCTTGATTTGTTTGTAAATCTCTTCCAAATCCAATTTAGCATATTTAATTAAAATTTTCATCATGTTTAAGGAACACTGTGTATTGTTCTCCTCCCATTCTTTGAATAGTTCTGAGCTTGCTCCTGAATATGTTGGTATAGTAAATATGCGTAAACCTCTCGGAATTCTTTTAACTTCAATGTACTTCTCTAATGATAGAATTTCCCAACTTTTACTGATTTCCTTTTTGTAATATTTTTCTAATTGAAAAAATAGATATTTTAAAGATGAGTTATCATGTGCCAAATTAACTCCTGATGTTGAAACTGAAGAACCATTATCAAATAATTTTGTAGCCACTGACAATCGTTTAGTTTGCCTTGCTTCCATATTAAATTGTTATGGCTGTTAAAGTTAATAATCACTTGTTCCAGTTATTTCACCGAACAACAAAACCACACTGTTCTTCTGAATTCTGAAGGCTGAGCCACCCTTAAACGTTACAGGATAACTTCTTTCCTTTTTAACAAAGGGCCGCTTCGGCGAATGTCGAGTTATATTTGATTACAACGATACAAAGTATCCGTTTGAAACGGTCTTACCCTGCAATATCTAATATTTATTTTAATATATAATAGATATAATTTGTGTATCATTTATATTATTTTCTGGCGAACAAATTTTTGAATTGATGAAATTTTGTATAAATTAGGTGAAATTTTACATTGTACAATTGAACTATTATAACCAGAATGCATTGGATTGGTATGTGAAATATGTAGTATAAATAGATCTGTTAGAGAAAGGACTATTGAACTAAGAAGAAGACTGCATAGTCGAAACGCGTTGTTCTTTTTCTTTTTGCACCGAATAAACCACTTAAATTTATTCTGTGGCTGAGCGGAGTGCGTGGCAATCATTTCTTTTGTTTTTCATATATATATATATATATATATTTGTGTAGTCCATAGGGTTAGGTTAGTACATGTGTAGTCATATAGTCATAGTTTATGTTGTCTTACTTGTATCTTTTCTCTTAAGGGGGGTGGGGGGCCAATTTTTAGAGTGTCGTTTTACAAGTGTAAGATACATTTAGAATAGGTTAGATAGGTGTAGTTGTTAGTTAAGGTAGTTTAGGTTAGTTTAGTATAGGGTAGTTTTACGTTAGTAGTAGGCATATGGTTGTCAGAATTTTTACAATAAATCCTGTTTACATTAGATTGGATTAGATATTTTTTTTGTAAGTTGAGAACAGGCAAAATTGGAACTGTATCCTGCAACACTGAAACGTGCCCATCACTGATATGGTTAGTTTCTTCTGTACCACCCAAATAAGTTGTACTGGTACTCCCATCTGGGTAAATTACCATTGACTTGGTTTAGAGCCATACATGCCATATGTCAACTTCAAAGAATATCTGTTCAATACTTATTTAGAATACTCACTAAGTTGGTTGTAGCGGACAACACCATCATTCACCTTTCTCATATTAGGATCCTAGTGTGTGGCTTTGAGTCTGACAGTCATGCACTCATGTACTGATATTCTGTACTCATTGACATGGATTCACACAGTGCAATCATTTAGCTGAATAGATGGATCACAGTAAACGTTGAAATGCTACGTGTATAAAAGGTGTTTTTTTTACAGGTGCAAGTGTATTTATGAATTCTACAGAAATGTCCAGTTCACAGTCCCCATGAGTGAACGTTAGCCATATGTAGCACAACAGTCCAGGGTTGAGGGACATGTCATGAGGCATGGGTAGGAGTAGTGTGTATTAGCGAGGAAATAAAAAATTGCCAATTGGTAAGAAAGAGACAATGACAGTACATGACAGACAAGTCAACAGTGGTTGGGTGAAAAGGCCACATTTCCTACTGTCACAACACTGGCATGATCTTAAGCCCAGAACTAAGGAGAAACTGTCCATGTGGCACAGACTGGTGCTACTGGGTGCTTTTCCTTGTGAATGTTATTCCTTCCATATCTTCATCCTCTGATGTGTGTTTTGTTTCCTGTGCCATAGCTGGTGCTGTTGTAGAGGTAGAGGGGGCCATGCACACATCAGGGGATAGAGATGTGGAGTCAAAAGTCCAGACAGCTTCCATTTGTGGGAACACATAATGCATCACTGCAGCAAGGAGGAACTGCTGATTTTTCAACACTGCAGCAACATCACAGTGGCAGGCACCCATGTTTTCTCTGGAGGAGGCCAGTTCCCGCTGTATGGACTCCAGAATATTCTGAATAGCCCTAGCCTGTTGTCTGTTATGCTTCTGCCAATTTGAGAGGGCAATTGTTGAAGCCTCTGTCTCATGACAGCAGCTATGTTGGACCGAGACTGCTGAAATCCAGGTAGCGGGGAGCGATGGCAGCCGAGTTGTCCTCATTTGGACTGAGGCACGTCCGCACTCCCTCTAGGCTGCCTGCCATGGTCTCCATCTCCACCTACACCTGCTTGGCCAGCTCCCACTGGACTCCTACCACTGTCCTCTGAAAGGTGATCTCTGGGTCCTCAGAGTCCAGGGCTGTGTGAGTACTGGCTAGAGGTGTGTGTTGGTAGCTGGGTGGTTCATGTGAAGACCCTGCAACGCTGTGTGTCCTCCCTGCAACTGGAGGTGGTGTCTGGAGGGATCCTAGCACATCCTGGAGAGTCTGTTCATTGATGGTTGGTAGCTGGTCATCCATGTCATCTGTAAAATCCAGGACAGGCAGCTCAGCAAGAGGTAAGTTATCATCCTCTGCAATGAGATTGTGTGAACTCAATCTCAGATTGTTTTGGCTGTTTATTTACCACTGGAGGCTCAGAGACATGTTACTGACCTACGTTTGTAGTTGCACTCATGTGTTGCATTGTGCATCACACATGGGCCAAGCTCACAAGGTATTTTGGGGCATATTTATTAGCCTTGAGCACCATCTGAGGGTCACGTTTGATGACGCTCCGGCGGTGCAATGTCCTGTGCTGTATTTACAATGTGGCATAAATCTATTTTTTCTGCCTGAACGCCACCTTCTATAAATGGCCCCTTCACACGCAGCACTTTGCATGGATGGTGTGTGCAATGGGTGTTGCTGTGGGTGTGCCCCAGCAACACCCATTGTGTTTTGACTCTTTCTCAGATTTATGACTTTTCGTAAACCGGAAGCTGCACCAAAATCTAATGCCAGCCCAGGGGTGGCGTTAGCATGGCAAAACTAGAAGTACTGTTTACATTTCTCCTAGATTTTTTGCTTTCTAAATGTGTGCTGCATTCTACAGCACACTTAGAAAGAGCAAATCACCCTTTAAGTTTGTTTTTGTGCAAGAAGGTGTTCCTTCCTGCACAAAAACAGTCTCCCGCTCAACACAGCCATTCTTGCACCATGGCGCAAGGATGGCTGCGTTGGCACACAACAGCTAATTTATCACTTGCACAGAGGGGTACACAGGAATGCGCAGTATTCTTATAAATATGGCGCATCCATGCGTTTTGAAAATGACGGTGCGTGATGCTGCCTAATTTGGCACAGAAGAACGCACATTCATTTTCTGTTTGATCTGGGCCTCTATCTTGTCAGATAGTCAGCTGCACACATGATGTTCACAGACATGCTCCATGTGTTGCATGCGTTTTATTTTGTGGCCATTCCCATATGATGATTATGGTTGTCTCCGAGTTGTTGTGGGTTCACCCTGTATAGGTTGTGGTCCACAGGTTGCAAACTTTAGGGCAGATTTATCTCATGTGGCACGGCTCAGGGCAGCTGCAATATGTGTTGCACTACACTGCACCAGGTTAGATATGCTGGGCTGTGCCATGTTTACTTGAATACGGTGCAGCCCTGCAATTCCCCTGAGCTTGCACAGATTTGTTCTCCCTGCACCAACACAGGCATTGTTGCAGCATGATGAAGGGGTGCCTACCTTGAGGGGATGGTTTGTTTATGTGCAGGAGGTGTTATTTTGAGCTCCTAAGGTGGCATTTCAATGTGTGCTGCAAGATGCAACACACATGAGTAAAGGCAATCCAAAAAGGAGGAAGGGAAGCATTTTGGCCTGAGACACCACTCTGATACCACCCTGGGGTTGTATTGACTTCCGGCCTAGTCTCTGATGTATAAGTTGTGTTGGCACAGGGACTTTGACAATATGCAATGGGTGTTGTTATGGCACAGCCACACTATTTGCACGTCCCTTCCAGGCAATGTGCTGCATAGCGATAGTGAGCGACCTATGTAAAATGTTGTGTATATGTTGGAGTGCATAACACAACCATAGCGTCAGTACATGTGTGGCTCGGGTGGGGATGGCGTGCCTTGTTTCAAGGCCCATGTGTCCCGATGCAACCCTTTAGCATGCATTGAGCGTGTCATATGAGCCTCCCCCTTCTGCCATTTGTGGAATTCCAGATATTCTCCCCCTGCAACTTACCCTGCATTTGTGGTGCTTCCTGGTAGTCTGCGCTGTCCTGCTATTCCAGTGACCAGCTGTTCTAGGATGACTGCTGCAATCATCTCCTCCAGCTCATCCAGGTCCTCCTGTGGTGCAGGA
Source organism: Pleurodeles waltl (assembly GCF_031143425.1). Lineage (NCBI taxonomy): Eukaryota > Metazoa > Chordata > Amphibia > Caudata > Salamandridae > Pleurodeles > Pleurodeles waltl. The sequence continues at coordinate 848,085,113 of NC_090442.1, read as the reverse complement.
CATCCACCTCCAGTCTCCAGTGCTGCCTTTCGGTTCCTGGCCAGTTTCTACTAAGTCCTGTGCTTGCAATCAGGCCAGCACTTCTTGCACTCAGTGACAGTCCTCTTCACCTCTGCCACGCTGTTGACTTTGTCCACTATTTCCTGACATATTGGTGGTCATTCTGACCTCGGCGGTAAAAGGCGCCTACCGCCGGTCAGAAATCCTCCATAATCCCGCCGCGGTCGCGGAAACCCGCCACGGTCATTCTGACCCGCAGAAGGCAAACCTCCGAAAATCCGACCGCCACAACAGACCGCCAGACCAGCGGTCGGCGGAAAGGTGGAGGTGACCAAACCTCCACCGCCACGCCAACAGAAATACGCCCATGCCATTACGACCCACGAATCCACGCGGCGGTCATTCAAACGCGGTATTCCATTGGCGGGACACACCGCCGTGGTCAGAATACACACAAACGAACAAAACTCAGCCACATTGGACGATTTGAATCCCACACACCTGATACACATACACACACCACTCCCACACACACAATACAATATAAAACACCCACCCACATCACCCACAAACCCCTACGCTAAAAAATTCGTAAAGAAGGCAAGAGCGAGACACCAGCATCCAAAAAATAACAGCCACAGCCACTCAACACCATCACCCACACACTATCCACACACAAAACAACACACACCACCACACTCAACTCACTTAAATACACATACTCCACCCCACACATCATACACACCACCCCATGGCACCCCAAAGACAACCCCGCTTCACAGACGAAGAACTCAGGGTCATGGTGGAGGAAATCGTTCGGGTAGAGCCCCAGCTGTTCGGCACACAGATACAATACACCAGCATTGCCCGGAGGACGGAGCTATGGCAGAGGATTGTCGACAGGGTGAACGCAGTGGGACAGCACCCCAGAAATCGGGAAGACATCAGGAAGCGATGGAACGACCTACGGGGGAAGGTGCGTTCCATGGTATCCAGGCACAACATCGCCGTGCAGAAGACTGGCGGAGGACCCCCACCTCAACCCCCACAATTCACATCATGGGAGGAGGAAGTCTTGAACATCCTGCATCCTGACGGCCTCACAGGAGTCGGCGGAGGAATGGATACTGGTAAGTTGAAGCTTCAATACTGCTTCCCCCCCACCTGCATGCCAAATCAGACCCCAACCCTCACCCCCATCCTCGAACCCCACCCTCACCCCCACCCCCATCCTCACCCCCACCCTCACCCCCACCACCATCCTCACCCCCACCACCATCCTCACCCCCACCCCCAGCACACCTATTCCCCGCCAATGTCTCACCATCACAACCCACACATCCCAAAACCTAGGCCTGCATGCGTCCACTAAGCATGGACACCCATCACCAAAGCATGCCCAATGCATATACACATCCCCCCCACAAGCCACCCTCACCAAAGCCCCCACACACGAATGCCAGCACTTGGGGACACGAGAACCCACAGATACACCCATATGCCACACATTGAAACTATAACCATACCTCTATACCCCTGCAGGACCCGACCGTCAACACACCGCGGCGGAGGGGCCAGAATTCTCCACACCCCCCACCCAAGAGGCCGTCAGCGATGACAGCAGCTCTGTCGACCTGGACACCGATGACCAGCCCGGACCATCGGGGACCTCTGGACAGTCGGTTCCCCTCACACAGGCCCAGGCCACTACAGACCCAAACCCCTCTGGGAACACCAGCACAGCTCCCACCCAGCGGGCCCATGCCTCTGTCTCCAGGGCGCGTCAATCTGCGGTGTGTCTACCACTACAGGGCACCCAGGATAACCCACCACCCCAACAACAACAGGGACCTGGGGGCAGTGGTAGTGGGCACACCGGCCAGGGGGCAGAGGCCCAGGGAAACAGGGGAACTCGGAGGGCAGCTGTGCGACAGGGGGGGGAGGAGAGGCCCAGGGAACCCACTCTCCACGAGGTCCTCACCACAATCATGGGAGCATACAACCGCTCCCAGGAGACGATGGCGACGGTACTGGCCCGGTTCCAGGAGATCCAGGTACTGCAGGAGGAACACTATCGGGGGTACAGGGAGGACATCAGAGCCATCAACACCACCCTGGTTACCATGGTAGGGCTGCTGCAGGACCTCGTCAACAACAGGGCGGACACTGAACAACACCCAAGGGCCCCTGCCACTAGCCTGGACCAAGAACAGCCAACCACCTCCGCCGGCGCTAGTGGACAGGAGGCCCCCGCACAGCAGCAGCCCACCAGACCCCCACCTCCTGCAGGAGAAGAACCACCCCGCAAGAGGGCCCTGAGATCTCGCAAGAAGACAGAGTAGGATGTCAAGACCCCCGCCAGCAATGGATACCACCTGATGTCATCCCACTGTCCCACATTGTCACCCTGTCCATCCTTGAACTGCCCATGCTCCATCTCTCCACAGGCCTCTGGACAATGCACCTGTGTGACTGTTACTCTGGACTCTGCCATGGACATTCCTTCACCATAGCCCCCACCCACTTGAAACCACCCATCCCATTTTGAGCACTTAAATAAACACCTATTTTGCACCAAAATATCTGGAGTCTGGCTGTGATTTCAATAGACTGTAATTGACATGACAGTGCAAATATGTCCTTGTACATGGTGAAGTCAACAAACAGCTGCCACAAAGCTGTAGTCCATGGGGAAACGAAGCACAGGACTCGTAGTGGGGACCCCAGATCTGAAATAGGGAGGGAAAAGCCAAAACTCAGTCATCATACACTGGGGCAAATAGACAGGCAGCAGAGATGCTGGAGAGTAGTTAACATTTACTAAATTATCTTTGAAATGTTACCTGTGTCCTATTGGAAGTACTGTTCAATGATTCTGTCCCTGTTGTCTGTTTCAGCCCCGTCGTCTTCCTCCTCGTCACTCTCCTCAGGTTCCACCGCTGCCACAACACCACCGTCTCGACCATCCTCCTGCAGGAAAGGCACCTGGCGGCGCAAAGCCAGGTTGTGAAGCATGCAGCAGGCCACGATGATGTGACACACCTTCTTAGGTGAGTACATTAGGGATCCACCTGTCATATGCAGGCACCTAAACCTGGCCTTTAGGAGGCCAAAGGTGCGTTCGATCACCCTCCTAGTACGCCCATGGGCCTCATTGTACCGTTCCTCTGCCCTGGTCCGGGGATTCCTTACTGGGGTCAGTAGCCACGACAGGTTGGGGTACCCAGAGTCCCCCACTAGCCATACACGGTGTCTCTGTAGCTGTTCCATCACGTAAGGGATGCTGCTATTCCTGAGGATGTAGGCGTCATGCACTGACCCTGGGAATTTGGCATTTACATGCGAGATGTACTGGTCAGCCAAACACACCACCTGGATGTTCATTGAATGGTAATTTTTTCTGTTCCTGTACACCTGCTCCCTGTCTCTTGGGGGAACCAAAGCCACATGGGTCCCATCAATGGCACCAATTACGTTGGGAATATGTCCAAGGGCGTAGAAATCACCCTTCACTGTAGCCAATTCGCCCACCTCAGGGAAAATGATGTAGCTCCTCACGGATTTCATCAGGGCAGACAACACTCTGGATAACACCTTCGAAAACATGGGCTGAGACATCCCAGAAGCAATTCCCACGGTTGTCTGAAATGACCCACTTGCCAAGAAATGGAGTACTGACATGACCTGCACCAGAGGGGGAATCCCTGTGGGTTGGCGGATGGGGGACATCAGGTCGGGCTCCAGCTGGGCACACAGTTCATGGATAGTGGCACGGTTAAGACGGTAGGTCAGGATAATGTGGCGTTCTTCCATTGTCGACAGGTCCACCAGCGGTCGGTACACGGGAGGATTCATCCGTCTCCTCGCCCAACCCAGCGGACGGTGCCTAGGAAGGACAACATGGAGCACACAGTCAAGCAACCCACAGGTACGTACTCACAGCTAGCACAGTATACGATTCTCTATGCAGTGAATGGCGTGTCTGAGTGGCTATGAAAGGCCTAGGCCTGTGTGACGCAGTTGAAATTGAGCCATGTGGGCCCTGGAAATGGCGGCTGCCTGACCTGTGAAGTGTGACAATGGGATGTGAGGTCAATGCGCTGGCGTGGCACACCGCGGCGGGCAGCGGAGGAAGACAGCGGCGCAAAGCAGCATTGGTTAACATTGAAGCCTATGGGTTTCAGGAGCCAATGGCGAAGGGCGCCGGCGGTGGCGGGACGCACCGCCGCGGTACGCACCGCCGCGGACGTCACCGCCATTTTCTATCTACTTATCCACTTGCGACTTGAACTTTCACAGGAGAGGACCTATGCTGCAAGTGTTGCTGTGACCTCGGTCTGGAAGGGACAATGGCTGCTGCGCCTGGGGAAAGGGCCCCTGCCTTCACTGGAGAGGAGTTGGAGAAACTTGTGGATGGGGTCCTCCCCCAGTATGCGCTACTCTACGGTCCTCCAGACCAACAAGTGAGTTTAATTCAATATGGATTTGGGGCCACTGGCTGGCTTGGGGGCCTGGCGGGGGGCCTGGCGGGGATGGGGGGCATGTTGGGCCTGGCGGGCATGTTGGGCCTGGCGGGGGGCCTGGCGGGGATGGGGGGCATGTTGGGCCTGGCGGGGGTCCTGGCAGGGGGCCTGGCGGGGATGGGGGGCATGTTGGGCCTGGCGGGGGGCATGGCGGGGGGCCTGGCGGGGATGGGGGGCATGTTGGGCCTGGCGGGGGGCCTGGCGGGGGGCCTGGCGGGGATGGGGGGCATGTTGGGCCTGGCGGGGGGAATGGCGGGGGGCCTGGCGGGGATGGGGGGCGTTGGGCATCTGGAAAGGAAAATGCTGACAAACTTGAACGTGGTATTTCTCCCTCCCTGTACGTGTCACATAGGTCCGCGCCCATGAGAAGATCGGGATTTGGCGTGCCATCGCCAAGGAAGTCCGGACCCTGGGGGTCCACCATCGACGGGGCACCCACTGCCGCAAGAGGTGGGAGGACATCCGCCGCGGGACCAAGAAGACCGCCGAGTCTCTGCTGGGGATGGCCTCCCAACGTAGGCGGGGTGCCTGCCGTCAACTGAGCCCCCTGATGTTCCGGATCCTGGCGGTGGCCTACCCTGAATTGGATGGGCGCGTGAGGGCAGCACAGCAGACACAAGGGGGTGAGTACAAGCATTATCTACTCTGTTGTCGCGCAGTGGAGGTGTCTGGTTGGGGGAGGAGGGCTGGGGGTCCCCCTAGGCCAGGGCGATATCTGTAGGCTGGGCACCCCCGTAAGCCCCTGTGTCCCCAGCCACCACCCTCAGTAGTTTGTCAGTACAGCCATCCCTGGGCCGTGTCATCCATGGGTGCAGTTGTCAACTCTAGGCGTGTAGGGCATGTTCCACGGAATGCGTAGCGGACCCCAAGTGCGCAACTTAGTGCAGGGGGCATCTGTGTCTGTCATGTCCGCTAACTGTACCGGAGATCCATGTACTCAATATCCCTTTATTTCTCTCTCCCCCCCCCTTTTTGTTTGTCTTTCTGTGCTTGTGTGCATCAGCATCATCAGGCGGAGGAGAAGTGGCATCGGGGCAGGAGGGAGCTGCATCTCACATGGCCCAGGAGGGCCATGCCACAGAGTCAGACTGGACCAGTGAGACGGAGGGCGAGGGGAGCTCCACGACGGGGACGACTGGAGCCTGCAGCGACACGGACACGTCCTCGGAAGGGGGCTCCCTTGCGGGGGTGGCACCATCCGTGCCCCCCGCCATTACAAGTACAGCCGCCACCCAGCGCACCATCTCCGCCCTCCCAGCAGCCCCTCAGCGTTCGCCCCGTGCCCGCTCTGCCAGGAAGCCGGGCATCTCCTTCGCCCCAGGCACCTCAGGCCCTGCCCCTGTTACCCCCGCTGCCCTCAGTGAGGAGGTCATTGACCTCCTCCGAACGCTCATTGTTGGGCAGACTACCCTTTTGAATGCCATCCAGGGGGTGGAGAGGGAGGTTCATCGCAGCAATGCGTACCTGGAGGGCATTCATTCGGGTCAGGCTGCCCATCAGCGATCGTTCCAGGCTCTGGCCTCAGCACTGACGGCAGCCATTGTCCCTGTCTCCTGCCTGCCTCTACTAACTCCCTCCTCCCAGTCTCCTGTTCCTCTGCCTGTCCCACCCACACCATCAGACCAGCCTGCACACACCTCAACACCCAAGAGAAGCTCATCCAAACATAAGCACCACAGATCATGCAGACATTCACACACGCAACATTCCGATGCAGACATGCCAACAGTCACTACCACCTCTGTGACCCCACCTCCTCGTCTCCCTCCTCCCTCCCTGTGATGTCTACACTCACACCTCCATTCACCTCACCATCAGCCAGTGTTTCCATCACCAGCACACCCTCCACTCCAGTCCGCACACGTGCAGTCACCACCCCCACTGTCATTTACACGTCCCCTGTGTCCTCTCCCACTGTGTCTGTCACCCCCTCTTCCACACCACACAAACGCAGCCACCCACCCACCCAACAGCCATCCACCTCACGACAGCCTATCCCTCCTGCACCTGCACCCAAAGACAGCAAACGTGACTCAACTACAACCACATCCTCTCCCTCCACTCCCATTCCCACTGTACCTACCACTCTCCATTGTCCCAAGAAGCTCTTCCTCGCCACTACTAACTTCTTTCCTGACCCTGAGCCCCCCCCCTCCTTCTCGTCGGGGTAAGAAGAGCACCTCAGCCACCACCAGCCCTGCAGCCCCCTTGACAAGGGTGCAGGGGTATTGGAGCCCGCCAGCCCGCATGTCTGGATCTTCGCCCAGCAGCAAGGGGACAGCCAGCCCACCCCCTGGGAAGAGGAGCAGAAGGCGGAAGGGGCGCCGCAGGAGCCCGCCTTCTACATCCCCCCCGGACACCACCCAGAGACAGTCACCAGCCACAGCTCCAAAGGGAGGAAAGGGCCACAGGCCCACGACTAAGGAGGGCAAGGGCAGCAAGTCGGAGAGGTCAGGCAGCAGGCCTGCTGCCCAGGAGGAGCCCACAACCCCCATAGCCGCTGCCCCGGGAGGAATCGGCACAGCTGCCCCGGGAGAGCCCACCACCCCCATAGCCGCTGCCCAGGGAGGACCCAGCCCAGCTGGCCAGGAGGGCCCCACCACCCACAGCCCAGGTGGGCAGTGAAGGAGCACCATCCCCGCTGCCCAGGAGGGCACCACCAGGCAATTAGCAGTTGGCCATAGACCGTCCGCCGTCTCAAGAACCGCTGAACTGGGCCCTTCAAGGCAAGGACCGCTGAACTGGGCCCCGCCGTCTCAAGAACCGCTGAACTGGGCCCTTCAAGGCAAGGAGCGCTGAACTGGGCCCCGCCGTCTCAAGAACCGATGAACTGGGCCCTTCAGGGCAAGGACCGCTGAACTGGGCCCCGCCGTCTCAAGAACCGCTGAACTGGGCCCCGCCGTCTCAAGAACCGCTGAATTGGGCCCCGCCGTCTCAAGAACCGCTGAACTGGGCCCGCCGTCTCAAGCACCGCTCCGCTGGGCCCCGCCGTCTCACGCACCGCTCCGCTGGGCCCCGCCGTCTCAAGAACCGCTGAACTGGGCCCCGCCGTCTCAAGAACCGCTGAACTGGGCCCTTCAGGGCAAGGACCGCTGAACTGGGCCCCGCCGTCTCAAGAACCGCTGAACTGGGCCCCGCCGTCTCAAGCACCGCTCCGCTGGGCCCCGCCGTCTCACGCACCGCTCCGCTGGGCCCCGCCGTCTCAAGAACCGCTGAACTGGGCCCGCCGTCTCAAGAACCGCTGAACTGGGCCCTTCAAGGCAAGGAGCGCTGAACTGGGCCCCGCCGTCTCAAGAACCGCTGAACTGGGCCCTTCAGGGCAAGGACCGCTGAACTGGGCCCCGCCGTCTCACGCACCGCTCCGCTGGGCCCCGCCGTCTCAAGAACCGCTTAACTGGGCCCTTCAGGGCAAGGACCGCTGAACTGGGCCCCGCCGTCTCAGGAACTGCTGAACTGGGCCCTTCAAGGCAAGAACCGCTGGCCCTTTGGCAGACGTGGCAGGGCAGGATCTATCTCGGGCAGGGCTGCAGGATGTCCTCTGGCCAACTTGCCTCCTCCAGTGGCAGTGGGGTCTGTTATGGACTGTTTGGACTGTGGCTTTGCTCTCCCCAGGATGGCCCAGTGGGCAGGCCACCCACTGTATGGACTGTATGGACTGTGGCTTTGCTCTCCCCAGGATGGCCCAGTGGGCAGGCCACCCACTGTATGGACTGTATGGACTGTGGCTTTGCTCTCCCCAGGATGGCCCAGTGGGCAGGCCACCCACTGTATGGACTGTATGGACTGTGGCTTTGCTCTCCCCAGGATGGCCCAGTGGGCAGGCCACCCACTGTATGGACTGTATGGACTGTGGCTTTGCTCTCCCCAGGATGGCCCAGTGGGCAGGCCACCCACTGTATGGACTGTTTGGACTGTGGCTTTGCTCTCCCCAGGATGGCCCAGTGGGCAGGCCACCCACTGTATGGACTGTATGGACTGTGGCTTTGCTCTCCCCAGGATGGCCCAGTGGGCAGGCCACCCACTGTATGGACTGTATGGACTGTGGCTTTCCTCTCCCCAGGATGGCCCAGTGGGCAGGCCACCCACTGTATGGACTGTTTGGACTGTGGCTTTGCTCTCCCCAGGATGGCCCAGTGGGCAGGCCACCCACTGTATGGACTGTATGGACTGTGGCTTTGCTCTCCCCAGGATGGGCCAGTGGTCATGGAGTCCCCTCGTGGATCTGGCGTCGTGTACTCAAGTGGCTGAGGTGCCCCCCCTTCCCTTCCCCCTGAGGTGCCTGTCCTATTTTCTTTCTGATGCCCCTGCAGTGTTCTCTCCGTGGAGTTCTTGTCGTGGGACTGGGCCTTGCCCCTTTGCACAGGACCCCTGTGATCCACGGACAGTGGTTGGACTACATTTAGTAGCTGTATATATTTTGTACATAGTTTATTTATTTATTGGGATTACTGGTGTACATATTTCAATATATCTGCCCGTTTATGATCTCTTATTTTGGTCTTTGCATTATTTCGGAGGGGGGTGGTTTGTGGGTTGTGACAGTGATCTGTGGGAATGCATTGATGTGTGTGTTGTAGTGGGTGTGGGTGTGTGGGTGTGTGCCAGTAATCTTTTCCCTCCCCTGTGTTGTAGGTGCAGTACTCACCGATGTCTTCCGCGCCGCCGGGCGTGCTCCTGGTATATGAGCAGGAATAGGAGTGCGGGGATGACCTGCAACTCTGGTTCCATACTGCCGGAATCTCGCGTGGAGTGCGTAGAGGTGAGCGTTTTCCCGTTCGTAGTCTGTTTCCGCCGTGTTCATATCGGCGGTGCTCCCGCCCCGGAAAAGGTGGCAGATTGGTGGGTCGTAATAGGGTGGGCGGTACATTGTCTGCCGCCTGGCTGTTGGCGGGAACCGCCGCGCTGTTTGTTTGTACCGCTGTGGCGGGCGGAGTGTTAAGTTGGCGGGCTGTGTTGGCGGTTCCCGCCAGGGTCAGAATTGCATATTTTAGACCGCCGGCCTGTTGGCGGCTTGGCCGCCGCTTTATCACCGACCGCCAGGGTCAGAATGAGGGCCATTGTGTCTCTCCTACCAACTGGCAATTTGGAGGTGATGAAGAGCTGGTGTTGGTGCTCCATCACCTGTCTGACCAGGATGTCATGCTCCTCTTCACTAAAGAAACATTTGTGCTTTCTTTTCTCCTTCTCCTGGGACTTTTCTGAACCTTTCTGGCTGGTACTTGGGTGATTGGGGTCGCCTTGGGGTCTCTCCTGTCCTCAAAACTCCATCTTCTCTTCAATTTGCACTTTTTCCTGCTTTTATGTTTTGTTTTGATGCTAGTGGGGTAAAATAAATGGCGCTAACCCTTTTGCGACATATTTATGTGCCGCAAAACGGTGTAGTGCCATTTTTGCAGCATTAGCGCCATATTTCCTTGCGGCATGTTGCAATGGTTAACGTCATTTTTTTTTTTGCTAACCATTCCATAGCGCAATCGTACATCATTTCTTTAATATGGTGCAGTGGAATGACGCTAGCTTGCATTAAAAAAAAGATACACAACTGCGCTAGGACAGTTGTGCGTCATTTTTCTTAAATATGGGCCTATGAGTAAAATACCTTTGTGAATAGCAAACAACCGTAAATGTACACATAAGTGTACGTTTGTCTTTGTGAATTAGGTCCCTTGTGATTAATGTATTGTGCCAATTGTATTTGTGTAATCCCCACTTGATGTACACAATCTTGCAGATCATCTCCCATCTCTCCAAATCCTTTTTCTGTAGGATCCTCAGGTCCAGGAGGTTGCTGAAGAGTGGCTGTCTGAGGTATTTCCTGCTGCCTCCTTTGACATGGGAGAATCTTTTAGAGGTTTCCCTTTGAAGTGCACAGGTTTCCTGCCTCCTCTGCCTTGGCTCCAGAGTAAATACAGGAGGTATGTAATCCTTTGTGTGGAAGCAGGACACAACCTATTCAGGTGTAAGGGGGGCTGTGCCTAACCTATCCCTCCCATCCTGCCAGTGAAGGCTCTTAAGCTCTCTAATGTGTGCGTCTTTCTAGGAGGAATACATGAAGTCCACATTCCAACTACACCCAGCCATATGACCCAGATAGTGGCGGCTCCTCCGCTATGGCCGAGGAGCATTGCCTCCCGCCAGCAGTTGCAAATTGAAAAATAAAAACGATAATAAACAATGTTTATTATCATTTTATTTTTCAAGGGGCTGGGCCATGAGTGATGACAGGGAAGGAGGGGGAGTGGTGTGCGCTCCTCTCAATGTTCATGTGTTTGGCCGGCCGTCTCAGGATGACCACACACATGCATACTTAACTGTCTTCAACCCGACACTGTGTTGCTGGGCTGGAGAGAGCAGGAACAGGCTCAAAGCCAGGGTGCTCTGGCTAATCCTAACACTACTCCCATGCTGCTCACAGCATGAGAGCAGTGTGAGGATTGGCTGCAAGGCAGGCTGGGAGCCTAAGCCTGTAGTAAGTGGAGGCAGAAGACTGGCGCAGCAGTGGCGATGCGGAGATGCAGCGGGTCAAGTCCGTTTTTTAAATTTTTGTTATTTGTAATGTTATCTTTGTTTTGTGCTCCCCACCCCACCGCTTTGCCCCGACAGGAGCCGCCCCTGGACCCAGAGATAGACTGCAGGCACCAAAGGGCTTTGGGCCTGATTATGAGTCCGGCGGTCACTAGACTGCCAGACTTGCATTGGCGGTCAGGCCTACCGCTGCTGTGGGGGTCCGACAACCACATTAAGATCCTGGTGGACAGACCCCCAGGGTACCCCTGTCTTTGCCAGGATCAGTGATCTTGACAGGTTGATGGTGGGTGCAGGTTGCAATCTGCCAGGGAGGTGCTGTATGCAGCACCTCCCTGCTGATTATCTCCTGGTTCTCTGACACCCTTTTCATAGCAGTCTTATCACCATGAAAAGGCTGGTGGAGAATAGGTGCAGGGAGCCACAGGGTGGCCACTGCACTGCTCATGCACTTGGCATATGCAGTGCAGGGGTCCCCTTGTCTAGCACCCTTGCAATGCTCACTCTCCGCTGTGCAGACAGTAAGCGTTGCAAGGGTGCTGGTGCCCCCTGCAGGCGGCAGTATTGCAGCTGGCTCAATTACAAGCCAGCGACAGTGCTACCACCACTTTCCTGCTGGGTAAACAGGCAGAAACCTTGGTTTCCTCCCATCAGCCTAGCTGGAAAGTCATAATGGGCCCGGTGGGGAGGTAGCCAGTAAGGAGGCAACCTCCTCGTCGAAAGTTCAGCAGACGGGTCATCCCGTGTGCTGAAATCATAATCCAGCCCTAAGGCAAGAAAAAGTTAACTTTCTAAAAATGACATTTTCAAAATTACAATAGAAAATCTGACTTCACCATAAAAGAGGACTTTTCATTACAATTATAAAGTGACCATGCATCGACTTTTTACCTGTTCCCATTTGGAAGTTACAGCTTATTAAATATAATAATGTGACTCCTTTGTTATCCTGCAGGGAAGCTGGCCTTGCTGTAGTGCAAAATTAATGTAAGAGCTTTTCACTACCAGGACATGTGAAACTAAAAATGACATGTCCTGCTTTTTAAATAAATTGCACCGTGCTGTGTAGGCTGTTTAGGGCCTTCCCTTGGGGTTTTCACTACCAGGGCATGTAAAACTAAAAATTACATGTTGTGCTTTTTAAATAAATTGCATCCTTTCATGTGGGCTGTTTAGTGCCTCCCCTTGGGGTGGCCTATATATAATAAAAGGGCACATTGGAGTTTGACAAAAAAGTTTATTTTACAAGGTCGAAATGGCAGTTTTAAACTGCATGCAGGCCTGAGACAGATTAGCAAGGCTACTTAAGTGGGTGGCACAGCTGCTACGGGCATTTAATTTATAGGCCCTGGGTAAGTGTAGTATCACTTTTCTAGGGACTTATAAGTACATTAATTATGCTAATTGGGGGCAAGCCAATGTTACCATGTTTTAAGGAGTGATCACACGCACTTTAGCATTAGTTAGCAGTGGTAAAGGGCGTAGCGTTTTATTAAGCCCAACAAAAACGAGATCAGTAAAATATGGAGGAGTAAAACAAAACGTTTGGGGCGAGACCACTCTAAGGCTGACAGGTCTAACAGTCCCGTTATTGGTGCTTGCACATTCTCATTAACTCTCCTTTCATACCTGTGGTCTGCAGTCATTTGTAGAGCAGTAATATCAAATTAACATGAAACACAAGCCTGACTTTTTAAATCACACTTACTCATAATTTTCCAATTTATGCATACTTCACCCACGCATAAATTTAGTTACAAATCTCATGTAATCAACATGTCATCAACAGGCGAAATAAACTGTTTTCTTATGTAGGAACCACAAGGCGTGAAACTGAGCTCACTGAATTAATAGGTCACAAATGTTTACGAGTTAATTTTTAAGTTGGCAATGCAACACAATATAAGAAGTCTTGCCCACATATTTCACATTGCAATACCCCGTGTCCTCTTTTTTCCAAGCGCACATTTTCGGAGTCAGAATGTGGTTCAGTCCACATCGACATACTGAGCAATTACCTCTTTTCGATGAAAATGCATGCAGTGCCTGGCCCTGCCCCAGACGCTCCGTGAGAAGCCCACGACCTTGATGCGACACAAAATGGTAATTATAATCTATCTCAGTGGTTCCCAAGCTTTTGATTTCTGTGGACCCCCACTTTAACATTAATGGAACCCAGGGACCCCCACTGAATCATCATGGGAACCCGGGGACCCCCGCCTGAGTCATTACTGGAAGCTGGGGAACTAATTTGTGAATATTTGTTAATATTTTTTAATTTTCTAGGCTCTCGTGGACCCCCTGAGAATGCTTCGCGGACCCCCAGGGGTCCCTGGACCACTGGCTGGGAACCACTGATCTATCTAATGTCTATTCGGCTAGATGCTGAAAATTCCCATCAGGCCCGAGTTACAGTAAAACCTAATGATAGTTATTTTTCTGTTCATTATTTTAGAGCAACTATGTAATGTCGGTGTAGTCAAAGGGGACAGAAGGGGCCATCTAGGAGTTAAAAGTGAATTGCTTCACTGATAGCAGATTAGGCTACTCTATACTTTACCTATCATGCAAGGCACACAGAAGGGAAAGTTGCCCCGAGATGCTGATCTTTTCGATAGAATGGACTAACATAGCAAGTTAATTTATTGTGTACACATTAGGGTATTTTATTATTCCTTAAGCTACCAATGGTATTACTTAGACTATCTGACAAATATACACTTTGCTCTTGACTTCGGGCTTGGCAGGAAGGCTCTTGCTCATCATGGTGGCAGAGGACATTACGCCTGCCATCCTGGTGTCCTACCACCTACCAAAATTAGACATCACTGTCGTCTCAGTGGTGATCTCTGTACCTACAGAGGTACTAGAGTCATGACTGTTCTACTTAAGACAATAAAAGTTTGGTGGATGTCTGCCGTTGGTTTGGATGGCCATCCACCAAACATTTAGTTTTTTTTTTAAAAATACTTCCAAAGTTGGAGTTTATTTTGATAAACAAAAAGACTAAAGACTTCCCCCAACTCAGGAGTTTCTTTCCCTGTGTATGTGGAAGGAGCCATTATTTTAGTTTTTCTGTTCATCACCGCCAATTTTTCCCTGGCAGTTACAGACAGAAAAAAAGGACAACAGACCATCTGCCCAAAATAGGGCACGTGGAGTAGTGCCTTTACCTTGATGGCCAGCAGGCCATTGGGCCATCAGAGTGAGTTTTCCATCAACAGAGCCAACGCGGGCAGATGGAAAGATGAGGGCCCACCCAACCCTAAATAGGGCGTGTGGGCTGAGAGCTTGGTGGACAGGCTACTCCATCTCATTTGTGATGTATTAACCCCGCTGCCAAACTCTAAGGGCCTGATTTAGAGTTTGGGGGATGGGGTTACTCCATCACAAATGTGACGGATATCCCGTCTGCTGTGTTACGATCCCACTATATCCTATGGGAATTGTAATATGGCAGACGGAATATCCGTTACATTTGTGCCAGAGCAACCCGTCTGCCAAACTTCAAATAAGGCCCTAAGTAAGGCCATTAGTCATTTAAAAGGTTGGGCTGCCTATTGTAGCAGTGAAAGATATTTGTAGAACAACTAGAAGATGAGAATCAAACAAAAGACTCCAGTGCTTGTTATGGGATAGCGGCTATTTTTAGATGTGTGTCATATTTGTATTACCAGGTGCAGTGGTCCACGGAGTTTCAAACCAGCAAAAGGCTGGGAGTAACAGAGTACTGACAATTACAAAAAGCATGCGATACAGGTGGCGCTGGAACTGCCCATGCTGTTTTACAGGTTTACTCCATTTTTCTTTCGCAGGTACTCTAAATGCAGGCTAATATAGCACCTCTTGATTATCGTGTAACATCATTGGCACATGGGGTAAAACCCCTTCATTTAGGGACACAGTCCAAATGAAAACGTCTTGCTTTATAATTTCCATGCTGTTTTGATCCGTGTTATAACCAGTTCTGTTACTGGTCCTAACACCTTTGTGCTGGTAGAGTGAAGGGTTATAGGTACTAAGACACATTCGGATGACTCTATACACACACAACACCTGGGCACAGAAGAACTACCAACCACTGTCAATAAGAATGCTATACAAAAAAATGGGACAACTTGTCTATTGAAGTGGGCAAACCAAACAACACTGCACAAGATCGAAACTTGTGGCCAAAGGGCAGGTAAAAGTCCATCGGCTAGGACGTTGCCATGACTTGTAAATATAAAATACTGCTCCAGTAGACTTTTTTGTGGTACATTTCAATTCTGCTATCACGGAGAGACCTGCTGTCTTCATGTTTTTCAGTTATTTTTATGAAACAGAAACGGGATATCGTGTTGGACAGCACTGAGAGGCACAATAAATAATTGGTTCAAGGAAATTAAGGCTTTATAGTAATCAGATATAGGGGGTCATTCCGACCGTGGCGGTCCAAGACCGCCAGGGCCGGGGACCACGGAAGCACCGCCAACAGGCTGGCGGTGCTTCCCAGCCCATTCTGACCGCGGTGGTAAAGCCGCGGTCAGAAGGATGGCGGGAACGGGTGCCTGGGGCCCCTGGGGGCCCCTGCACTGCCCATGCCACTGGCATGGGCAGTGCAGGGGCCCCCTAACAGGGCCCCACCATGATTTTCACTGTCTGCTTAGCAGACAGTGAAAATCGCAACGGGTGCAACTGCACCCGTCGCACCCCTGCAACTCCGCCGGCTCCATTCGGAGCCGGCTTCATTGTTGCAGGGACTTTCCCGTTGGGCCGGCGAGCGCTCTTTTGGCGGTCGCCCGCCGGCCCAGCGGGAAAGCCAGAATGGCCTCTGCGGTCTTCTGACCGCGGAGCGGCCATTTGGCGGTTCCCGCCGCCCGCCAGGGTCAGAATGACCCTCATAGAATGGAATTGCCTCTCATCAGAAATGTTTGTATATTTCTAGGGAGCCTGGAACCCCAGCTCCAGTCACCTGGGACTTTCACAATGTTGAGCTAAACTGAAATTATTCTACCGTGGGGTTTAGGACATCAAAGAACCTGTCAGATGATGAAATCTACGCAGAAAATCTATTTCTTATCTTATAACACTTATTGTTTAGGAATTGAGTTCGAACTTGAGTGAAAAGCATTTTATGGGTATATATCTCATTTTTGTCAGCATTAGTGCATGTTCATCTGACAGGAACAGTGTAAACTATCCGAGTAAATATATTCATATGTATGGCCTAATTATATGTTGAATGCATGGCCAATTTACACAGGTGCACACTTTCATTCGGTGTCCCTAGCGCAGAGAAGAGCTGTGAACCTGTTAGAGAAAAATGTGCTGTTTCCAGAGTATCCCAACACTCTGGGAGATTGCTCATGCAACCTCGAGAGCACGGCAGAGAAAGATAAGTCAGTGGTGCATGGGTGATCCACTGCAATGTTTCTCTTTTGGTGTTTTTTAAAAGTCTTTCAAGGCGCCCTAGCGTAAGCATGAGTGTGAGTGCAGCAAGCTGTCCTCCTTGTGGGGTGTCCAGCCATTCATAGCTTTCTTGCATTTCTAACAAGCAGAAGTCACTCGGCTTGTTTAAACATCCAGCTCACGACTGTAGCTTCTCTGGGAGGATAGTAGTTTACCCACAATCCTATAACATTCTGGCACTTGTTGGCAATGCTATGAAACTACTGACCTGCTTGCAGATGAAACCAGTTCGTCATTCGATTGTGCTGGGAATGCTATTCCTTTGAACCTTTGCTTGTCTTTGCAATTCCTAAATACAGAGAAGTAACAATAATGTAAAAACATGTTTCAGACACTTAACTCTCTCTATCCTACTCAAGTATTGTTTGTTTAGTAATTCCCCTTCTGCTGTGTCGTGTAGCAATTCCCCTTCTTCAGCATGGTCTCACTAGATGTTTCACCTTTTATAGACTTTATTTTTGGTGATTACATTTCTGTGTACTGTGACATTGTCATCCACTACCACAGTGTGTTTGCTATGTTCTTAAATATATACTTTAAATTTGGTTACACCCATTTAGTTTATTTAACTTTCCAGTGCAGCTATGGTAATTTGGCACCAGAAATGCATTAGTATTGTAGAAATTAGGCCCTTATTTATACTTTTTTAGCGCCGCATATGCGTCGTTTTTTGACGCAAAATCGTCGCAAACTTACAAAATACAATTGTATTTTGGAAGTTTGCGCTGCTTTTGCGTAAAAAAATGACGCAAATGAGGCGCTAAAAAAGTATAAATAAGGGCCTTAATGTCGTATGTGGTTCGCAGTGTATGTGTGCATACCAATCACATGCATGACTAAAAACTTTGGCTCCAACGAACATTATGACTTCAGTTTAAAATCACAAAATTGAGACAGGGCAATGTAAAATATAGAACCCACACCAAGAAAACCTACTTTTACATATTAGCTTACCCCCCCTAACGTGTGCATTGCACGCTTACAAGGCTTACTGCTAAATGTATAAACGTGGGACATAGTAAGTAGTAGGGAAATGTATGCACAAAGTGAACAATTGCAAACGTTATTTGCCCAGGTGGAGGCCAAACTACCTTTTCAATGAGCAGGTCTGAGTGTTAATAAAAATTGATTCTCATAATTCAATCTGGACAAAATGGAAGCACATCAATCCAAAATGTCTTTTCAGTTTTTATTAAAAAATGATGAAAGTAGTTTTTTGATAATTGTTATGAAAAAGCAACGTTTGAAAGTGTGCTTTATGCTGCTTGGGAGCAAACTAGTTTGAACCTGTATGCTGGAAAACTCCACTGCAGAAACTACAATCAACATCCCCGAATAGGTGTTGGAGATTGGCATTCTCAAGAACAATGAGTTGCCTTTCAGAGCAAGAAGACTGAAGTGGCGTCAATAGTCAGTAGTACGACTGCGCAAAATTCTCATAATTTGCTTTCAAGTTTTGAAATGCAGCACCGTCATTTAGAAACACATTTTTGACTCAAGGGTTAATTTTGTACTAATTAATATAATAATGCAAAACAAAGCTCCACCTCCAGCAGCCGCTCACTTTCTGTTGTCCCCATATGCTTGCAGCATTTCTTACAGCAAATGGTGGGTTTGCAGTAAATATTCCAGCAAGTGACGTGTAATTTAGCAAATGGGTCATAATGAGAACATTTCAGGAACTTTACATCAAAAACATAACATGAAATTCTCAAAATGATGTAAATTATACTGGAGTCATTTTAATTTTGTACATGCCTAGTCAGTGGTGACCATTTAGCAGGGCTAAATTATATGGGATCAACAGGAACAGATAGCAACATGAAGGGCTTCCAAAACTGCTCTACCTTTGAAGTAGAAGTCCCCAGCTATAGAGACCAGAAACTGAAGCCATTCATTTAGAAAGAGCCTCATCAGACATTTTGCTGTGCTCCTGTTGAAGAGAAAACTGGCCGCAGAAGAAGAAGAGATGGGGTTCCCTCATATAAATGCTTCTGTTACAGAAAAAATATTGAGGTAAAAAATGTCAACATTACATGCTTGCAATTACAAAAATATTGTGCACCAAAAAAAAACATTACATATGTAGATGTATATACATATGCTTAACCTTAAAATAATTTTAAAAAGAATGTCAATTTTTTAAAATAATGTTATACATTTATAAAAATACATTTTATATAGTAAATATTAACTCTAATAACATTTCACATTTTTTATTATTACAAAATGTCTGCCCATAAAATACCTGTAAAAATGATATAAATGAATAAAAAAATTATAAATGCAAACATATACATCAAACACATAAAGATATTTCAGTATAAAAGATCATATCAATAATTAATGTTATATATGTAAAACAATATGATATAAATTAATATTAATTCGATAAATACATAAAACAATAACATAATTAATAAACCATTACAATTATTTTTGAAAATAACTTTATTAAAATAATATATCAAAACATCACTAAAATAATTTTATTCATATGAAACATAGGGCCTCATTATGACCCTGGTGGCCGGCGGTACATTGTCAGTATGACCGCCAAACAGCCTGGCGGTGTACCGCCAGTGTATTATGACCATGGCGCATTAGCCACAGCCATACCACCGGACCCTCCACCATGGCGGTAAACACCGCCATGGAAAGGCTGGTGGTAAGGGGAACTCGGGGTGCCACTGGGGGCCCCTGCACTGCCCATGCACTTGGCATGGGCAGTGCAGGGGCAACCAGGCACAGCCCCATCACAAATTTCACTCCCCAATGCGCGACGGGTGCTGCTGCACCCGCTGCACATCAACATTGCTGCCAGCTCTATTATGAGCCGGCTACAATGTTGATGTGACTTTTCCACTGGGCCAGAGGATGGAGCGGGAAAGTCATACTAGGGAGCCATAAATACCGCCAGCACTGGTGGTATTGTGGCGCCCGCAGCTTCGGCGGTCTTTCTGTAAGACTGCTGAAGTTGTAATGAGGGCCATAATGTTTAAAATAAAAAGAATTATGCTACAAAAATATACAATCCTATATAAACAAAATAAAATTATGAATAAAAAAATATTTTAAGAATAAAATCCAAATCCAACCCAAAAACACTATAAAATAATATCCAGGATTACGCTACCTCAATATTGCATGTTCCCACATTTAATTGCAGCAGCTGCATGTTTAAGAGGAGAGCTTTGAGAACCAGCACCTTGTTATTTTCAAATTAGGCACTGGAACTAACAATATAGGCCATGTGACAAACACACATTCTTCTCAACAAATCATTTCCATGGAGTACAGTACTGCCTGTCTACACATTGCATGACACCAAATGGGGTTGCGAAGCGTGGTTACAATACAGTGTGCCCTTACGAACAACCTGAATAGCCTTCTGCACACAGCCGATCTGCCTTCACAACCCTGTGCACAATCCCTGTTCCTGTCTGTGACATCCGTGCTCTGCACACCCCTGTGCACTCTCCTGATACATGTCTGAAGAGATATGCACACTATGCAATTACCTATCTGTGCAGCCTTGTGTACCCTCCACACCTTGTCACCTCAGCCCTGTGCATCTGCCCCTATCTTCACTTTGCTCTGTATCCCTATTGTAATGTTTGCACTGGTATAATGCTAGTATTTCTTTATAACTTGGGGCCATTGCTGGCCAATGGTGCATAGCAGTGGTGTTATACTTGCACTGATATGCTTTGCATTTTTCATCTTCATCACTACTGCTTTCTAAAGTCACAACATGTAGGCTTGGTGTAACCCATTGGCATTTATCTTGTAAGCATCCATTCATGAACCCACTCACCCATTCATCCATCTATACGTTCTCATACACAACCATTCATTAATGTACTCAGTCACCTGTCTCACTTACCCATGAATACTCATACCCTATTAATTTAGTATTGCATTCACCTACTCATTCATTCACATACACATACTCACATAAACAAATGCACAGACAACACACAGACACACATACACATCAATCAATGAAGGAGAACTTATTGAAATAAAAATAGCTAGTCTTGTTGGCCCTATCAATGCTTGTCCCTCCTGACAGTATCCTGGATTATTCCCATGACTTCAAATATACAGTTATCTCCTGCCCCTTTTTTTGCAGCCTGTCCATAATGCTAATTCTCTTCTACACCCCCTCCCGTGTTGCATTGAAAGATAGTGCTTCTCTTGGTCTTATTCCATGGGAGAAATTAGTAGCCCGAGGAGCTACCTGCGCTCACGGCACCCACCCTCTATTACTGCCTGAGTCCTGCACCTGCCATAAGCAAGGAAGCAGCTCCATTTTACTCTTGCAGCCTGCCAATTCAAGGCAGCTACAATAACGAAAGGTTCGAGGAAACCAGCATTGTCCAAGGCATTGATCCTGATAGACTTAGGCTGACAGCAGAATCTTAGGGGACTATGCACATAGATGAACCTACATGTGAATAAATCTACATGTGTAAGTTTACTCTTAAACGTTTGAGCAAGATTACTCCTTTTGGCCATTCACTGTTTAGGATCATAACGGCACTCAAAAGTGCAGACCTACATACACTACCCCATGAATTCAGGAGTGGAGCCTAATTTACAAGTATGAAGTTACTTACTATCTGTAATTTTTCGCAACAAGGTGGAGGGGTCCGCCATCACATTGGGGTGCAGATCTATCAGTGGTAAAGAATAAGGAAAAGTTTAGAGTTTATTAAACTTAAAAAATGATTCTACAAATATTTTGATGTTAACTATTAATGTAAAAAAAATAAAGTTACATTAATGCTTAGTTTAAAGACAGGTATTAATATATTTTATAATAGACTAAGGATTATGGTATAAATATATTTGAATTTCATTTATATTTAAAAAAAGTTAAAATACATTTATTTAATTCAAAATTTGTTCCTAAAAGTTTTTATTTTAAGTCCCGGCCTCCATTATTTTCTATGGAAGGTGTTTTAGTGCCAATTGTTGGCAATGTGTGGTGCTCGATTTATGCCAGGTGTGAGCTGTAATACATTTAGGAGTGCTTTGGGTCCAATTTGGCTAGACTAACAATTGAAGTGAAGTTTGTGAATAGCAATGGGCTTACTCCTTTGTGGATGGAGGCATGTCCCTCACTAAACCCCTCACCAGCCTTCCCTTAAAACCTCCTTACTCCTTACAAAACTCCTCTCCTTAAATGCTAAGTATTCTCCATTTCCAAAACACTCCCCCATCCCTCCCACATTTACGACTAAAACGTATACCTATATACATGGAGGTTTCCACAGTTGGGACAGAGATCTATGCATATAAAAGATAAGGCTGAGGTGTACAGTTGACCTGAGTAGTACTATTTTAATACTACTAACCTTCTACAAAATGCAGTTTGTGAATAGGCTCCTTAAAGCAGAGCAGTAAAAAGTTGAGTATTGAGGCTCACTTAAGTGGAGTTGGTTGTTACATAATTGCTGAATTTATTCTCCAAGAATATGTGACCTGCTGACAGGAAATAGGAAAAGCAAAAATGGCAATATGTTTGTGAACGTGCATGTCTGGTGGGGGCAAAGGTGTTTGTATAATAGATAAAAAGGACACTGAAACAATAATCAACCCAACTGTGCACAGATCACTTTTATATGGTTAGCAGCAAATGCCCAAATATAAAGGAGATGTGCTTATTTTGAAATTCACCTCATAGTGTTGTTTCCTTTAAATATTGTTTACATTTCAAACAATTACACTTTGACCTCTAACGCACTTATTTAGCACAGATATCTTACAGTTTTCATGCAATGTGCCATAACTGAAGCTGGAAGGAAAGGTGCTAGCAGCTGTTTCAGTTGGTCAGTAGCTTTAACCAGGCTGCAATTATGATGGAGGTGATATACAATGATGTCTTGAAGTTAAAGTCAAATTTACGAGTCAACTTACATGCCCAGGTTCAAGGAAGAGAGTAGTATTTTGTGTGAGAGTATAAGCATGCTGAGAGAAATTGATGGAAAATATCTTCTATATTGCAATTTCACATATACATCTATAAATTCTCTGATAAAAACAAAGGTTACAGGGACATTATAGTTAGGTTCATATTCTAAACACACACAACCACAGGCATTCACCAGTTACTGTTACAGTTATCTCAAGTAACTAGAACTTGTGCCCTAAGTTAACTATAACTCAACCCCACCCTCCCATCAATACTTTCACTGCAAAGTTTTGCAGTGATATTATCAATGATGTGATAGAAGATATAATGAATGATGTAATATGTGAGGCAAATTGCAGTGCATGGCAAGGGAGCGAGTTATTGTTAACTTGGGGCACAGTTTTATAATGTTATCTATTAACTATAAAGTCCCTGCAACCTTTGTTTTTTCAGTGAATTTCTAATGTTTTTAATGCTATTTTATAACTAAAGTGTCCCTGTAACCTTTGGATATTTTAGTGAATTTCATCAACTTTATTAATAGAAATTGTACAACAATGTGTAAGTAGATGTGTGAGTGGCTGTATGGGCATGTGAGTGGGTGTGTAAGTGGTTGTGTGGGTGTGTAAGTGGGTGTTTGACTGATTTTGTGGGTCTGTGAGTGGGTATGAGAGTGTGTGAATGAGTGTGTAAGTGGCTGTGTGAGTGGCTGTTTGGGTCTGTGAGTAGCAGTAGTATTGATTTGGTGGGTCTGTAAGGGGGTGTGTGAGTGTGTGAATGGGTGTGTGAGTGGGTGTCTGAGTGGTTGTATAGGTCTGTGAGTAGGTGTGGTAGTTGGTTTGTGGGTCTGTGAGCAGGAGGGTGAGTGTGTGAATGGGTGTGTGAGTGGGTGTGTGAGTGACTGTGGGTCTGTGAGTGGGTATGGTAGTGGTTTTATGCGACTGTGAGTGTGTGTGAGTGAGTGGCTGTGTGGGTCTGTCAGTGGGTGTGATAGTGGTTTTGTGGGTCTGTGAGTGGGTGTATGAGTCTGTGAATCAGTGTGTGAGTCTGTGCGTTGGTGTGTGAGAGTGTGAATGGGTGTATGAGTGAGTGTGCCTGTGTGGGTCTGTGAGTGGGTGTATGTGTTTTTTAATGGGGGTCTTGATTCACAGATCTGCAGCAGATTCCCACAGGGGTCTCGCTTAGCACCAGGTGGATCCACTGATCCTTTCACATGCAAAGAAAATGTTTTCCACAATTTCTTCCCCATGAAAGGTCCCTCACAGACCGCTCCAACAGTCCCATAGGGTGAGAATAACTCTATCTTCACTTCTTATATACTAATTACACTTCAATTCCCTCCACATCAGAACAGTATCCAATTGAGAAAATGGCAGCTGCAACTTTTCCCTTCAGGTTGCGGCCAGCCAATCACGGCATTGCTGTTGGCTCATGGATCCACGCATCTGTCTCGGCAGTTCTGCAGTGAATCCCCGTTTCTAGGTATACATACATATTTTTTTTAAATACAAAAAGGGGGCAGAGGCGATTGCTGCCACACCTTTACATTCAGTTGTATTGATAGTGCACGAGTCTTGAGGGCCAACCCCCTAGTCCTCAGACATCAGGAATCCTGGTATGGCAAATGAAAGCGAGACTCAGCACATGTTTGTATTCACTATTAAAGAGAAAAAAGCTTCTTTGTAAATCTCATATCCTCATGTCATGAGGTGCCATATATCAACATTATTCCACCAGTCAGTTCTTCCTAAAAAGATTTTTTGCCTTTATTGGTTCATCTGTGATGGTCCATATATACATTCAAGTGATAATCAATTCCCCCCATCTCAGAACAGTATCCAATTGAGAAAATGGCAGTTGCAACTTTTCCCCTCAGGTTGCGGCCAGCCAATCACGGCATTGCTGTTGGCTCATGGATCCATGCATCTGTCTTGGTGGATCTGCAGTGGATCCGCGTCTCTGGGTATACATACATATTTTTTTATTTAATAACTTCACAACTACTGGACAGATTTACATCAAATTACAAAAAGCACTCTTTCTGGACCAAGATCTAGCTTTCTGCCAAATTTGGTGTAATTCTATTCAGCGTTTCGGGCTGTAGTTGCTTCAAAATCCCTATTAATATTGACATAGGAAAAACTCGTTTTGGGACCCCCTTTTTCTCAACTTCCACTTGATGGTACCCCTGAATCTTTCCAGACAGCAGCTGAAGGGACTGGCAACATAGTTTTGAAAATTTTGGGAAGATTTGTTAAACGGCAACAAACTTATTAGCAAAACAAAAAACTCTTGCTGTAGAAACTTGGTCTTAACTATAACTACCTATTGGTGACTCTAGCACTGCATTAATGTTGTCTTGGTTTAAGGACAGCCTTTCATAACCACAAGGACAACACTCAGGAAGTTCCCATATAGGCCAAAAGACCAAAGCACCAGACAGAGTTTCTGTATAATGCAAAGAACTATTGTAGTGATAAGCGGCGGCTGCCACAAATCACATGGGGAGGGGCAGGGTGGACACGAAGAGGAGAAAATAAAAAAATAAAATAAATTCAACTTACCTTCACGGATGCCACAACCTTGTTTGTCGCACCTCTTTTGCCGATGTGGTGTGCCAGTATTCGCTGGGACACCGGCACAGGCTACCCAGCAATCCTGGCACTGCTTTCATGCTATATTTAGCAAAAAAGCAGCACCAGGATTAGTCTGAGTGGCTCGGACTGCCACTCATACACAGCCCTGGGGTCTGCACAGTTTCTCCAGCCTGGCTGTTAAACACAGCTGGGCTGGAGAAACCTAAGTGCACATGTGTGTTTGGCTGGCCTGAGACGGCCAGTCAAAAAACACATGTGCACTTAGGTGCACACTCTCTCCTCCTCTCCCCTCCCTCCTCCCGTGGCCAAGGTCCGCCCCGCCCTACACTGCTGGCTGAGGCAGCAGCAGAAAAATAAAATGATAGTCAAGTATCATTTTATTTTTCTGCTGCTGACTCAGACATGGGGGCGACGCTCCTCGCCACAGCGAATTAGCTGCGCTGGGTAGTGTGCCCCACACGGATGCGCAACTAAGCAAGACAAGCTTCTGCTTATTCCATCTGCAAAGGTTATAAACAAAATCAGGAGCAACTTGCAGGGTTTTGTTGGGGCGGGGTGGTGCAGTGGGTGCAGGGGGTGTGGGAGGGTGAATTAATAAAAAATAAATTAAAAAAAATCACTTACTTGCTTCTCCGCTGCCACCGCACGTCTCCTCGGCTTCACTGCCAGGACAGGCTCCCAGCCTTCCCTGTGGTCAGTCCTGACCCTGCGCTAAGCACCATTAGGATTGACTGGGAGTGCCCAGCCAATGCACTCTCAGGCAGACTGGAAGCCTGTGCAAGCTCTCTCCAGCCCGGCAACTGTCTTGCTGGGCTGGAGACAGCATACTGCACATTTATGTTTGAACGGCCCGAGACGGTCGGCCAACATACATGCACAGTGAGGGGACTGCACAGTGCACTCCCCTCATCTTCGTCATCCCCAATGCCTCGTCCCTTTAACTAACTAAATGATAATAAACATGGTTTATTATTGATTTGTTTGTTAAAGATGATTTACAGTTGCTGCTACTGGTGGGGGGGGGGGCATCGCTCATTCTCCCTAACAGAGGAGCCGCGCCTGAATAAAATTCAAGAAAAGTATGAGAAAATGTATACATTTTCTGTTAAAGACACTGAACATCGTTATTGTTTAGTCTACTAATAAAATGACAGGGGAAAAAGATGAACGCTTTGTTTGCAGTCTTAGGGGGTCATTCCAATATTGGCGGGCGGCGGGCCGGCCCAGCGGGAAAGGCCTTTCAACACAGAAGCCGGCTGCGGTGTTGCAGGGGTGCGACGGGTGCAGTTGCACCCGTCGCGATTTTCACTGTCTGCTATGGGGACACTGGCATGGGCAGTGCAGGGGCCCCCAGGGGCCCCATGACACCCGTTCCCGCCATCCTGTTCCTGGCGGTAAAAACCGCCAGGAACAGGCTGGCGGGAAGGAGGTCGGAGGTCAGCGTGAAATCTGAGACTCTGACCCTTAGGCTCAAAGCAATTTACAGTAAAGCACTGCTGCATTTTAAGAAATTGCTACAATTTAATAATCCCGCCAAATTGCTGTGGTTTACTAATGAAACGTTTTCTTAAAAAACCTCAAAATGATCACTTTCAGCTGTTTTTTTTTTTTAGCTTTGCAAGTATGTACTCTGTAGAATATGTTGCTGTTAACGGACTGGGAAAATAAAACCATTTTCCCTATGATCAATTGATGAAAAGTCATTGTTCCTGCCTGCATATTTTTTTACCAATGCCAACAAACATATGCCCTTTGACCGTATTATGAAAGTGAGCTTTCACATGAGTTATGGCTGCACAATTGTTTTTTCTCAGATCCAAAGTGCATTCATTTACCTGTGAATGAATGACTTCATGAGCTGCAGAGAGCACAACTCAGAAACAGTGAGAATAAATTGATGTAAAGCAGTGTCCTGTTTGAATTTTATGGTGTTAATGTATATTACATACTTTAACATGTTTTAACCCCATAAGTGCTAAGGTTTCCAACACACCCCATTCTGCACTCTTTTTTATATTTAGGGGCACATTCATCAAAAAATCATGCAGTGTAAGAAGCCACCTTGCTGCATGATAGGGAAAGGGGAGGAATGCATCCTATTTAACATTATATGGTGCATTCCTTTCTTTTCTCTGCACTGGCGCACAATGTGCTGCCTACCGTCAATGCAGACACCCTTGCATCCTGCACAAACACAATCCTCTGAGGCATTTACATCTTTCTATGTGTGCTGCAGAATAAATATATTTCTCCTTGTTCTGCCTCACCAGGGGAGGCATAGCATTTTGGTGCATTCCCAGGTCTATTAGCAATGATAAATGTGGGAATGCTCCAAAATCCATGGGTGGATGCATTAAAACACCTATGCTGCACCCATGGAAAACCTCCATAGGACAGAATAACGCAATGCAGCAATTTGCTCTGCATTACTTTAGATTTATCAAGCCATGCAGGGTTACGTGGCTTGATAAATCTTACTTAGTCGTTGTGTCACCATTGCGTCCCATTTTATGGCACAAAGTAGATGCAACTGCATGATAAATCTGCCCCTTAGGGGGAAATTTATCAATATTTCATGCAGCACAGCAAGCCACCTTGCAGGGCTGCATGAAATGAAAAGGGACAGGGATGCACTATGTTTAACAAAATACAGCACATTCCTGTCCTTCCCTTGTGCTGGTGCCCAATATGCTGACTTGTGCCAATGCAGGCTCCCTTGCACCATGGTGCAAGGGGGCCTGCATTGCAGACAGGATTGTTTTTGTTCAGAAAGGGCACAAATCTGGAAAAGCATCAAAATCCATGGGTGGATGTGTGGGAACACCCATGCTCCACCCATGGAACACCTCCCTGGGGCAGAGTAATGCAATGCAGCAATTTTGTTGCATCGCATTAGTGCAAGGTGGCTTTCTGTGGCTTGAAAATCTTGCTTAGTAGTTGTATTGTCCTTGTGCCCCATTCAGTGGCACAAGGGTGACACAACTGCATGATAAATATGGCCCTTAGTGTTTACACCTTCATATCTTTTTTTTTCAAAAGATACTAAGGCAAATCTTTGTTCTTTTTCCCTACATTTTGGGGATTTTACAGGTTCTAAAGATACCCAGGGCTTGTGGATAAACCGTGAGAGACTTGAAAAAATAGCTAAAATGCAGCAACATTTAAACAAAAGTTGGGAAAATGTGCTGTGCAAGAAAATAGTTGTTTTTGTCTAACAATGGCATCAACAAAAGGTCTGGTTGGTAAGATGACCATCTCACAGTATTCAGGAAAAGACAGAATTATAAAATAAACATGTTTTTAAATCCAGCATTTGCAGGTTTCTAAGTGGTACACAATATTTCCCCTTTCTGCAGTTTCTACCTACTTTCCATTTGGGAGGAACCAGAGATGTGAAACCCATTTGTGAACCCACTGAGCTGTTTATTTCTATAAAGTAAACAAAATGTGGAATTCAGCAAGGAGTTATTGGTGAAAGTTGCTTATCATTTCCCTGCAAAAAAATATTCTTAAACCTAAAAACTAATGAAATTAGTAAGAAAAATTAGAAATAGGTGACAATGTTTTCATTTGTATTTTTTTCTCCTAACAGGCAGTCTACAAAACTAATATGCTTATTTCCGTTGGACTCTTCTAGTCATACACATATATTGTGTTCATTGGTTGTCCAAAAACAGGTTATACCCAGAGCTGTCAACACAACTGCATCTTATAATGAGTTGTCTTTGTGGCCGAAACATGCATTGGTTAATAAGGTAAAATCCTAAGAATGAAAATTGAGGATGAAGGAAAGCTATGCATATTTTGAAATGTGTCAAAGAATCGGAGTTTAGTTATAGTGGATTTTCATATGATTCTACAAATGTGATTTTACTTTTAATATCACATGATTCAGGGAGTGTTTTACAAAATTAGGGCCTGATTACAACTTTGGCAGAGGGGGTTAATCCGTCCCAAATGTGACGGATATCCCACCCACTGTATTACGAGTTCCATAGGATATAATGGACTCGTAATACGGCGGCCGGGATATCTGTCACATTTGGGACGGATTAACCCCCTCCGCCAAAGTTTTAATCAGGCCCTTAGTCTTTCTTACTCACTGACTTGCATTTGGAAACACAATATATGTAATAGATGATAACAGATGTTTGACTACTCTGTATCTCCACACATATCTTGATAAAAATGGTGCCCCACTTGTGTGCATGGTTCTTTCATTCGTGATAGCAAAGGCCATAAAATGAAACATACAGATATCCGATTTTTCCTTGCAATGGTATTCTTTTTGAAGATGTAGGTACCTGCAGTATTTGGGCCCAGGGTTTGTCATTTACCAATCAACAATGTGTCTGAAAACTAGGTAACACAGAGAGATTAGGGTTTTCAGAATGCCCTTAATACATCAAACTTTGACTAAAAACACAGATTCTCCTCACTTTTATGTCTCAATGTGTGTGGATCAACAAAAACCTTCCCACCCAGTGTCCCCACAACTCTCTTGATAATAATGTCACCCCACTTGTATAAGTAGGCCTATCACTTGCAATAGGAAAGGCACTAAATACAATTTGAAATCATCAAGAAGTTTTCATTGAATTTCAGTTTTTCTGGAGATTTGCCTTGCTGCAGAATTTGGATCATAGGTCAGATCTAATCCAGGGAAGCATACCTGGCCAAGATATTTCTGCAAACTAGAAATCCGGAATTAGCCCAGAGTTCTGTAGCTTGCTTTGATCATACTACTATTTCTTAATCCGAATGTCCTGCAAATGTCTAATTTTGAGGTAGAACATGATTCTGTGTGAGAACATTCTGGAATCTATAGGAATTAACAAACATCCTACCACCAACTGTTGCCACACTTCTTCCAATGAAAACAGTGCCCTCTTGTGTGGGAGGCCATTTCTCCCACAAGTCAAAATGTGGATTATGTGAAGTTAATGTTATGTCAATATGGTCTTCTGTGCCTATTACATTTGTTACTTCCATCCACACATGGTGGGCAGAATCTTTATTAGGAGAAGGATGGGAATGCAAGGTTGTAAATCTTTGCCATTGGCTCAAAAAGGCAAAGATTTCTGTCTCCTAAATTTGGGACAAATAGTGTTTTTGACCCCTTCTTTTATGTTCTCAGTGAATTGTAAATGAAAACACATACTGGAATCCATGCAAGTCTAAGGACCTCATTATGGCTTTGGCAGTCAGATGAGGCGACCGCCAAAGCCGCGGGGTGGAAGCTGCCGTCAAGCCAGTGGCCTCCCCCCAAGTCGTATTACAATGTTTCAACCAGGCTGACCGGCGGAAACATCATATATTATGAGGTTTCCACCAGTCAGCCTGGCGGAAACAGTGCCCGTAGGGGACCCAAGGCTAATGCCATCTCACAACAGCATCCTTGGAATACGCACTGCCTGCAGTAGCAGACAGTGTGCATTCTGAGGGTGCTGGAAGGGGCAGAGAAGGGCCCCCCCTGTGGCCACCCAGCACTGGCTTTCCACCAGCCTTTTAATAGCAGGGACCCCCCCATGAAAAGGCTGGTGGAAAGAGGACTCGTGATCAGCACAGCGGCACTGAAATCAGGTGAAAATAAAAACTAGAATGAGATGTGAGGATTGCCCATCCTGGCATTGGATTACAGCTCCCTCCTTTGGGCATCAGACAGTCTTTCTGGCACATAGGGAGAAATATTGGAGGGCTCAAGTCTTATTTTCCTGCCACAGTGGGCAGAAAGTCCATTAAACATGAGGGACGGGTGTCCAAAAATGGAATAGTGCGTGGTCTCAGAGCATCTTGGCATCTGGTCCTACCACCAGGCACCAGATAGTCTATCTACAACCCGAGCAAGGGAGAATCAGAAGAGGGTTAAACCCTCTCTGCCAGTCTGTATCCCAAAACTGCACCAAATATAATCCAAGTCTCCTCTCATTTTCTATTTACATGGCAGCAGCATTTCAGCACTTGGCCCATGGAGGCAGAAAGACTGTTTGGGCTCCCGGATTGTGGGATGTGTTCAATTCCAGAACAGACTAGCCTGACCTCATTTTTTTTAAAACAACAAACACATTCCTTACCTAAATTACACATTGTACACATTGTCCCTGTTCCTGATGTGGTACACCTTTAATTAATTGCACTCACTGCAGATAACACAGTGCGCCTAATTACGAAAAAACCTGATGTCTCCAGCACAGGCATGAACCATGACAATTGACTCCAGCACTGAGGAGGGGCCATTAGTGGTTGCAGGTTCAAACTGCATCTGGGTCTTTCACTTGAGGCAGCCCTGAAAGAAAACAAGGGGATTCACTGGAACCCTTGTTCCATTCATCGAAGGAGCTTCCTCTGTGGACAGTCAGTGCACCTCTCAAGGGGGATTTTCTTCCATTCAACCCTGCACTACAGTGCAAAAGCAATGTATTCCCTCATTTGCATGGAGCCATGCCCCTATCCCAAGCATCTGCAGCCCCTCTTACAAGACCATGTTCCGGGGGAGGAATGGAGCAGATGCAAAAGCTTCTTACATCCAGAACACTTTCTGTAATACAGCAGTTCAGTCCTTGGTGTCTAGTGTGCTTTCTCCTCCCCCTTGAGGAGGGCAGATTGGGGGTAAAACCCCAATGCCACAATAGGTTGGCCTCCACCATATTCTATGTTTAATTAAAACCTTTGCCTGGTACCTAGAGGAAATCACCTTCTCCACCATAGAGGGTTGATTGGAGTAAATCCCCAAATCTGCTACAGAGGGAGGTGGAAAAAACATTGGGGCTGTATCAGGAGAGGGTGTCAGGATTGGCCAGCCCCACTGCATTCTTTTAAGAATTAAAGTTAACCATGATATCTAGTAGGCTTTCTGCACACTCTGGAGAAGACAGATTGAGGGAAAAGCACCCAATCTGGCTTCCATAGGATCAGAGAGACTATTTGGAGCTTAGGGGTGAGGTGCAGCCTGAAATCAGGATAAGCCGGTACCGCACCCTTGTTTTAAAAAATGATCCCTAGTGTCTAGTGAGCTTTCTTTATCATCCTCCAGAATTGAAGAGATAAATCCTTAGTCTGGCAGAAAAACTGTTTGTCACTTAGGGGCGGAGGGGACTGACTGATGCCAGGACATGCCACCCCCTGTAATTTAA
Source organism: Pleurodeles waltl (assembly GCF_031143425.1). Classification (NCBI taxonomy): domain Eukaryota; kingdom Metazoa; phylum Chordata; class Amphibia; order Caudata; family Salamandridae; genus Pleurodeles; species Pleurodeles waltl. The sequence continues at coordinate 848,052,964 of NC_090442.1, read as the reverse complement.
AAAAAACAAAAAAAACATATACATATATCCCTGGAGTGTAGAGGGCGTCATGACCCTAGAAAAGGCGCGTTAGGGGGCAAATCCTACGCCTAGAGGCAAGAGGAAGAAAGTTGTTTGGGTTTAGGGATGAAGGTGTGGCCCCATGTCAGGCTTGACCCACCACCTTCTTTTTGTTGAACAAATACATCTATCCTTGGTGTCTAGTGGATTTTCTGCAGTATCCCCCTGGAAGGGAAAAGTAGTATTAAATAAATTGCCCAGTCTGCCCCACAAAGGAGGAAGCAAGACTGTATGGGATTGGAGAGGGTGAACCTAATGCCAGGAAGGACAGCACCCACCCCATTTCTTTTTAATAAAAGCAAAATCTACCCTTGTTGCCTAGTATACTTTCTGACCATTGGGAAAGAAGACTAGGAAAAACCCATAATCTGGCTTGTGGGGGATCTTTGGCAGTATGGGTTGAGGATGAAGTCGAATGTCAGGATCGCTGGTCTCCGCTACGTTATTTTTTCAAATTACCAAACCCTGGGTGCTAATGGGCTTTCTGCCCCTGAGGGCAGTTTTCCTCCAACCTTCTGTCTTCGCAGGCATAAAGACAGTTGGAGCTCTTGATGGGTAGGGGAAGAGATTCCAGTGCCTGAGGGGGTCACACTTACTACCCTTCAAATCCTTGGTAATCTGATGGGAGGATATTTACTTAGTAATACTTAGTAGTACTTAGAAATCGCTGCCCTACACGGTCCCCAAGCAGGGCTCCACTGGGGAAATCTATCTTTGAAAAAGGAGAATCTTAGCTTTCATTGATAACTTTGCCATCATAATTGGTACATAGAGGTCTAAACTGTCCCCTCGAGCTCCAAACACACTGAAAGTAAAAGGAGCTAAATGGCTGGATTTACTTTCTGTCTCTATAGTGAAGATGTTGGGTTTGTCACGCACGCTCATCAACAGTCACCAAATGCTGGGGAAGCTCTATCCCAGCAGCTCACGGTTCAGGTCCAAAAGAAGAAACACCGTGGGGTGAGGGAGATGATGTTCATGTCTTCTGTACTGGAGAGGAAGTGTGGAAGATGTGACAGTCATGCCTACTGCACCTAAAAGGTTACCATCACTTGCATGTTGCTTGTGAGTGTTTTCATCTAGCTTAAATTTGCATTAGGCCTTCAAATGAAACCTTGACAAGAATGTGAGTGTCTTGCCTTATTTTAGCAAAGCTGGTAGAATGTTTTGTATGTGTGTTTGCAAATTAGCCAAAGTCCATTTGTTCTTCGCTGCTTTGAGCTGCAGAGGAAGTGTACATTTATTTACATTCAACCTTATTAGTGACTGCAGTTGTGAGGTAAACCTTACCTGCAGAATGACCTTGCTAAAGTTCTGGTTTCCACACGAGGGGTTTCTGACTGCAACATGTACTAATGCTTCTGAATGCTTCAAAAGAAGTATTGAATTCAGCTAGCCATTTCTAACCAAGATTTCTTAGCAAGATCTGCCACCTTGCCTCCATAGAGGTGTTTTGGAGTGAAGGCATACAAGTGTTCCATGATTAGGGAGGGATATGGAGAGAAACGATGTCTGGGGGAACGTGCTATCTGTCAGTATATTCAATTAAAAACCTTCTGGCCTGCATCAGGCATGGATGGGGGTTTAAATGACTCAACAAGGACAACATGATAATAATAACATTATTCTGCAGGGCAAACAAGTTGCTCCTATCTAATTGACTAGAGTTGTGTGTGAATAGTGTTGTGTGATAAACAATGTTTGTGATCTATATTCTATTCACATTTATTCATATACATATATATATATATATATATATACATATATATATATATATATATATATAAATATATATATATAAATATATATTTATGTGTGTATATATATATATATATATATATATATATATATATATATATATATATATATATATATATATATATATATATATATATATATTAATAATAACTAAATTCTCCATTCTAATTATCCTAATCAAACACTTTGCTTAGTTGGTACTCCAATTAAATCATGTCTATCCATAAAAGAATACATTTCTCTAGGTGAAGAAAAATGGAGTATTGTTTGGGTTGAACAAGTGTTCTTGTCAATGGATAAGACCGCCACCTATCAGATGTCACAAAAATATAATAAGACTGTGGCCAGTCACTGGTAATGTGACACAAAGCAGTCAGGCTTAAATCAAAACAACGTGTAAAGTATTTTAGCAGTGCATATGCACTAGAAAAAGACACAAAACACAATAAATTAAATTCCCCAACCAATTTTAAAATAAAGAGAAAAATATGACCAAACTACAAAAATTCAATAAGAGGAATTTGAGATATGAATTTATTAAGTTTTAAGAGAAAATAACACCAAGAAGCACAAAGTACCAATGATAGCCAATGGTTGCAGTAGGACAGGACTGGATTGGAGCTGACCATGATGGAGCCCCTGTCGGAAACATCAAATGGATTAGTTTCTGTAAAAGTCTAGAAGTAAAAAGTTCAAAAGCATCCCACTTCAGAATGGGAGTTTAACACATTTTTGGAGAAAAACATTGAAATGCCAACACAGAAAGGGACCTTTTGAGAAGAAAAGTCCACCCAGAGCGAGCTGAAGGCTGGATGCTTGAAGGTTGGTCAGGGTCCCTACCTGGGACACCTATATTTTTTAAAGGGGATGGCATGCCTTTTGAAGCTTCAAGTGACTCCTTCCACAGGGTCATACATTATCAATAACAGGAGGGTGACTTTTGGCCAGCTCTGAAGACAAAAAAGAGAATTTGTAGAAATATTTGCACCAACTCTTAAATCTTTTATAATGCTAAAGACAACAGTATTTATGGAACCATACTTTTACAATATTCATAAAATATGGTACTTTTAGTTCTTAACTAATTTTATACTGGCCAAGACCAACAAAGACCAACACAGAAAGTGACCTTCTGAGAAGAAAAATCCTACCTTAATGGGCTGCCACAAAAATTGTAGCTGTTACCATTGAGCAGAAGGGAGGGTACTTGAAGCAGGCTGGTCCAGGTGCCTACCTGGGGCACCCAGATTTTTTTTTTAACGGAGATGGTGTGCACAGTCCCACTCACCAAGTTTTTGTAAGGCCCAAGGGACCCCATCCTATATTTTTTTATTAACAGAAGGACTGCTAAGAAGACAAAAAAGAGAAAGCATACTTTTACAATATTCATAAAATTTGGGGCTGGTATTTATTAGCTCATTCCCTATGATCTGGGTAGTAGTGGGGAACTTAACATTTTGTTCCTGCGATTATATTATCTTCAGACTGCTTTGCACTTTGTTTTTTGTAGATTTTATATATTTCTTAGGCAAAGGTTTGTTGTTCCTGTTCTCAAAGGAGTACATTTTGTTTAATGCAGAGCTGCTTTTGTTTCTTTGCAGATTCTCAATAGTTATTTTGTATGTTTTCTCAGTTGGTATTAAGATGAGGGACAAGATGGTCTTGTAAATATTTTACTGTGATTTTAGTTTTTATTCTTCTATTAATGTGTGCTGTGTTTTAGTTTGTATTGCTTTTATAGTTCTCTAAAGAATTAATGAAATCAAAGTATGATTTGCAAGTGGAACACTCCATTTTAATGATCTCAACCCCCACCTGCCACTGATTCTTTTGGCAGCACTGCATGGTCTGCTCTCCCAGAGAGAAAGAGCGCAGGTGTTTGCTGGTGGATTGATCTAATGGCAGTGGTGGTCTCAACAATCTCCAACTAGTCTTTGAGTTAGTGAAAAAATGCACTTAAAAGAAAACTTAGGAGTAGGATGCACCCTACAAGGCATTAAAGGTGCAACTGTCAACCAATTTTTGCAAGTAATTGTGGGAACTTGGCAGATCATCCTGCTTGGATTATCATGTGGAGAGTTTAACCTCCGGCCAGTGAATCATTATAGGAACTGTAGCCATTTGTGAGGTGGACCTGCAGTTGAATCTATACATTATAACTACAGATGCCTAAGATTAGTAAGATGTCATTAGATTTAAGAAGAAATATATGAAAGACAAATTTAGAATTATGTTGGATTTTTTAAAAAAGAAATGCTTATAATTTACTGCAAACTCCAACAGGACAAGCCGATTTCCTGCAAAATAACAAAAAATTTTGAATAGACAAAATAGATACACCAACAGAGAAAAGCAGTAAAGAGAAGCAATACAGTCTCTTCCTAACTTGTGTTTGTCTGTGCCTTTAATCCTTTTGCACAATTACAGCTACAGGAAGCTCATAAACATTAACTATTCGTGGTAGGGTTACTCTATAGAACACCAGATTTTTGTACTTCAAGGTTGGTACTTGAATTATTTTTTTCTAATTCAGTCTTTCGCTTGAAAAAAAATACCTGTACATACCTGTACATTCTTGAGATTTAAGACATTGCAGCATAGTATATAGTTCAATACCAAATGCACCCTTAAACAATGAGGTTATCAAATATAAAGGTAAAGCAAACAAAGGAATTGAATCTACCACAAAGAAGAACACAAAATCAGAATATTTTCTAACATTACTAAGCAAGTAGAAGACACCTAATTGAGGCTTCTTCTTTCCATCCAACCACATATGCAAACACCTTATACTACATAAACCTAAAACAGACATTGGTGTGTGATCATACAGAGCCCAGATCTTCTGCAGCTGGTGAAACTGCAGATCTATTTTACCTAAAGGATTTTATTTCATTTTAGGCATACAAAAATAAGCTTTCTGTGATTCTGATTTATTGGCAATGTAGTAAGTTTCTATTTTTGAGTGAATAGACTGCTATTGTCCCAGAAGACAATGCTCCACAACCCCAGATAGCAGAACCACTAATCTCTTCTATGGTTAATTCTATGATTGATTCTCTCCTCTGTGGTTACTTGTGGAACATTTTATGAACATACTAAAACCACTCACAGTGGGCTTTGATACCATAAATCATCCCAATAATGAAATATACTTTTCTAATCAAGCTGATTTTTTTTCCGAACAGTATGATTGACTAACATATCTCCCCTTATTGCTTTATTAAGTCATGTGGCTGCCTTGAGTGACAAATCTGTGAATCTTAGCTATTCTGCTATTGCTAAATTTTATAGATTCCAATATAATCTCTAGTAAGCACTACAGTGTACTTTTTCTCCTTGGTGGAACTCGCGGTCCCAGGAAGCACCTTGCCAGGCTTAGATTGGGCTGCTGCAGGGGGGAGGAGTCTGCTTTACTGCTTATAGCACCATGATCCTCCCCTGGCGTGAGCTGCAACAGGGACAAGCCCAGAGACCAGAAGAGGCTGGGCTGGGACTTAAACACAGTGGGACTTCATGTTGGCCTTTTCCCCTGTGATCAGTAGGTGTTTTTATTGTTATCAAAGTGTCTGTGCTGCACCTGAGGGGCTTTCTGGTCTGGGAAGATTATTGCCTCCTATCATTTTGTTAGCTCTGTTTATAGCTGTATGGGGTGGTTGTGTAAGCTTTTCATCCTGGGCTCAGGTTCAGTGGGATTAGTCAACTATACTATGAGTGAGTGCTTAGATGTGAGTGGCAGCAGTTTTACTGCTAAGTATAACCTGCCTTGTTTAGTCAATGGTGCTTTATTAACTTGATGATTAGAACATGATTGGGAAACGCCAAACTCCTACGTGTGCTTCTAAATTCCATCCTAAAACCACAATGGACGCATTCTTGATGCATGTTGTGGATATGATAGATAAGTAGATTCAACTGGTGGAACGTTGTTTATCACTCTCCTCCCTCACTCCTCTCCTGCCTGGGCTTTCTGATGTATGCCTGATTGGCAACCCACATATGGTGACAGGGGTAAGAGTTTTGTCATTGTCAGAAGCCATACAAGAAGGCCTGTCCCTGATTATTTCCTCAATGGTGACTTCTCCAGCCCTGGGGTCTATTATTACCAACATCTTGCTGGAGCCAGTAGTTGTGATAGTGCCTTCCAAAGAAGCAGAGGCAGGAGGGAAAAGAAAGAGACAAGACGTCAGGAGTAAATCTAAACGACCCAAGGTCACTGGCATGCAGTCTCCTATGGTTAAGGACGAGGCCAACGATAAGATGGAAATTATGTTGGACTCCCTTTGTGCTACCTTGATTGCTGGTTTGGACTCTCGGTTGGGCCTGATGGTTGTCTGCCATTGAGCTTTTGGTAACCAAGCAGTTTGAATGAGTGCACACCATGGGTGACTGTTTATCCATTTCAGCCTCACCCATCCCCTAAGCCACAATTACTAGAGATTCACTTCCGACTATGATAGGTGATGGGTTGGTAGAGGGGTACAGGGTGTAGTTGCAGCCTTCACACTTCTCTCATCTGCAGTTACCAGCAGGAAGGCTAAAGGGAGATCTAAGGGGAAGAGGCCAGCTATCAAGGATGGCCAGTGGCTCACTGGGGTCTGAGAGGAAACCACTCATTCTCAGGGTTAGATGCCAGGCCACAGGGCAGACGGCTTAGTTCATACAATTGGGGAGGAGACATTGCCCCGAAATACTGCCACCCGCAATTTGCCCCCAAAAGCTTCCCCCTATGTAGTTGTTTTTTGGAAATGTGCCACCCCTGAAGCCAGGTACCAGGGAAAGCTTTAACTATTTGAAAAATAAGGTTTTGCACTGGTTGGATCAGAACTCGACCATGGGGAATCAGATTGATAGATGGATTAACATGGTCCAGAGTCAACTGGGTCGATAGATGCAAGAAGTGTTTGGAGGGTGATTGTGTGATTATTAACTTTAATAAACCTTTCAGTGCTGATAGGGTGGCTGCTACCTCTGGGACCCTAATGCAGATACTGTCCTATACTTTATTGTGGCTCTTCTCCTGGGTTTCTTTTATAGGCCTGTGTCCATGGCTGGGTGACCTGTACCGGAGTACCAGCATAATTTGGGGTCTCTTTCTTCTGCACAGGGTGGCTGGGTTGCGGTCTCTAGTGAACTGGCTTGTGTTAATCGATTCACCCTGTAGCCAAGTTGAATGATTGTGATTGACATGAAGGCTCAGGTCAGATTTGTTAATCCATCATGAGGAGGATCTACCAGTTAACAAAGTTAGATCTTTTAAATTAATTATTTGGAACATTGCAGGCCTTGTGGGTAAATTTAATGACCTAAATGGCAGGACTTCATCAGGGGCTTCAGGAACATGGGCAACTACTAATCATTTTTATTTAGAGGGCTATAAAACATCCTTTACCCCAGCTTTGGAATCACAGAACAACAGACCCAAGGAGGGCTTGATAATCTTTGCTTTTCTGGCAATTAGGGGAAGGATACCACACGAGGAATAAAAAAGAGCTGTGGAGATGCAAAAATGCAAAGATGTAAAAATGTTTGGAAAGAACTGCTTGTAGCCAGTAAACTGAAGTGTCGTTCTAATTTCGGGGACCTCATCAATTGCCCTTTCCTGGCTGCAGAAACAGCAGCTTTTGTGAGTGCTCTTATTACAAAAGACTGCTGGGTTACCTTTTTTGAGGACTCCTTTAAAACAGTGGCCACTGACGGTGAGGAGGGTGAGAGGGTGATACTGGGGTACTTCAATCTGGTTTTTACTCCTGATGAAGTTGAAAAGGGTATAGCAGGTTAGACCAGGAGTAATGCCCCGGGACAAAATGGCATCCCCCCTGATATGTATAGTAGTGATATTGATATCCGGACTCCCATTCTGACCTCAGTTGTGAATGTGGCACTAAGGAAAGGCCTAACGCAATCAAGGGCGTCCTCCATTATTGTTATGGTTTCCAAAAGGGGGACCATTTCCCTTCTTGACTCAGTTATAAAGGTTGTAGGGCATAAACTTTTGGGCAGACTGAGGAAGTGTACGGATGATAACAATGTCCTTTCAGTAGGGCAGTATTCTTTTTGTTCTGGGAGATCAACCTTGGATCAGTGCCTGAACCTCTATATGGTCTTAAGCAAGTATACAATTGCCGGCCATAGGTCAATACACATGGGGTTTATGGATCTCTCCTCAGCATTTCATCAGGTCAACAGGGAGAAACTTTGGCAGCTCATGGGGTAGGTGGGGATGGACCATAACATTGTATTTTTTTAAGAGACCTCCACATTACTACGCTACTTGAGTGACCCTAAATGTTCACATAGTTTTTCCATTAAAAGGTGGGATCGCCAAGGCTGCATTTAGGCTCCATTTCTTTTTTATCTATATATCAATAGACTAGAGCAGACCTTGACTGATGCCGGGGTCAGATTGTCTGCATGTGGGGGCCCAGAGTTTGACGGTGATCCTCTATGTTGATGATGCTGTCATCCTGGCTAAAACAGAAAGGGGCTTGCAGTATTCTGTTGAACACCTTTGCAAACTTTCTGCAGGGCTTGGATCTAACAGTTAATGTTAAAAAAATCTTACGTGATGGAGGTAGGCCCTCGTAGGACGAAAACATGTAGGTTCACCCTATAACTTGGCTTTTCTCCTACCTGGGGCTGCTATTTGACTCTCTCATGTATTGGTGTCCCTTGGGGTCCAGGAGGTAGTAGGAGTTTTCTAGGGCTAACGTGGCTGTGTATGGCATCACCACACAACTAGGGGGAAAGCCGATTAAGCCATTTTGCAGATCTGTCAGGGAAAATGTGTCTCTAAGGCAGTCTATGGGAGTGGAGTGTGGGGGTATATCAATCAAAAAGATTTGCAAGTTTCTGAAAACAACTTCCTAAGACACCTACTTTGTGTCCCTAACAGTACGCCAATATTCTCTTTTCATGTGGAGTTGGGCGTAGGCTATGTAATGGATGTAACAGCCTTTTGCCCTCTCGCTTTATGGTTAGACACCTGGACACGGCACACTGCTACCCTGGACAGGGAGCTTTTAAAAGACTGCATGGCACTGGACCGGTCTCTTAACATCCCCTGGCTTAAGTACATCAAAGACCTCCTCCAGAGTCTAGGAAGGGGTGAGTTATTTAGCACTCCAGAGAGGATTCCCAGAGCAGACTGGAAGTGGGCAAAGGGAAACTTCTTCTGGTTGAGGTCTAGCTCTAGGGAGGAGGCCACCCTCTCAAAGCCCTGTGTGCTTGTTCATTACCTATTACAGACTGTTCCCTTTACTGAACTGTATTTCTTATTGGTAAGTAGCACTTACACGTTTTTCCTTTGAACTAGATTCAGGCTTGACCTTTTTCATCTCATGTTAGCTTTCCCAATATGGAGACACTTGGGCCTTGTACTTGGCCCTTGTGTCTGTCATCATTCATCCCTGCAGGACACCTTGCACTTTTTAATGTTCTGCAACTTTTTTGAGGCCCCTAGAAAGGGGCACCTTATTCTGTTACTGAAAAAGATGAATTTCTCCCAAGTACCTCCCTGATGTTTTTTCAGGTGTTATCTGAAAATATCATTTTTTTTCTGTGGGGTGATTTCTAAAAGCTGCTATGAATGTGAGGAACACCCTTGAGTACATTGGGATGATTATGCTTTATCTTGTACATTTAAGATTCGTAATTTTTAAACAGGATTTACATATTTTAATATTGGATATTTCAATGAATTTTAGAAGGTTTGCTTTTATGGTTTGTACATTGAAACAAATAAAGCTTGATTTGATTGACTGACTGATCGTAAGTGAAACAAAAGTAATGCAATCCCTTTACCAGAACTCTCAGAAAGAAACACCAATCATTCCCAAGCCATAGAACAGTAAGCAAACAAATATTTACAAAGTGACAAAATAAGTACCAAAAAGAACAGATTCTTGGCTAGTAATATATCACTTTCAGCTTCTGTACTGGGGTTTGACATCAATGGCAGTACTCCTTTTTCCCTCAAAGGAGGAAAAGGTGGAAAAGTAAATTTTCATCCAAATTGCAAATTGCTTCTGTTTTCATCCCTTGATTCTAATTAGCCACAGTAGATGTACATTATTACCATTTCAACTATTTATGTACAGGAAAGAGTGTTCCTAATGATGATCTCATAGAATGGTTAAATCATTCAATCTGTAACATAATTAATTTGAATCTGGTCAAAATCAACCCCTCCTCTGTTCTGTTATCGTCAGGAATTGGTTTTGGTTCTACCTATTAAGCTTCTGTGAATAAACCACCCAAAGGTTGCACTGCATTGAAATTTAATTTATATAATTCTTTCCACCTCTGACGAGACCTTGAACTAATTCACATTGAGTAGCATGCTCATCTAGAACCCAGTGTTAGTAGTGAGTCTAGATGTTGTTGGTTATTGGGATTAATCCTGTGCTCTCAAGGAAACCATACTATGCGTTTACTCCAGTTGCTTTATGGTATATTAATGCGTTAGTTTTGATCTGTAGTGGGGGCTATGTGAGAAGTAAATAGCTGATGGAAAAAGAGATATATTGTTAGCTTGCAGCAATATGGTTTCAAGGAAAAATACATTCAGGTATACAGAGTAGATTAGTGTAATTCAAAACAAATAAAGGAGGGAGAAATTGAACGAGTAAGCTAAGGCACATTTTTCGTGCAGGCTTTTAAGAACTATAGTAGTGGGCAGAGCTTTTGTGGGATAGCATGCAATCTGTTGATGTAAACCTGTAGAAAGAAACAACAAACCGACTGCTGCAAGCCATTTTTATTTTGTTCTCTTAAGGAATGTGGCTTTTAGCAGTCTTTCTAGAGACTGCTTAACTTTCAGAGAGGTGGCAGATTCTTGCCTAGACGAAAAAAGAAACCCCAGTACTTGTTGATAGATCCCCTTACGAGTGGCCATCAAATAGCACTACATTGTAGCACATTCCAGTGCCTGTAATCACTATCTGAAAACACTACTGAGAAAGCTAAGGTCTAAAATTGTGGGAAGCAGGTGATGTTATTTCTAGTTCTCAGAACCCCCTCCTCTCCACCCGGGTCCCGTGTACAATATAATCAATACTTGCAAACACAGAAAGGACCCCTGTGTGTACTTACTACAGCTACAAATTCAATTCTATAGGTATTGCTATAGTTTATGTATGGTTTGAATAAACTATACATATAAAAGGGCTAAAATGTTAAATCTTCCGACTTAAAATATAACATGTCTTTTGATAAACATGTTGCAACAATCACCATTACTACACTACCTGGTTCAGAAGGGTGCTGGTTATTACAGGCAGGTACTGTCCGCTTTCCTCACCTGAAGAGGAGTGGGCCCCACAAAAAAACACCATTGTTTGTAGAATGTTTCTTGGATCGTTGTGACCTTTCTGTATCAACCTTGTTTCATCGTGGATGTAGTCACAAAGTTATAAAAAAAAGGAAAATTTCTAAACTATAAATTAGGTTGGAAAAGGAGATTAGAGAAGCAAGAGGCTGAAATTCAATCCAGTCAGCCATGGCAAAACATAGCTTAAAAGGATTTGGGGTCATTGCTAGAACCATGAGTAAAGATGCGGGAAAAATCTAGTTCCAAATCCTATAGATGAAAAAAATGTAATGCTCACATTTCTAAAGGCCTCATTACAACCCTGGCGGTCAAAGACTGCCAGGGCTGTTTTGGCGATTGCACCGCCAACAGGCTGGCGGTGCAATCTTGCCTATTCCGTTTTCCGTCATGATGGTCCTAGCGGTTTTAATCCGCCAGGGCAGCGCTGCTTGCAGCACTGCCCAGGGGATTACGAGTCCCCTTCCCGCCAGCCTGTCCATGGTGGTAGGAACCGCAATGGAAAGGTTGGCGGGAAGGGGAGTCGCGGGGCCCCTGGGGGCCCCTGTACTTCCCATGCACTTAGCATGGGCAGCGCAGGGGCCCCCAGGCACAGCCCCATACTGCTTTTCGGAAAAGCGGCACGGGTGCAGCTGCACCCGTCGCAGGACCGCAACACCGCCGGCTCCATTAGGAGCCGGCTCCCATGTTGCGGCCGACATCCCTGCTGGGCCGGCGGGTGGAAACTCTGTTTCCGCCCGCCGGCCCAGCAGGGATGTCATAATGGGCACGGCAGTTACACCTTGGCGGGCTGCGGCTGCCGCCCGCCAAGGTTGTAATGAGGCCCTAAGTCTTTGTACCGAAATTCAAATATACACTTTGATGTTTCTAATTATAACCTCTTCCCGTGTCGAGTAGAACAAATTACCAGTAAGGAGATTGTTGATATAATCACAGGAATTAATAATTCCCGGTCTCAGGGCCATGAAGATATACCAGTTATAATTTTGAAAGCCTCATTTGGCACAGCTGTTGAAGACTTTTTACATACTATATGACCTCAAACCTTGGACAGGTAGTAATATTATCCCAATTTATAAAACAAAGGTGAGAACTCTGACCGTTTAAACGTTCTCTTGATCCCCTTGGTAGATGTATCTCACAGAAAGTTGTTTGACATTTATTATGTCTCGCCTGGAAACTTAAACTATAGACAATTAATTACTACCTGTCTCGAGCCAGTAGGACTTCACCTTTCATGTTCAACAACTGTCAACAATTCCTATTTACAAACTTTGTGCGAAAAGTATATTGAGAAAATGAAAAAATAAAATTATCTGTTACCGTTTCAGATTTTAATTGTGCTTTTCATCAAGTAGATTGCCCAAACCTCTGTTAAAAAAATTAAAGAACGTAGACATCCCAATGTATTTATTGGACGTTTTCATTAACACGACTTCAGATTACTGGATAGGGTACTATTGGGGTTCAATATGGATTTTGCAAATCAGATACCTGTTACAAATGGCCTAAAATACGTATTTCGTTTGGCGCCTTTAGTTTTCTGAGTTGATTTATCTGATTTCCCAAACTTTATAAAATCATCCCAGCACTACCAATCAAAATTGGAGGTTCATGACATTTCTACAGTAATCCATGCTAGCAATCTTGTACTAATTAATCTAACTCCTGTGAGATTGCAGTGGCAATTAGATACAGTAGCCGGTTACTCTGGATTACTTAATACTTTTGTTAACGAAAATAAAGCCATGGTTAGTGCGGGCTTCGTTCAATTTTTTAGGTACTTTGGCAAAAGAGACATGTAGACCTCTAATATTTCTTCTGCTGAACTCTAAACAATTGATGAACAAACTCTAACGTCTATTGAAATTATGAATAAATTAGAGTCACAACTGTGCAAATCATAAATCGGTTAATGGTGCTCAACTCCAGTTGAGGCTCTGAGATTAAAATGAGATTGACCACCATAAGTTGCAGAGTATCTTCGCTGGTGATACGTTATTTTCCATCTTTCTAAGGTTCTACAAAGGATTATGAAAAAAAGGATAATTGGGATCAAGATTTCAAAAGGTAAGCAAGAGATATTACTAAAACAGAAACTGGTTGTTGTAACTTATTACTTGAGATATTTTATGAGTAAGTGAATGATCACTCAGTGGAAAGTCAATATTTTGATAAATCTTCTATGATGAGGGTTGAGAAAGCTTCTTGTGTTTAATGCCCAAAATTGGGCCAAGTGAAACGATTTGGTGTGCCGAAGATGGATCATTATGGTCAAGAGTCAAATCAGGCAGTGGTTAGATGAGCTGAAAGCAAATTAACTTTCTAATTTAACCCTACGCAGCAGTGCAATCTGTCAACTGGTGGGGCGATGCCAGTCTGAGTATACTTTCATCCTTGACTACAAATATTATTATGAGGAAACTGGGCATATCAAGTAAGCTGTGCCTAAAGGTTGGTTTACAGTTTCTTTAGAAAATAAAAAAAAGACTCAAATGTTGTATGAGGAAGCATTCCGCACTGGGATAAAATGGAGAGCAATAGATGAACAATGACATTAAAAAGGAATATAAAAATACATCTGGATCTAAAACAAATCTATGGTTGTTGGAAAATGGCTTCTATGAAGACTCATCTCAAACTTTTCGCAATCCTCTTCTTCCTTTTCTGACCTCATGCTTGCTGGCGTTATGACTCTGAACACTTTACCACTGCTTACCAGTGCTAAAATGTATGTGCTCTCTCCCTAAAAACATGGTAACATTGGCTCATACCCAAATGGTATAATTAGTTTACTTGTAAGTCCCTAGGAAAGTGCACTATGTGTGCCCAGGGACTGTAAATTAAATGCTACTAATGGGTCTGCAGCACTGATTGTGTCACCCACATAAGTAGCCCCTTGGTCATGTCTCAGGCCTGCCATTGCAAGTCCTGTGTTTGCAGTTTCACTGCCACTTCCACTTGGCGTTTCAAAGTACTTGCCAAGCCTTAAACTCCCCTTTTTCTACATATAACTCACCCATAAGGTAGGCCCTAGGTAACCCATAGGGCAGGGTGCTATGTAGGTAAAATGTAGGGCATGTACTTATGTCTTTTAGTGAGAAACTCATTCATTCATTTTCCACTACTGTGAGGCCTGCTCCCCTCATAGACTAAACATTAGAAGTGCCCTCATATACTCTTAAGTGATAGATTCCCATCTGGAAGGAGTAACCATGTCTTGTTTGATATTGCCAGAATGGTAATAGAAAATCTGCTTACTGCTGAAGTTGGATTTAATATTACTATCTTAGAAATGTCACTTTTATAAAGTGGGCATTTCTCTGCACTTATTGCAAACTGTGTCTTACAGCCTGTCTCCAATCCATGTCTTGTTTGTGCTGGTTGACAGCTTCCCTTGTGCATTCCACCGAGACCACCAAAAACATAGGCCACTCAGTCACATCTGCATTCATCTGCATCCTGAGTGGGTCTTCCTAGAAAAGAAGGATGGAGGGGCTCACACTTACATTTCAAAGGCCAGTGGCCTGCCCTCACACAAAGGACTCATAACCCCCCACAGGGATCCTGGCAGGCAGGACAGGGCTGAAAGCACTTCAAAACCACTCTTTGAAGTCTCCCCACTTCATAGACATTTTTGGATATATAAACTGGGCCTCTGACCTCACCAAATCAGACACTTCTGGACCTACACCTGCACTATGTAAGAGGAACTGCCTGGCTGCCCAAATGAGCAATCTGGACTGCTTTGCTGAGAAGGACTACTGCCCTGCTTGTTGCCCTGCTGGCATTTGACTCTGCTGGAAGGACTCTGCCTTCCTCCTGAAGTGCTCTCCAAGGGCTTGGATTGAGTTTGCCTCCTGTTTCTGAAGTCTCATGGCTAACAAGGACTTCACCTCTTCAAGGAAATCCTTGTGCATCAAAAACAGATGTGATGCCTGCAGAAATTGACGCAAAGCCTGCATTGCAGCTGGGAAATCACCACACAGCTGACCAGAATGATGCAGCACCAATTCCCGACAGAAAATTGGATGCAGCGCATGACTTGCAACAACAAATTTGACGCAGTGCCTTCCATATCAATGCAGCGCCTGCCCCTTCTACCAGCGCATCAAAGATTTTCAACGCATCATCCTTGGGCGTCAAAAAATCCCTGCATCACAGTGAGGAACCAAGACTACGCACCTGAAAAACAACACAACATCTTTCAGCGTGGAAGGAAACACTTTATTTTTCCACACATCTCCTCCTCTGTGCATCCCAGGTACTGTGTGTTACAAAGAAATAACTATTGATTTCTAAGACTTGAGACTCTTTTAAACATTTTAAAAGTGATATTTCAACTTGTGCTTATTGGATCTTTGTTGTTTTGACCATATTTTATTCAGATAAATATTATCTATTTTTCTAAACCTGTGTGGTGTATTTTTGTGGTGCTTTCAATGTATTACTGTATGATTTATTGCACAAATGCACATTGATTTCCAAGTTGAGCCTGACTGCTCAGTGCAAAGCTACCAGAGGTTGGGCACAGGATAATTTGGATTGTGTTGTGACTTACCCTGATTAGTGTTGTGGGCCCTATTTGGACAAGGTTGTATACCTCTGCCAACTAAACCATTTCTTACAATGGTCTACTTAGAGTTTAATCTTACTATCCAAGCCTTGGTCAAAACAAATTGGATTCCTGAAAATTATGCTTACCTTAAAAAGTTCTCCTTGTCACTCATCAAGGTATCTAGTTTGGAAGAAAATAATAATAAAAGAGTGACAGTATGAACCATCTATGCAAAACATGTTTACAGACAGCAATTGTACAGTTTAACATAATTAAATAATATATCAAATGGTTTATTTTAAAAAGTAGTCAACAAGCCTCTTAAACATTTATCATATGTGGAAGATGAATTATCCCTCAATACCCACATGCATGCTTGGACAGTTTTAATTTCCCATAGATGCACCCAAGGGAGGAAGTTCCCCAGTTTACACTAAGGGCCTGATGTAGATCTCGGCGGAAGGAATACTAGGACACAAACGTGACAGATATCCCATTCGCTGTATTATGATCCCCACAGGACATAATGAAATCGAAATATGGTGGACATGCTATCCATTCTCCACCAAGGTCTAAATTAGGCGTTAAGTTTAAATTAATGAAATGATGACTTGCTATGTTATCATCTTGGGGTTTCATAATTGGCTGGGCAAAAATAAGAGTGACTAAAAAATATTGGTTACAGGAAAGAAACCATATTACACATCTTACGTACATCTTTTTACTCCCTCCTATGAAATGGTTCCATGAGCCTTTAAATAAACTGGGAATTCAATCTTGTCAGCATACTTTAATCTGCTGGTTTGAAAGGCTTTGATTCACAACTGTTGTCTAGTTTATTAAATGTATGCATCATGTTGAGAAATATTTATTGGATGCACATTGTAATTAACTATATTTCATTTTCTTGTAATACGCTAGGGACGACCCAGAAGCTGATACCTATAAACAGGGTCCAGATTCAATTTGTTTATGGATTATTTTGAGGGCATTCTATCTCATGTACACAATGATTTGCTCTATTTTAACTATGGCCCATAGTTGAAGCGTTGAACCAGATTTCAGGTTTTTATGTGGAATGGATTTTATATGTGGGTGTTTTCTTTGAGTATTTTAACTGACTTTAATTTTAATGATATTTATACGCTGTAATGGGTTTAAGTAACCAAACTTGTTGCTATTCTACTCTTCCTGCAGGGTGCCTTGGGATTTGTTGCCTTTTCATTTAAACCTATTTTTGTTGGCTGTAGAACTCTGTGAACTTTACCCCTTCTAACTAGAGGTAAAGTGCTTGTGTTCTCCCAGTTAAATATGTTAAAACTGGTGTACACCTGATTGGCACATTTCCTTTACCTAAAAGTCCTTAGCATATGGTTACTAGATGTGCTTAGAGCCTGCACATTAAATGCTACTGATGGCCTTTAGCACTCATTTGGCCACACACTACAGTAGCACTGTAAAACTTGACTTCAGGCCTGCCATTGCTACCTAGATATGCAGGTTTAAATTGCCATTTCAGCCCTTGCAAAATAAACACTTTGCCAAGCCCAAATCATCCTTTAATACCTTTAAGCCATCTCTAAGGTAGTTCTTAAGGTATTTAAAAAGTAGGATATGTATATTTAGTGTTATGCATGTCCTGTCACTGAAAATACCCCAAAGTGGCAAGTTTGGTTCTCCCATAGGTTAACACTGGTTTACACTATTACTTTAAAAAGTGATAAGTTGAGCTTAGGAGTAGCTAGAAAAATGCTGACCAGTGCTAAAGTCCAAGCGTTCTCTGTCTAAATAGTATGGGTGATTGGTTTCTCCATGATTGTTTTATTTGATTTACTAGTAAGTCCCTAGTAAAGTTCACAAGAGGTGCTCAGGGCCCGCAAATCAAACGGTTCTAGTTGGACTGCAGCACTGTTTGTGACACCCACATGGGTAGCCCTGTAACCATGTCTCAGACCTGCCCCTGCAGTATCTGTGTGGGCAGTTTGGAACTGCCAGTTTGACCTGGCAAGTGTAGCCACTTGCCAGGCCCAAACCTTTCCTTTTACTACATTTATGTCACTTGTAAGGTAGGCCCAAGGCAGCCACATGGGCAGGGTGCAGTGTGTTTAAATGGTAGGGAATGTGTGGTGTGCTTTACATGTCCTGAAAGTGGAATACTGCTTAATTCATTGTTGCCAATTGCAAGGCCTATCTCTCCCACAGGTTAACATGGGGATTGCTTTGAAATATCGTTAAGTGTAATTTCCCATTTAGAGCAGGTGGAGATATGGAGTGTGGGGGTCTCTGAACTAACAATTTCGAAATACATCTTTTGGTGAACTTGCTTATTAGATTGTAAGTTTGAAAATGCCACTTTTAGAAAGTAGGCAGTTTGTTGCTTAACCATTCTGTGCCTCTGTCTGTCTGTGGAATACACATCTGGGTCAGTATGACATTTGGACTGTTTGTGAATTCACTCTAGAAAGTCACACAAAGGAAGCTGAGGTGTGCCCTGCATAGTCTGATGGGTCTTCATGGGCTAGAGTGGTGGGAGGAGCTGGAACTTGCACCTGAATGGGGCTGTGCCTGTCCTTACACAAAGCTGTCTCCAACCCCCTGGAGTGTGTCTGGGCCAGGGCAGGGAGGGCAGGGCACACTACAAACATTTTCCTTTGAGGTTTGAGACCACAACTTCAGAAAACATCTGGACTGAGGACATTCTTCCAGGACAAAGAGCTGGATGCTGTAGGAGGTACTGCCACTCTGCCTGTTGGTTTGCTGCTTGCTGCTTCTGTCCTGGGAGCAAAAGGATTGGACTTTGATTTCTACATCCTGCTTTCCAAGGTTCTCCAAGGGCTTAAACTGAGCTTGCCTCCTGGTATAAGTCTCAGGGACATCAAAGACATCATCTGCCAGCACCTGGACTTTCTAGCTGAGAGTCCTGACTTGCGAAGTGGTGCCAAATCTGGTTCCTGGCCCTTGGAAGTGAGTTCTGGTGAAACCAAGAAGAAACCAAGTGCATTGACTCCAGAGCGACTTCGGAACCATCGTCGCTGACTGACTCCGTGACGCTGCCTGCACCAAGAGCCGTGGTCCCATTGAGTGCAACTACTGTGGCCGATGCCACAGGCCTGACACTGCTGCAGCACCTCTGAAGTCCCGCCACAGCATAAGTCCTGAATGCTGTGTCGCCCATGTCCGGGACAATCAACTCTGACCCCGCCATAACACCTGTGGCCCGTGCTGTGATCGCGATACCGGGAAGTTGACACCGCACATCTTGACCTGCTGGATTCATCGACCCCGCTGGATTGTAAGGAACCAACACCTCACCACCAATGCTGTATCACCTCTCCTGCAACCATATGGAACAAACACCTCACCTGCCCTGCCTCACAGTAAAGAACCAACGCCACACCTCCCCAGTAGTAGTAAGGAACCTACATCGTGCCGGCTCCAGCGATGCCTCAACTCCCGACTCGGTGCAACATCTTTTTTCATAGATTCCCAAGGTACTATATTTCGGGATCCATGCAACTCGATGACCAGCCTGCACTCCCTTGTGAGGGGTGTCAGACTGCTGAGAATGACTCTGTCAATGATATGTGATAGCCTCAGTTGGAGCTATTGTATTTCTGAGGGATTCCTTGAGATTTAAATGTAAACATTTATATCTTTGCTTGTGTATGTTAGATTTTTTTTGTTCTGATCTTGTTCTAGTCAGATAAATATTGGTTATTCTTCTAAATGGGTGTGGAGTACTTCTGTGATGTTTTCACTATGTTACTGTATGTGTGTATATACAAATTATTTACACATTATCTCTGAGATAAGCCTGACTGCTCGTGCCAAGCTTCCAAAAGGGCGAGCAGGGGCTATCTTAGGTATGTGACTCCCTTACCCTGACTAAAGTGAGGGTCCATACTTGGAAAGGGTGCAAACCACTGCCAACTGGATACCCCATTTCTAACAGGAGGAACGGACCAAAATTTGTTTAGGGGGTGAACAAAGGCTTACTCTCCTCCCACAGGCACATCCACAGCCATAAAAGTGGACTCCACAGCCGTCTCCTCAGAACACTCCTGCATCCATGAAAATCAGAAGAGGGACTGCCCTGCTTTCTGAAACCTGAAGGTAGATTGAACCTGCTTGCCTTGAACCCAGGACCTCAGACGTGACTCCAAGACTCAGTTAGTGACCTGTTTGAGCCACAGGGACACAACAAGCTTCCAGTCGCACCTCTCTCTGCAACTGCTTAGATGGCTACTGTTGCTGGCCTCCGCTGAAGTGAGTCCTAAACTCCAAGTGTTGACCCCAGGTTCTAAACCCTTCATTGGTGCTAGAGTGTACTCCTCCTATTTCTGAACTTTGCCTACTCAGAGCTTTCTATCCGCCACCCATGACTACACCAGAATCTCGCACTTCAGCATCCCACCATTCTTGAGCTCCGCCTTGGATTCAATGTGTAGCTTGTCCCTCTCATGACTCATTGATGACCACTTTCTCTCCATGAAAGTTTTTAAGTCCAAAGGTAAACACCCTAACTTTTGACTTGGCCTAGCATGACCAGATGACTGCTGTTGGTATTTTGTGCCTTTTGGTGATTTGTTTAATTCAAACTTTAAAAAGTTGTACATCTAGTTCTACCTATTGGATTGTCATCATTGTAGTGTCATTTTATTCATCAAACTAGTCTCTATTTTTCTAAACAAGTTTGGAATTTCTATTGAGCTGTCTTTTCACTTCATTACTGTTTGAGTACTGAATGAATACCTTACGCATTGCCTTTAATTTAACCTCGACTACTTTTGTGCCAAACTACCAGATGGTTAAGCACTGGTGTATTTAGTGGATGTAATGGTACACCCTGACAAGGACTATGATTATTATTTGAGGTAAATTCTCATCCTCCTCAACTAATAATCCAGTTTTGTACACAAACAAAAATGTGTTTGCAAAGCTATGGTAAGAATAGAATCATTGAGATGCACTCAACACTAGAACGAAATTAATTAACAATAGTGATGGTACTGTTAGACAGGTTGACAGATGTGTATCTAAGGGCCACATGTAGCAAACTCGGAGATTGCGACTCGGAAATTGCGAGTCTGTCCGACTCGCAATTTCCGAGTCGCAATCTCGGATGCAGAACAGTGTCTCAGACACGGTCTGCGACTCGCTACGGGGTCGCAAAGACCCACCTCATCAATATTAATGAGGTGGGTCGCATTTTGCGACCCCATAGTGAGTCCCTGCACTCACAGGGATGGTGGCCTGCAGAAGTCAGCAGACCTCCATGTCTGTGACTGCTTTTTAAATAAAGCAGTTTTTTTTTTCATTTTGCAGCCCGTTTTCCTTAAAGAAAAACGAGTTGCAAAATGAAAAAAATACCGAAACCATTTGGTTTCGTTTTTTCAGTGTAGGCAGTGGTTCATTGGACCACTGCCTGCTCTGAAAAAACATTCTGGGAAAAATTCACAAAGGGGAAGGGGTCCCATGGGGACCCCTTCCCTTTTGCGAATGAGTTACCACCAGTGTGACACTGGCGGTAACTGCGAGTTGCTTTGCGACCGCATTCGCGGTCACAAAGCAATTCTGAATTGCGATGCGAGTCGCAAATAGGAAGGGAACACCCCTTCCTATTTGCGAGTCGCATTCACAAATTGCGAGTCGGTACCGACTCGCAATTTGTGAATGTGCATCGCGTTAGGCCGTTTGCATGGCGCAAACTGCGATTTTCGCAGTTTGCACCATGCAAACGGTGTCCTACATCTGGCCCTTAGTTTCTAGCTGGAAAGGGAATGTAAAACGTTTGTATACTGGAGCATAATAAAGGAACTGGACTGAACCACAAGAGTAGTCTTTGCAGACAGCTTTAATGGAAGCAGGAAGCAAGTTCAGTGACATGATAAAAAAGAAGCTAATTCAACAGGTGAAACTTCACATAAGAGCCTGCCATTATCAATATTGAAAAGCACTGTCAGATTTGGATAACCTATTTTGCATGGATGTTTCAAACTATTTGCTGCAGCGCACACTTGCAGATTATTCGAGGGATTCTGTACACCATGCCCTTCACAAAAAGCTTGGCATTCCAGACCAATCAACTTCCAACTCCTTGCTTTGAGTAATATTGATGCTAAGATATTTGTGAAAGCACTGCATCAAGAATTATTGATATCACTTGAGAAGGGAAAACCTCACCCCTTCCTCCAACAGGAACGTGGAAGTAGAGCACCACTGTTGACAATATCTTAGCAATAGCAATGATGGCATAGAAGCAGATGAAGTGACATGTAGGTGCATGCTTTATTGATTACGCTGCTATATTCAATGAGATGGATAGAGGAAATATGTTACATACAAATACTTTATGTCGATGGATTTGGGCAATGATAAGACCCTGTTTGCTAGTACCTTAACATTAAGCTTGGAAAGAAGTTCACCGTTTACCCCCAAGCTTTGTGTCAGAGGTGTCAATTAATTCATGTAAACAGGTGATGTATTATTCTTTGATTAAACCAAGTTAGGGGTACAACCTCTTCTAAATTATTAATTCAATGGTAATAGCATTAAGAAGAAAATTAAACCATTTGGGAAAAAGACAAATCAACTGGAAAATCAGTGGTGCTTACTGAGGATACAATTCATATATGCTCAGAGTAAAAGTACCTAGGAATTGGTCCAGATTCATCTTCAGATCATAAAACCCATCCTAAAACTCTAAAACACAGAGGCCCATATTTATACTTTTTGACGCTAAACTGCGCTAACGCAGTTTAGCGTCAAAAAATTTAGCGCCGTCTAACGCCATTCTGAAGCGCCATGCGGGCGCCGTATTTATGGAATGGCCTTAGCCGGCGCAAGCAGACCGGCGCTGCCTGGTGTGCGTGGAAAAAAACCACGTAGACCAGGCAGCGCCGGCGTTGGGCAAAAATGACGTTAGGGCGTCTTAAAATGGGGCAAGTCAGGTTGAGGCAAAAAAATCGCCTCAACCCGATTTGCGCCATTTTTTTACGACGCCCAGACGCCATTTCATGACTCCTGTCTTAGTAAAGACAGGAGTCATGCCCCCTTGCCCAATGGCCATGCCCAGGGGACTTGTGTCCCCTGGGCATGGTCATTGGGCATAGTGGCATGTAGGGGGGCACAAATAAGGCCCCCCTATGCCACCCAAAAAAAAATAAAAAATATAAAAAATTATACTTACCTGAACTTACCTGAATGTCCCTGGGGTGGGTCCCTCCATCCTTGGGTGTCCTCCTGGGGTGGGCAGGGGTGGCAGGGGGGGTCCCTTGGGGCAGGGGAGGGCACCTGTGGGCTCATTTTGAGCCCACAGGCCCCTTAACGCCTACCCTGACCCAGGCGTTAAATAGTGGCGCAAATGCGGGGTTTTTTGACCCGCCAACTCCCGGGCGTGATTTTTGCCCGGGAGTATAAATACGACGCATTTGCGTCGCCGTCATTTTTTTAGACGGGAACGCCTTCCTTGCATCTCATTAACGCAAGGAAGGCGTT